>NW_003852494.1:483954-504403 GCF_000181295.1 Otolemur garnettii
AAAAAAAAAAAAAAAAGAAGAGACGCATGAGCCAATGGAACAGAATAGAAAACAGACCAACATAGAGACACTGGCTTTAGGGTGAAGTGGCATTGCAGTACAGGGTAGGGAAAGATGATCACTCAGCAAATGATGCAGGAACAAGCTGGTACTCATGTGTAGAAGAGCTGTGGCCACTCCCTCATGCCATACACAACAAACATGTAAGTCCAAAGGGCTCACAGTCCAAAATGTAGAAACCCAGACAATAAAGCTTCTAAGAAAAAAAAAAAAAAAAAAAAGAAAGAAAATATTTTCATGACCCTGGGTTGGCAAAGATTTCTTAAGCAAGACATGAATGACACTAATAAAAGAAAGCAACTGAAAACCAGACTTCATTAAAATTAAAAACTGCTTCACGCCTGTAATCCTAGCACTCTGGGAGGCTGAGGTAGGTGGATTACCTGAGCTCACAAGTTCAAGACCAGCCTGAACCAGAGCAAGACCCCTGTCTCTAAAAAGCCAGCCGGGCATTGGGTGGTGCCTGTGGCTCAAAGGAGCAGGACGCTAGCCCCATATACCAGAGGTGGCAGGTTCAAACCCAGCCCCGGCCAAAAGGCAAAGAAAAAAAAAATTTTTCTGGGCGGCGCCTGTGGCTCAGTGGGTGGGGCACGAGCCCCATATGCCAAGGGTGGCAGATTCAGACCCAGCCCCAGCCAAACTGCACCACAAAAATAGCCAGGAGTTCTTGCGGGCGCTTGTAGTCCCAGCTACTCAGGAGGCTAAGGCAGGAGAATCGCCTAAGCCCAAGTAGTTGGTGGTTGCTGTGAGCTGAGACACCACAGCGCTCTACTGAGGGTTAATAAGTGAAAATCTGTCTCAAAAAAAAAAAATTCTATATAAAACAGCCAGGCATTGTCGCGGGCACCTGTAGTCCTAGTTACTTGGGAGGCTAAGGCAAGAGAATTGCTTAAGCCCAAGAGTTTGAGGTTGCTGTTAGCTGTGACGCTACAGCACTCTACCAAGGGTGACAAAGATTCTGTCTCAAAGAAAAAAAAGTTAAGAACTGCTGCTTCGGCTCGGCGCCTATAGCTCAACCGGCTAAGGCGCCAGCCACATACACCCAAGGTGGCGGGTTGGAATCCCCAGCCCGGACCCGCCAAACAACAATGACGGCTGCAACCAAAAAATAGCCGGGCGTTGTGGCGAGACTCGCTTGAGCCCAGGAGTTGGAGGTTGCTGTGAGCTGTAATGCCACGGCACGCTACCCAGGGGGACAGCTTGAGGCTCTGTCTCAAAAAAAAGAACTGCTGCTTCTTAAAGGCAGGAAATGATATTTACAATACAAAGAAAGTGTCTAGATTACATAAAAACTCTTAGAAATCAATAAGGACTGACAGCTCAATCAAAACAATAAACACATGGCCAGGCATGGTGGCTTATGCTACTGTAATCCCAGCACTTGGGAGGGCAAGGTGGGTGGATGATTGCCCGAGCCCAGCCTGACCCAGAACGAGACCTTGTCTCTAAAAATCACCGGGCATTGTAGTGGGGGCTGTAGTGCTAGCTACTTGGGAGGCTGAGGCAAGAGAAATGCTTGAACTCAAGAGTTGGAGGTTGCTATGAGCTATAACACCACAGTACTCTACAGAGGACTCGACCACACAGTGAGACTGTCTAAAAAAAAAAAAAAGAACAACAAACAAAAATAGGCACTTCACAAAAGAACAAATCCAATGCCCAATAAACATATGAAAATGTGCTTAAACTCAGTGAGTCTTGGGGAATGCAAATTAAAGCCACAGTTGAGATACCAGTACACACCTACCAGAAGGATACTCAGCACCAAAGCTGGAAAAGATGTGGGACTGTTGTGCTGGAACTCTCATACTCTGCTAACATAGAGTATGAGAGACACAAAATGGTGCAGCCTCCTTGGGAAGTTGGCAATTTAAATGTATATTTATTTATTTGAGAGACAGTCTTACTCTGTTGCCCAGGCTAGAGTGCTATGGTGTCAGGCTAGCTCATACCAAGCCCCCCCAAAAACTTCAGGCGATCCTCCTGCCTCAAACTCCTGAATAGCTGAGACTACAGGCACCTGCCACATTGCTGGGGTTCTTTTCCTTTATTTCTTTCTTTCTTTTTTTTTCAAGTAGGGACAGGGTCTGATCTTTCTCAGGCTGGTCTCCAATTCCTGAATTCAAGCAGTTCTCGACCCCTCAAGGTATTAGGATTATAGGCATGAGTCACCACAGCTGACTATGCACATTTTTTTTTTTTTTTTAGACAGGCGCCTCCAGCTGTCCCCCTGGGTAGAGTGCTGTGGCATTACAGCTCATAGCAACCTCCAACTCCTGGGCTCAAGCGAGTCTCTTGTCTCAGCCTCCCAAGTAGCTGGGACCACAGGTGCCCACTACAACGCCTGGCTATTTTTTGGTTGCAGCCATCGTTTTTTGGCGGGCCCGGGCTAAATTCGAACCTGCCACCTTAGGTGTATGTGGCTGGCACCTTAGCCACTTGAGCCACAGGCGCTGAGCCACTATGCACATTTTTTTAAGAGACAGGTCTCACTGTCTTCCAAGGTAGAGTACAGTGGCATCATCATTTACTACAATTTCAACTCCTAGGCTCAAACAGTCCTCCTGTCTCAGCCTCCCAAGTAGCTAGCTGGGACTACAGGCACATGCCACCACTACTATCTAATCTTTTTTTTTTTTTTTTGAGACAGAGCCCCAAGGTGTCGCCCTGGGTAGAGTGCTACGGCATCACAGCTCACAGCAACCTCCAACTCCTGGGCTCAAGTGATTCTCCTGCCTCTGCCTCCCAAGTAGCTGGGACTACAGGCGCCCGCCACAACGCCTGGCTATTTTTTGGTTGCAGCCATCATTGTTGTTTGGCAGACCTGGGCTGGATTCGAACCTGCCAGCTCAGGTGTATGTGGCTGGCGCCTTAGCCACTTGAGCCACAGGCACTGAGCTGAAATCTTTTTTTTTTTTTTAATAGAGACACAGTCTCGCTATTGCCTGGGCTAGTCTTAAACTTCTGGCCTCAAATGATCATCCCATAGTGCTAGGATTACAGGCCTGTTATACTCAGCTAATCTCTTATAAAGCTAAATGTGCATTTACTATGTGACCTATCAGTGCCATTTCTAGGATTCTACCCAAGGGAAATGAAAGGATATGTCTATATGAAGACTTAGATGCAGATTTTATAACATAGCATATTCATAAAAGTCCCAAAATAGAAACAACACAAATATTCAACAGAAGATGGTATAAACCAATTGTGGGACCCTGGGACATCAATACAACAGCAGACTATTTAGCAAACAAAGGAAACAAATTACTGACACAAGCAAGAATGTGGTGAATCTCTAAAACATGCTCAGCCACTGCAGCCAGACAGAAAAGACTGTGTGATTCCATTCATGTGACATTCAAGAATAGCAATCAACCAGGTGCGGTGCCTCACATTTATAATCCTAGTACTTTGGGAGGCTGAGGTGAGAGGATTTCTTGGGTTTAGGAGTTCCAGACCATCCTAAGCAAGAGTGAGACCCCTTCTCTACTGAAAAGAAAAAAACTAGGCAGGTGTGGTGAGTGTCTACAGTCCCAGCTATTTGGGAGGTTAAGGCAAGAAGATCACTTGAGCCTAGGAAGTCTGAGGTTGCTGTAAGCTGTAAGCCACAACATTCCACCCAGGGTGAATGGACAAAATTTAAGAAAAAAAAAAAAGAACAGAAATCAAACCAGTGGGCCACCCTGAGCAAAGTGTGACCCCTTTCTCTACTAAAAATAGCAAAAATTAAGCCAGACAAGATGGCAGGTGCCTGTAGTCCCAGCTACTGAGAAGGCTGAGGCAGGAGGATTACTTGACTCCAAGAGTTCAAGGCTGCACTCCACCTGAGCAACAGAGCAAGACTCTGTCAAAAAAAAAAAAAAAACGAGGCAAGAAGCCCTCTGGGTGTTCTGTATACACACATGGAAAACACTCACAGAGCTTCAGATGCACACACTTCAGAGTTTGCATGTTACACCACAATAAAGTTTTAAAAAGGTTACTTCACATGCAGGAGGAGTATTCTCTGACAGCCCCTTACTCCCAGTCCAAACTGGGGCCCGTCAATTATCCTCAAGACTCCATTGCTTCTCCTAATTCCATGTTCATTTGTGGGTTTATTCCTTCAACAGCCTTCAATAAAATGCCAGCTCTGGCTCGGCGCCTGTGGCTCAAGTGGCTAAGGCGCCAGCCACGTACACCCAAGGTGGCAGGTTTGGGCCAGCCCAAGCCCGCCAAACAACAATGACGGCTGCAACCAAAAAATAGCCAGGCATTGTGGTAGGCGCCTGTGGTCCCAGCTACTCGGGAGGCTGAGGCAGGAGACTCGCTTGAGCCCAGGAGTTGGAGGTTGCTGTGAGCTGTGATGCTACAGCACTCTACCCGGGGGGACAGCTTGAGGCTCCTGTCTCAAAAAAAAAAAAAAAAAATGCCAGCTCTTCCAGGACTCAGCACATGTCTGGCACATAGGAGGTGCTCAAAAATATCAGCTGACCAAATGAACTTAACTGTACGGCTCCTTCATCCCACCAAGAACTTCTCAGGGCTGAGATTACAGCTGTTTTGCTCTTGCTAGAGCAAGATCTTAGCACATAATAGGCCCTAGAAAAAGAGAAAGGAATTAAATAAGAGCCACACAGTCTTCTCAACTCCAAGAGAGTTGCAGAGCACAGTGACTCTCAGCTCTCCAACTGCACAATGGGAATTAATCTGGTTGTGAAGGTGTGTTAAGCTGTGTGTTTTAAAAAAAACTTGGAAGATAAAACCTCAACAATGCATGAGAGGTGCAAAGAAATTCTATGCCTGTTGTGAACCCTGTAGAAATAAAACACCTATTTGTCAAAGTCAATCTGAGTCAGGGTTTTCAAAGACCTTGGACCAACCTGCCACAACCAGCCCAATGACACTCAAATATGAATCAAAAGAGATGTCCCTATACATTCTACAAAATTCTTGAATGATAATCCTCAAAACCTTCAAAGCCATCAAAAACAGAACTGTCCTAACCAATTGGCATCTGAGGAGACATAACTATCTAACATGGTATTCTGGGTGGCATGCCAGAACAGAAAAACAACATTAGAGAAAAGCTAGCAAAATCCAAAGAAACTGTGGAGTTCAGTTAACAGTAAGGTACTAGTGCTGGAGCCTTAGTTATGTCACCCGTACAGAGTAGCATAACAGGTGAGGCTGGGTGCACTGTGTATCTTAGCAACTTTACTGTAGATCTAAAATGACTCTAAAATACGAAGTTCATTTTTATTTATTTATTTATTTTTGAGACAGAGTCTCACTATGTTGCTCCTGGTAGAGTGCTGTTATATATAACTCACAGCAACCTCAAACTCTTGGGCATAAGCGATTCTCTTGCCTCAGCCTCCCAAGTAGCTGGGACTACAGGCGCCCAATACATGCCTGGCTATTTTTTGTTGCAGTTGCCATTGTTTAGCTGACCCAGGCGGAATTCCAACGCACCACCCTTGGTGTATGTGGCTGGCGCCATAACCACTGTGCTACGGTGAGTCCGAAGTTCATTTTTAAAGGAGCATACTTCTCTCTGGGCACTTTGCTGCTACCAGCAGGAAAATTTTCACCGATCCTCACGTCCCTGCTCTCAACTCAATGAATGACATGCTAAACCAGCAGGGCTTACCTTGGGTGGGTCGAAGAGCTCCAACACGCGGTCAGGGCCTCCGCTGTCGGGGCCTGGGGCCCTGCGCAGCACCAGCCTCCCACGTTGCCAGCGTGCCCCGCTGTCCATGGAGGCCTCATCGGCCAGGCTATACCGCAGCACCCCCTCTTTCAGGGCCTCAGGTGGTGGCTCTCGAGCCAGACTCCAGGGCAGAAGCTTCTTAGCCAGGCTGGGCCTACTCGGGGCCTCACCTGCCTCCCCAGCAGCACCAGCGGCAGTGGCCGCAGGCAGCTCCCCGGCAGACCGGCGGCGGAAGATGTGGCGAAGGCTACGGCGAAAGTGCTGGAAGGAGTAGGAACCTGGCAGGCGCTGCAGGGCCAGCTCTTCGGAACTGCGGGCCTTGGGTAGGGTGAGGGCGGGGGCGGGGGGGCCCGTCTCGACTGGGGGCACCTCGGCCTTGGCCGGGGTTCCACGGGTCTCCCGGTAGTCACGCGCCAGTGTCGCCCGGGGTCCTGGTGGCCCTGGCGCCCGGCCCTCACGCACCTCACGGCAGAAATAGCGCTGAAAGAGGTCGGTGAATTGCAGCGACACGAGCTCGGCGCGCAGTGGCGCGTGGTGCGGGTGCTCACGGGCGAAGAGCCAGTACTGTCGGGCCAGCTCCCGGGCCGTGGCCACGGCGTGCAGCTCGCAGAACTCACTCCAGCCCCGGGGGGATGAGGAGGCTGCGGCTGCAGCCAGGGAGCCTGAGGAGGCTGAGGACGGCTGCAGGGTTGGCCCATTCATGGTGGAGACCGAGGTGGGGCGGCCAAGCTGAAAGACACGTAGGGGGTGAACAATAAAGGAGTGAGCAGAAAGGCATGAAATGACTACTCCAAACCAGCCCCAGAAGCCAACCTGTTCACCCAGGACAACAGCAAAAATAAAAAAGGACGATAATACCAAGTACTGGTGAAGATGCAGTGAAATGAGCACTCCCCAACAATGGTGCAAGTTCTGTGAAGGAATACAGGCTTTTTGGAAGACAATTTAGTAGAATCAGTTTTAAACCCAGTAATCCCACTTCTAAATATTCAAGAGAAATACTTGATTGTATACACAGTGAGGCATATACAGGACAATTGCCTGCTAGACATTTCCTGCCAAAAGGTTTATGATAGGGAAAAATTATAAACTGTCCATCTAGTCCAACTGAAGACTAATGAAATACACTGTGGTATGTCTACAGGCTGAAATATTCTGCAGCAGTTGGAAAGGATGAAGAAGATCTTTTCCAACACCTCCAAAAGAACTCTAAAACATGCCATTAAGCAAAAAAAAAAAAAAAGAAGAAAAAAAAAAAACCAAAACATAGATTACAAATTGTACAATGCTATTTACATAAACACATACCATGTTTCCTGGAAAACAAGACACTGTCTTATATTTATTTTTTTCTCAAGAAGACACACTAGGGCTTATTTTCAGGGGCTATCTTCCTCCTCTCCATGCCAAAATGCATGGCGTATCTGCATAGCCATGCCCATCACTAGGTCTCATTATCTGGGTAGGGCTTATACTTAACAAATACATAGAAATCCTGCTAGGGCTTATTTTTATTTTTTGGGTAGGTTTTATTTTTGGGGAAACACGGTACATAAAGCAGAACTACCAACTTTTTTTTTTTTTGAGACAGAGCCTCAAGCTATCACCCTGGGTAGAGTGCTGTGGCATCACAGCTCACAGCAACCTCCAATTCCTGGGCTTAAGCAATTCTCTTGCCTCAGCCTCCCAGGTAACTGGGACCACAGACACCCAGCACAACCCCCAGCTATGTTTTGGTTGTAGTTGTCATTGTTGTTTGGCAGGCCCAGGCTGGATTTGAACCTGCCAGCACTGGTGTATGTGGCTAGCGCCTTAGCCACTTGAGCCACAGGCACTGAGCCTGAACTACCAACTTTTATATGTAAAAATTAAAAGGTCTGAGGCTGGGCAGGGTAGCTCACGCCCATAATCCAAGCACTCTGGGAGGTTGAGGTGGTGGACTGCCTGAGCTGGAGACCAGCCTAAGCCAGAGTGAGAGTAGGTATGGAAAAACTAGCCAAGTGCTGTGGCAGGCGCCTGTAGTCCCAGCTACTTGGGAGGCAGGGAGAGGCAAGAGAATCACTTGAGCCCAAGAGTTTGAGGTTGCTGTGAGCCGACTCCACAGCACTCTACCAAGGGCAACAAGGTGAGGCTCTGTCTCAAAAACAAAACAAAATAAAAAAGAACAAATAAAAATTAAAAGGTCTTGCAGAAGCAACCCATTCTGAAACAGTGGTGACCACTGGGAGGAACCAGAATTGGGGTGAGGGGAAGAGAAGGGTTGGGAGGGGGAAGATTATTACTACTTATCTCTAGGAAACAGAGTTAACAGTACAGATTTTGGAGCCTGAGTTCAAATCCCAGCACCACTGGCACTTACTAGTTGTGTGACCTTACTTGATTTCTCTCTGATTTAGTTTCCCATCTATAAAACAGTGACCATGACAGTGACCTACTTCATAGGAATGTTCATAGGTTTAATGGAGTTAAGAAATGTAAAGGCCTTAAAAGCTAGGAAAAGCTTAATACAGGCTAGCTGCTATTACTGTTATTTCACTGTTACAATAAAAGTATGCTATTGGTGTCTACAAAAACATAAAACAACAAATAAGAGAAATAAACTAACAAGACTCACAGGGATACAAAGGTATTTCCTGCTCTGGGACAGGTAGATGCTTGCCATCTTAAAGGGGGCTCTGGCTCGGCGCCTGTGGCTCAAGTGGCTAAGACACCAGCCACATACACCTAAAGTGACAGGTTCGAATCCAGCCCGAACCCGCTAAACAACAATAATGGCTGCAACCAAAAAAAAAAAAAAAAATAGCCGGGCGTTGTGGCGGGCGCCTGTGGTCCCAGCTACGTGGGAGGCTGAGGCAGGAGACTCGCTTGAGCCCAGGAGTTGGAGGTTGCTGTGAGCAGTGAAGCCATGGCACTCTACCCAGGGGGACAGCTTGAGGCTCTGTCTCAAAAAAAAGGGGAAGGCTCCCTTCATCTTCCCATGGCTGGAGGACCTTACCTAAGGGTCAAGACAATCAAAATGACACTAAGCCCCACTCTGTAGTCAACCATCAGTACTATCCCTTTCTTCCTCTTAAGCCTGGCTGGGCCTGGGCCCTGCTGGCAACCATGCATCCATACCTGCTCTTCAGGATGGGGGAATGAGAAAGTCTCCCCACTGGAGCACAAGGGCACACAGAGATCCTTACTGAATCCACCCAGAACAAACAGTGCCACTCCAGTGACTGTCCCTCATGAACAGGGGCAGCAGGAACATAGGTTGCAGAGAGGTGTGGGGGCAAATGCCACCTCTATCTACTCCCTAACTTACCCCTCCCTCCCAAACATCATTGGAGGTTTACTGTGTGCCAGGCACCTTGCTAGGCCCTGGGGGTACAATAATGAACAAGACAAAAACCTCTGCTTTCCTGGGGCTCATGTTACAAAGGAGGCCACAAATTCATTGGCCTGACATCTGACTGGGCCTCTCTGAACCTCCATTTCCTCTTCTGTCAAGCAGCTGACAGCATGGTATCCACCCTGTAAAATGCTTCTAAGGAATCCTCAACAGGGGGCCCAAGATGAGTGATCTGAACCCAGAAATGAAGTTTCTTCTGCCACATGCCACTCCACAGGCATCTCCCCCTTTGTCATGGCAGGTCACACTGGGCACACCTAAAGGACAGCAGCAATGAGGGGCTGCCCCTGCCACTTCCAGGCCAGGGTGGAGATCCTACAGTTAAAAGTAGCAGGAGACCCTAGAAACAGTGTAAGTAGGTGTCTCTGCCCTTGTTGGGAGTATCCTCCAGCACACAGTCATTTTTGCACATCACAGGGTCTTTAGAAGTTGTACAGGGTAGGTGGTTTACACAAAGTAAATAGTCAGTAAAGACTGTCAGGCAGAAGGAGAGGGGGAAGGGTCACATCTGCCCTTAGCCACCATGCACTTCCTGAGGCTGAAAGGGGTGGGCCTGATACCCCTCACAGACACCAGTCCTGGGTCAACCCTGAAGTCCCCTACTTCTCTCCTTGATGCAAGAAAGGCAGTCACTGCCTCTTGGCTTAGGGGGGCCTAGAGAGCTCCAATTCCAGACCCAGGCTACTGCCCCATCTATACAGTCCATGTGATCTGCCCCCAGCCATGTGCTATCCCTGGGTGTTGGCACAAGCCATTCCCTCTGCCCTGTCTATTCTGCCTGCTTCCAGCTGCACATCAGAGAAACCTTCCCTGAACTCCCCAACTATGTGGAGGCCCGAACTTGTCCTTCCACATACTGGCCACACACTATTGCTCAGTTATCTCCCCACCAGGTACAGGTACATTCCCTGCCCCATCTCTAGTTCCTAGTATACAGCCCAAGCTCAATAAACATCGAATGAGTGAACAAATGAAAGCAAGAGATTAACTAGATTTGTGGCCTCTGGCTCTTCTGGCCTACACATGGCACCAGCATCAACCAACTACCACCTCCACCTGGGGCCAACTCACCTTTTGGGCACCCTGAGTCTCTGTCCTTTGCCTGGAACACCTGTGCCTGTCTAGCCCCTATAACAGAGTCTTGAGGCCTAACTGCAGGGTCAAACCTCAGAACAGCTGTCCACTCTAAGCTCTTTCTCTGACCAGGCCTCAGCTAGGACCCACCTCTCTGTGTCATGCTCTCAAATCCTCCATAGGAACAACAACATTTAATGAGTGTTCCCTATACAACAGACCTTTTCCTAACCATTTTTATAAAACATTAACTCTGCCAAGCTCTTTACAAGAGCCCTAGGAGGTAGGTCCAATTATTGCTCTATTTTAAAGATGGAAAAACTGGCTCAGCACCTGTGGCTCAAGTGGTTAAGGCGCCAGCCGCATACACCTAAGGTGGTGGGTTTGAATCCAGCCCGGGCCCGCCAAACAACAATGATGGCTGCAACCAAAAAAAAAAAAAAAAACCAGCCAGGCGATGTGGTGGGCGCCTGTGGTCACAGCTACTTGGGAGGTGGAGGCAGGAGACTCGAGTAAGCCCAGGAGTTGGAGGTTGCTGTGAGTTGTGATGCCACAGCATTCTACCCAGGGGGACAGTTTGAGGCTCTGTCTCAAAAAAAAAAATTAAAAAATAATTAAAAAAAAAAATAGATGGAAAAACTGAGACGTCCCATGGTTTGTGAGAACCTCCCAAAAGCCTGATCAGTGCCCAAATCCACACCAGGGCTCCTCTTCCCAGTGTCACCTGGATGTTTATTGAATGAATGAGAGGAAATGCAAAGGTCTCATTCAGTTCCTGTTTGAGTCAGGAGTCATTAGCAGTTCTGCCCAAGTCCCAACCCTACCAAGTGGTCAGGAAAACAGTCATAAGGTGAAAATAAAAAAACAAGGGTGTTGCCTGGGGCTCAGTGAGTAGGGCACTGGCCCCATATACAGAGGGTGGCAGGTTCAAACCTGGCCCCAGCCAAACTCAACAAAAAATAGCAGGGCATTGTGGCAGGCACCTGTAGTCCCAGCTACAGGCTGAGGCAAGAGAATTGCCTAAGCCCAAGAGCTGGAGGTTGCTATGAGCTGTTATGCCACAGCACTCTACCAAAGTGAAACTCTGTCTCAAAGGAAAAAGAAAATAAGAAAAGAAAATGATAACAATGATACTACCTCAGCTTCTCTCTGTGCTGCTCTGTGCTAAACACATAGTCTCTCTTCTAGCCCCCACTAGAGAAGGCCCATCATTATGCCCATTTTATAGATAGGAAAAACTGAGGTGTGGGGGGAGTGGCTTTCCAGGGTCACACAGCAGGTGAGGGATGGAGCTAGGATTAGATCCCTGCTCGACTGCTAAACAACAGTAATACTGCTTAGCATCCATCTCCCCCACCCTGCAGTGTGCATTCTTAGGGTCGAGAGGCCAATTTGTTCCTGCCGACTCCTCAGGGCTGCTCAGGGTAGGTGCTCCAAAAGTTATTAGTCATGTGAACTAATGAACCCCTGGGGTTGGACAAGGCAAGCTGACAACAGTGTCTGGAGCCATGAATGCAACTCTTTGGACTGCCAGTGAAGGTGAGAGAAAGACTCTTAAGAAAACACACTGAGCCACGTCCCTCAGATGACTTCTGGAGCTACTGAGTGAACCCAGGTTCACATCTTGCTTCTGTCCCTTGTTTACATGTGATGCAGAAGAGGGGGCTTCCCTCTCTGAACTTCAGCATGGTCATCTATAAAATAAGCTGATGTCCTTTTCCTGTCCATGTTTGGCATGGAGCTTAAATGAGTGGCTGCTGCTTTTTTATTACCATTCTTGTTAGAAGAGTATGGCAGCTCGAGAGTCAGCCTGCCCACCATGAGAAGCTTAAGGGAGAGCCTGCCTCATGGGCTGGGCAGGGGCATCATGGGAACCCAAACATAAGGCTTTCTCAAGGGAGAGGCGGCTGCTCTAGGCAGGAAGTCACCAGCCAGAGCCATCAACTGCAGCCCAAGCCATTAAGGAGACTGTACCAGGGAGGTTTTCTGGCCAGGAGGGCAGGCAGGCCATAGGACAGTGGTCTCCTCTCAGACACTGGCACAGGCAGTAGCATTTATTGAGCACTTACTATGAGCCAGGTACAGGTAAACAACTGATCAGATCATGACATCCCTGGCATCACAGGCTGACAAGCTCAGGGCAGGGAGCAATTATTCATCACCCAGGAGCTCCTAGGGTTAGACAGCAGGGGATAAGAAGCAAGGATCTTTGGGGCACTTCTATCCCAGCCACCAGAACTTCTGGGAGCCTGGTCAGCCAGAGATGAACCACCTTCCACACAGAGGGGCCTTCATATCCCATCTACCGGCTCAGTAGGGACTCCCGGGGAAGGACATTCCCAGCTATAGAGGTCTCCAGGATTTCCCCAAATCTCATAGCTATATGAAGGACAAGAACATTGTAGAGCAGGAAGCTCTCTGCCTGGCCCCCACCCCTACCTCAAATCCCCACAGCAAACACATGGAAGCAACTAGCTCCACGCCCACCAGCTAGGGGTGGTGGCAGGTCTGTATTTCATGACTCGAGTTCAGAACACAACTATGTCTACCAGAGTACCTGCCATGGTGACCTGGCAAGGGGTGCCCCATGTCTAGAGCTCCTCTATTTAAGCACATCATCCTAAAGGACCCTTGAGCCTCTACCAAGTTAGTGAGAAATCATAGGCATGCTTGAGCAGCAGGGAAGCTGGCTCTGAGATGTGGGGCCCCCTCTGGCCCATGATCCCAGAGATTGGGGTTCATCAGCCTCTCTGCTATCCACTCACCTTGGATAATGATTCAGAGCAGCTAACATTTCCCTTCTAATTGTCAAGCCCACATGCGGAAAAAGATCTTTTTAATTGTGGTAAATGAAATTAACATGAGCCAGTCCAGAGCCTCCATATTCCCTTGCCCCAGTGCACAGAAACGGGTAAGAAGTCTCATACTTTCAGAGAGGGATACCATCTCCAAGGAGGCCTCCATGTTGACTCCAGGCCATGGGGAACATTTCTGCCTTCCCCACGAATGGTATCAACTGCTCTAGGAACCCAGATCCTATGCGCCCAAAGAGGCCCAAAGAGCTGAGGGGATTCCAGTGGCCTGGCGAGTGGCCACTGCCCTTTCATGACATTCACGCTGCCAGATGCAGGAAAGCCCCTGAGAACTAGAGGGCTGGGAGCCCTGGGGAGGCCACTGGGCAGCCAGTATAGCCCTGATGTACCCTCTCTGGGGTCACCTAGTACCTAAGGGACATTTATCAGAGCAGCACAGTCTGCCAGAACAGGAAATGTCCTCTGGGTTCCTCCGCCTCCACTCCTAGTCTGACACTCCAGACACCACCCCAACTTAGCTGCAGGAGTCAAGGAAAGCCAGGGACCATTCTCCTTAAATGGGCAGCACCCTCCTCCCTGTCCCAAGGATGTGGCTTCTTTTAAGTGCTTCTGGGATGAAGGCAGAAGAAGGGTGAGACCCTAATTAGGGGGCACCCTCTCACTGTGCGGCTTTGGGCTGTGCTCAAGCCCTCTGGCTGCTGTGTACCTCCTCTACTCACTGCACCCTCTCTGGGCCTCTCCTCCTTGAGATGACCCCAGACTGTGAGCTCTAAAAGGGCAGACTTGTGTCAAAGACCCTCTTTTGTGTCCACCCCCCCCCCCCACTGCATTTGCAGTCCCCAGCCTCCCACAGCCAGGGCCCCCCATCAGGCCCTGTGTGAGTCAGCTCCAGCGAACAGGGCACAGACTTCCTCCCTCCCAGGCCTCCCTGGGGACACACACCCTGGGCAGCAGCCGGCTCCCCCTCTCTGCCCCCCCAGCTGGGGGGGCCACATCCGGGTGGGCCCCCAGGGGCTCCAGGCCTGGCTCACAAGGAAGCCCGCAGCCCGGCCCCCCTCGCCGACCCCTGACAGGGTGGCGTGGGAGGAAAAATCTTCCATCCATCTGCTCAGCTGCCGGGTTTCCGGCTGGGGCAGGGCCAGAGACGCCAGGAGGACCTGTTCCCCTGGGGAAGTGTCCTTTGCCCCTGCTGGGAGAAAGGATGCTGGGCTGGGCAATTCAACTGTGGCCAGTGGAACCTCAGAGACCTGACAGAGGAACTGGTCATCTGGGTGGCAGGACCTAATTAAGTGGGTGTCCAGCTGTGGCCATGGTCTACATGCCAGGACTTTGGACCTGCCTAGTCCCCCAAGGGACCTCAAACCCCCGGAAGCTGGGGAGCAGGGGTATAGGGCTCCTGGGTTTAATAAGGCCTGACTCAGAAAGTGACCCCAGCTGAGTCACTTCCCCTGGACAGCATTCCCGCCTCAGTTTCCTCAAGGAAAGCAGGCAGCTGGGAACAGGGGTCTGTTTGAGAACACGCCGCACACACTATACCTCTGGACTCTCTGAGGCAGGCTCTCTTGTCTGCCAGATGGAAGCAGCTTCCTGCCCCACCCATTCGAAGATGATGAACACCCTGGGGCCCCTGGGGACCGTTTTCCTAGGAAACCTGGCAATTAAGTGCCAGCCCCTCTTGGGCAATAATAGCCATAGCTTGCACTTATCGAGCACTGACTGCATGCCAGGCACTTTACCTGCCTCTTCTCAAAACAACCCTATCAGGTAGTTGTTAATACCCCCATTTCCTAGATGAAAAGATATGTAGTACAGAGAGGCTAAGGGACAAGGCCAAGGTCACATAGCCATAGAAATTATAGCCAACACAGTTCAAGTCCCTACCCTGTTCCAGGCTCAAACTTTGCATCACCACTCTGGAAGCTAGAACTCTTGGCTTCTGTTGGGCAGGCAAGGCCCAGAGAAGTCAGGTAGCTTGCCTAAGACTTCACACCTGGAAGCTACAGAACCTGGATTTGGCTCCAGAGCCAATGCTGCCACTAGGAAGAATGGGAATTTAAGAATAATAATATCTTCTGCTATTAGTGAAGCCCATGCCCACCGCTGAGTGCTTCATGTACCTCTTCTCATCAAGCTCCACAGATGCTGATTTAATTGCCCCAGAAAAGTTAAGTCACCAACCCACCAATTCATAGCAATGGGAGACCTTCAAGAAAACTGGTTTAGGCTCGGCGCCTGTGGCTCAAGCAGCTAAGGTGCCAGCCATGTACACCTGAGCTGGCGGGTTCGAATCCAGCCCGGGCCCGCCAAACAACGACGGCTGCAACCGGAAAAAAAAAAATAGCCAGGCGTTGTGGCGGGAGCCTGTGGTCCCAGCTACTTGGGAGGCGGAAGCAGGAGACTCGCTTGAGTCCAGGAGTTGGAGGTTGCTGTGAGCTGTGATGTCACGGCACTCTACCCAGGGTAACAGCTTGAGGCTCCATCTCAAAATAAATAAATAAATAAATAAAAATAAAAAAAAGAAAACTGGTTTATATATCCCGTATAAGGGATATATCTCCCGTATGAGGGATATATAAACCAAGCCCTAAAGGCCTTGTCAGCTAAGGGAGTGGCATTGGCCCAGCTCTTGGCCCTGCCAAGACCCACTTCATTGAGCCCTCATGACTGGGAGGGCACCCTATGTCCCCTCCCCAGGAACAGGTGGCCCTGGGATTGGCAGCTGGGAGGTCCCACCAAGTGCCTCCAGCTCTGCTCTCCTCTGCTTCTACCCTTGAGGAAGCGCCATGCAGCATATGGAGAATGTCACAGCCTGATCCAGAAAGCCAAGGGCCCCACAGGCTGACTGGCAGCTGGGCAACCCAGCTGCTGCCACATTTGGAGTTCTGATTTGTATTAGAAAGTCCTGTTTTTAAGAGAAGGTGGTTTGAGGACTGGGGGAAGGAGGATAAGGAAGGAAAACAAGCAGAGTTAATACCCATAGCAAAGGGCGGCGCCTGTGGCTCAGTGAGTAGGGCGCCAGCCCCATGTACCGAGGGTGGTGGGTTCAGGCCCGGCCCCAGCCAAACTGCAACAAAAAATAGCTGGGCATTGTGGCGAGTGCCTGTAGTCCCAGCTACTCAGGAGGCTACTTTCACTTTCACCTCCCTTAGGTGAAGGAGAATCACCTAAGCCCAGGAGCTGGAGGTTGCTGTGAGCTGTGACTCCACGGCACTCTACTGAGGGTGACAAAGTAAGACTGTCTCTTAAAAAAAAAAAAAACACCCATAGCAAAAAGGATAATCACCCCATCGTTATGACTTGTCTCCTCCTGACCCAGCCATTCTGAACACTAGGAATTCACTCATTTACGTTCCAGTAGCCCTAAGAAGTAGGTACTATTATCACACCTATTTGACAGATGAGCAAACTGAGGCAGAGGCAGTTACACAAGGCTTTATAGCCAGGAAGTGCCATCACCTCATCCTACCCAGGTCTTCAGACTCCTTCCAAAGATTCTGGAAACTCCAGTACTGCAGGTGCAGGAGGTACTCAAGGGAGACTGATGAATGAACGTTCCTTAGCCACTAACAATAACACTAACGATGCCAATGACAAAACCACCACCACCTGTAATTGAACCTTTTCTCTGTGCCAGGTAGCAAGTGCTTTTCACACACTGGGTCATTAAATCTCCTCTGCAAACCTGTATAACTCCATTTTACTGAGGTTCACGAGGGACATCTGTCCCATGCGCTTAGCTGGACAGAAGCAGCTCCAGGGCCTCAGCCTCCAGAGCCCTCTTCTGCTACTGCTAAGTCCCTTAGACCCCAGCTGCTGATGCTTCAGGCCAGCCCCTTCCCAGCCGGCTGCTTGTGTGGCCCTTGGGGACTCAAAGAAGTTCTAGGAATGTTCACCCTTTGGCTCAGAAGGATTTTCCCTCCCAGAGGGGGGTTGTGGGAAAAAGCTCCAGAAAACATACTAAAAACCCTTCTAGCTTCCCCCAGTAGGCCCTGGCCTCTCATCCCCTAAGCCTGGCCTGCCCAGGTAGCCTCTGCCTGCTTGCCTTCTATTAGGTCCCCCAAAGTCTCCAGGGCTGTTTCTGCTCTGGCAGCCAGGTCAGTAATGGGAAATCCAGATACAAGTTATGCCTCCATCCCTGGAGACCCATGTGCCCCACTGCCCTGGCAGGGCCTTAAGGCCAGACTGTATGTAAATATGGAGACAGGATGGCCTGGCAGCTAGTGGGTGTTAGGCAATGATCATCACCCAGGTGATGGAGTGTGGGTCAGATCTCAGCCCCTCCTGACACCAAAGCTAGACCTTGGCTCTACAGACGTCGCCTTACCAGGCCCCCTACTCTGAAGCCTCCACCCGCCACCGCCACCGGATTTCACTTCCTCCCACTCAGCTAGCCTGGGGGGGTGCCCCTCCCTGGAGGTCTCCAGCTGCAGGCAGTGACCTCCTCACCTACATCATCGTGGCCAGGAATGGGGAAGAGAAACAGGAGAATGAGGAAACTAAAAAAAAAAAAAGAAGCAGGACAAACAGGCAGGCCCCCCTCCCCAGTTCCTCAAATGCACCACACACACACACACACACACACACACAAAGAGAAAAAGCTCTCCTGGTCAGAGGGAGGGAAGAGAGGGGATTTCTGCACCAGGCATTAGAAGCCTCTGAAATACCCTCCCAACTGTGCTGACCTATAGGACCAACATCCCTTCCAGACATTTTCTTTTTTTGGGGGGGGAACCCCAAGAACCCTGGGCTAAACAGTGGTGTGAGAATATCATTACAAAAATACCCAGGCTCTAGGACCCCTAAGTGAACACCAAATTCAGTGGCATGTGGGTGCACGGCCCAACCCACCTTGCAATGCAATGAGTGGGGAGAGGGACTCCCTGGATCAGGCGCTACCCTGTGAACCACATGGCCTGGAATGGGCGGGTGGGGACGGACCGGCACAGGCTCCCCCTTCGCTCCCCCCTTGCAAGGGTTCACTCATCTCACAACCTCAGTTTGACTACTTTCACTTTCAAGGTACCAAAGGATGACCCCTGACTCCTCACCACGCACAAGTTGAAGGGACTGCTGCCCGTGACTGGCCAGGCTGCTGTAGCGGGGACAGGAGTGATGATGTTAGCTATGCCCTCTCAGCCTCTCATTGCCTCAGTTACCCCCGTTATATTCCCAACACGTGTGTGGGTGGGGATGTTGGATGGTGGCTGTCGCAGGCGCTGGGGAATGGTCACCTGGAACACCTCCATCAGAGTTAGCTGCAGGACAACATTTTGGGCTGCGGTGGGGGTGCGCAGAGACTAGACAGAACTGAACACGGGGCCTCCTCTTCCCCCATTAAAGCCCTCCCAGTCCCAGAGGAGGGGAGCGCTGGCACAGGCGGGCTTACCTGAGAGAGAGGGGGTCCGGGCCCGGCCGGCCCATGGCGTCGCGCGCCCCCGGCCCCCCGAAATCCCGAGGGGGCGGGCGCGCCCCCGCCCCGGGCGCGTCCTCTCCCGCGCGGCGGCTCCTCGCTCGCGGTTCGCTAGCTCGAGCGGGGCTCAGGCAGGAAACCCAGGCTCGGAAAATGGCCAGCGCCTCATCATTTCCGCCGCCAGCGCTTGACAGTTACGGGAGGATGCGCCCCCGGGCCGACACCGGGGAAACTTTGCTGCCGCCGCCGTCGCCACCGCGGGCCGCGACAGTCCGGGCGGGCGGCCGGGCGGAGGGGGTGGCCCGAGCCCATACCGCCCCGCGCCGTTATGTAAAGAGGAACCGACTACTGTGAGAGCGCTGCCGGGCGGAGGAGGGCGGCCGGGGCTGGGGCGGAGCCGGGGCGGGGCCATGGGGAACCACGCCCCCGTTCGCCCGCGAGTCGGAGATTCAGCGAGAGGAGGAAGGTCCTGGAGGTGTGGCTTGACCTGGCCCCGCCCATCACCGTTGCTCCTCAGTTGTTTGCGGGTCCGGGGTCTCCAGGCTTGAGTCCGGCGAGAAGCGGTGCCTTATCAAGTCAGGCCTACCACTCGCCCCCAGATTTCGCTTCAAGCAGCCTAAAGAAGAGAAAGCAGGGGACTGAAGGCGAGTCAACTTTAGTCCCACCCACCCAAAGCCCGCAGGCTACAGGGTGCCTCGGCGCTTCGGGGGCGGGGCCCTACGAAGAGGCGGGGCCTACCAGCCAAGCCTAGACCAGCATTCTCTCCTTGCCTACCCCCTGCGGGGCCTTATCTGCTCCCGCCGTGCGGGTCAGCGCAATAGTGACCTTGACTTTCATCATCGTCCAGGGAGGGAGCCCAACCCCGCCCGGCCCTGACTATCCTCGACTCTGCTGAGCCCACTCGCCATGGCTCCTATCCCCGGTTTGGATTGTGCCACCATTCTTAGCTCTGCTTTTGGCACAGCCCAGGACCATATTGACCAGCTTCTATCTGGCCACTTGTTCATTTTTCTCCAGGAAAGCTCTCTTGGACCGCTGGCTCCTGTATCTTTTGCGTCCACCACTCCATTCGCCCTCGGATATCTTATCTTTTACTTTGGGCCTGATGGGGGGGTGATATTGACGGTGGGGTCCCCGGTAGTCTGGAGTGGGGCACATACTCAGCTGGCCTTTCCTCCAACACAAGGGAGGGAGGAGAGACAGGAATATCTGCCCTTCTCTCTCCTCAGGAAACAAGTCGCCCACGCCCCAAGCTTAGAGGGGCCACTCTTTCCCCTACAGCTTGTTGCTTTATTCCACTCTTCCCCCTCCATACCTCCATTTCCTCATCTATAAAATAAAAGAATAAGTATGCCCACCCCATCAGGTTGCTATGAGGATCAAATGAGGATCAAAGTAGTGTTACCAGAGTGTGTGTTAAACAAACAGGCCTTGAGTCCTAGGCTAGGAACTATAGGAAGGGGTTCCCCAGAAGATGGGGATTTCCACCTTTGGGGGAGATGGGGGAAGGGAGCTGGTCTGCTGTAGCATCTCTGTAGTCCAATGCCATTGAAAAAACAAAAAATGCTTTTTTTTTTTTTTTTTTTTGAGACAGCGTCACAGCTCACAGCAACCTCCAACTCCTGGGCTTAGGCAATTCTCTTGCCTCAGCCTCCAGGGTAGCTGGGACTACAGGCACCCACCAGGCTATTTTTTTCTGTTGTTTCAGTTTTGCCAGGGCTGGGTTCAAACCGACCA
This sequence comes from Otolemur garnettii, assembly GCF_000181295.1. Lineage (NCBI taxonomy): Eukaryota > Metazoa > Chordata > Mammalia > Primates > Galagidae > Otolemur > Otolemur garnettii. The sequence continues at coordinate 504,138 of NW_003852494.1, forward strand.
CTCTTGGTATATGGGGCCGGCACCCTACCCACTGAGCCACAAGCACCACTCCAAAAATGTGCTCGCTACAAATAGATATCAACACTCTCGCATGCTTCTCCATGCTAGAGACACAGCAGTGAACCAAACAGACAAACATCCCCACCCTCATGGAGCTGACATTCTTGTGAGGGGACAGGGAGCACAAATACATACATGGATTAACTATGGAAATGACAAAATAGTTATGAGATGGAGAGTGGAAAGGGTGCCCAGGAAGGACACTT
>NW_003852494.1:504800-506999 GCF_000181295.1 Otolemur garnettii
AAGCGAGTCTCCTGCCTCTGCCTCCCAAGTAGCTGGGACTATAGGTGCTCGCCACAACGCCTGGCCATTTTTTGGTTGCAGCCATCGTTGTTTGGCGGGCCCGGGCTGGGGATTCGAACCCACCACCTTAGGTGTATGTGGCTGGCGCCTTAGCCGCTTGAGCCACGAAGGACACTTCTAAGGAGATAACATAGCTCGGTGCCTGTGGCTCAAACGGTTAAAGCACCAGCCACATATACCTGAGCTGGCGGGTTCGAATCTAGCCCAGGCCCACCAAACAATGACGGCTGCAACCAAAAAATAGCCAGGTCTTGTGGCGAGTGCCTGTGGACCCAGCTACTTGGGAGGTGGAGGCAGGAACTCGCTTGGGCCCAGGAGTTGGAGGTTGCCGTGAGCTGTGACGCCACGGCACTCTACCCACGGCGACAGCTTGAGGCTCTGTCTCAAAGATATAAAAATAAAAATAAGGAGATAACATGTGAGCTGAGATCCCCCACCATGACAAGAAGGATCCAGGCATGATAAAGTGTGAGGGAAGGGCAGTCCAGGCCAAAGGAACAGCAAGTGCAAAGACTTTGAGGTGGGAATACATTTGATACATTAGAAGAAAGTAAAAAAAAAAGTAGTGGTGACTCCTCCTCTAACAGATGAGGAAAGATAAAGTTGGAAAAGCAGGCACATCACATGGCATCTTAGAGATCCTGGTAGGGAATTTGGGAATTATTTTGAGGGCACTGGGGAACCTTGGAGGGTTTTGAGCAAAAGGACCTGGATTCAAGCTGCCAAGTCTGGAATTGGCAGCTGCAAATCAGGAGGTATCCTAGTGATGTTCACACATCTGAGGATGTGGGATGGGGGGGTTGTCAAGAAAGTCTAAACTGATAGCCCGAAAATATTTTATCTTTTTATTACACTCAGGGACATTGAGGTGGCTGAGCGACAGCAGTTACTTGCCTGCACCTAAACAGCGATCAAGTGGCATCAAGGGAGCCACCAGGTACTCAGGCAGTGCCAAATGGTTGCTGAAATCTGCCAGCCACAAGCACTTTCCCTCTCACTGCCCAGACAGCAACTCTGCTGACTTAAATGGGGACTTGTGGTTCTTTCCCTTTTTAATCACTGTTCAAGCCTTCTCGCCTGCCAGATTTCTCTGAGGCCAAAACTGGTTTCCTTCCTCGCTTAGTTTCTTCTTGCCCTGCGTCGCCAGCGGAGTCCAGTTTCTTGTTTCAGTGTTCACTGCAACCCAGAGGCTTCTCATTTTTTTTATTTTGTTTCTTCCTTAGAAAGGCAAAGGGGTTCCAACAAATAACCCTCCCTTCTGCGTGCCCTAGATTTGAGAGCAAGAGAATTGTCTTCTCCACTGGGAGGCGGGCCAGCCACCTGCTCCTCCCCCTTGCAGGTCGCGGAAGCCAGAGGGGAGAAAGGGGCCTATTCCAGTTCCCAGGGCAGATTAGTAGCGCAGAAATCAGCAAGGCCGTCAGAGGGGCCAGGTCCGGCTGCCCTTCCTTCCTACTGGAGAAACATTGAAGGAGCAAAAACTTACTGTTTGTCTAGTTCCAGGGGACAGGACTGATAACAATAACAACATGAGAGTCAGTAACAATATTAATGAACTAATAACAATCAGGCCATATACCGGGGCTGACTGGTTGGAACCCAGCCCGGGCCTGCTAAACAATGACAACAACAACAACAACAACAACAACAAAATAACCGGGAGTTGTGGCTGGTGCGTATAGTCCCAGCTACTTGGGAGGCTGAGGCAAGAGAATTGCTTAAGCCCAAGAATTAGAGGTTGCTATGAGCTGAGATGCCAAAGCACTCTACAGAGGGGAACAAAGTGAGACTCTGTCTCAAAAAAAAAAAAAAAAAACAGAAAGAAATGAAAAGAAAAAAAAGATCAATACCAATAATATTCATGGAACAATGAATAGTAATAACAATAATTAACAACCACAGTTAGACTGAATAACACTATTAATGTGTTGGGTGGCTCCTGTGGCTCAGTGGGTAGGGCACCAGCCCCATATACTGAGGGTGGTGGGTTCAAACCCAGCCCCAGCCAAAAAGTGCAAAAAATTAAAAAATAAAAATAAAAAGTGCTAAAAAACAAACAAAAAGACTCGGCACCTGTGGCTCAAGTGGCTGAGGCGCCAGCCACATACACCTAAGGTGGCGGGTTCGAATCCAGCCTGGGCC
>NW_003852494.1:508355-509642 GCF_000181295.1 Otolemur garnettii
AAAAAAAAAAAAAAAAACAAAGAACAACTTTGCAGCACATCAAGGCCTTGGCAGTGGTCGTTCCCTATGCCCAGAATGCCCTTCCACTGGATGTTTCCAGCCCTCATTTTGTTCACTACCTAGAGGTCCCAGACTACCCACCAGGCCTAAAGAGCTCCCTTCCCACAGCTGACACTCTATCTCTCTTCTGAGCTGGCTTTTTCTTCCTCGCCCTTATGGCCCCCTGACTTCATTTACCTGTTTAGTGACTGTCTCTCCCCGCACCCACAAAAGCAGTCCAGCTCTGCATGACCAGTCATTCTCATCTGTCTTACCCCTTCTTTTTCCTGTTTCTTTTTTTTGAGACAGAGGCTCACTATGTCACCCTTGGTAGAGTGCCATGCGTGGGGTTATAGCTCACAGCAACGTCAAACACTTGGGCTTAAGTGACTCTGTTGCCTCAGCCTCCCAAGTAGCTGAGACTACAGGCACCTGCCACAAGGCCTGGCTATTTTTTGTTGTTGTTCTTGCAGTTGTCATTGTTGTTTAGCTGGCCCAGGCCAGGTTCGAACCTGCCACCCTCAGGGTATGTATGCTGGCCCTGTAACCACTGTGTTATGGGCGCCAACCCTGTCTTACCACTTCTTGTCTCAGCACCTAGCACAGTTCTGGGCACATAATAGGTACCCCTGGTAATTTAAAACATGTCCACAAATTCTTTGACACCTCCCTTGAAAAGGTGGAGCCTAATTCTCCTACCCTTCAGTGTGGGCTAGGCTAATAATGACTCACTTCCAACAAAGCAACTAAAGCAGAAATGACACTGTGTGACTTCCGATACTGGGTCATAAGAGGTATTTCGGCTTCTCCTAATCCTCTCTTGAGCGTTGAACTCTGGGAGAATCCAGCACCATGTAATAAGGACAACCAAGGCAACTTTATAAAAAGGCCCATGTGATAAGACACTGAGACCTCCTGCCACCAGCCAGCAAGGAACAGCAACCTCTGCAACAAAGCTGCAAGTAAGCAGTCTTGGAAGTGGATAATCCAGCCCAGTCAGGCCTCAAATGAGCAGTCCTCGCCCAGTTTTTGTTTGTTGTTTTTAAGAGACAGGGTCTTGCTCTGTTGCCTAGCCTGGAGTGTAGTGATATCATCACAACTCACTGCAACCTCAAACTCCTGCCTCAGCCTCCTGAGTGGCTGGGACTACAGTTGTGTACCACCAGCCCATTTTTTCCCCTACGACCTCCTGAGAGACCCTGAACCACAAGCCAAGTCAAATTGCACCTAAATTCTTTTTTTTTTTTT
>NW_003852494.1:511035-512537 GCF_000181295.1 Otolemur garnettii
ATTTGTGGAAGCATGCGACAAGCCAAGACCATCACAAGCATTATTGTCTTCCACCCCAAACCAAGGGTTTGATATTCAATGTCTCATTTTTTGTATGAGGGAACTGAGGACTGGAGCAGGGAAGTGATGTCCCCAAGGCCTCACAACTGGTAAGTGATCAGCACAACTGATCTGGAATCGAGGCCTATCAGATTGCAGAGTCCTGACTCTTTTTTTTTTTTTTTGAGACGGAGTCTCACTATGTCCCGTTTGGTAGAGTGCCATGGCCCCCAGCAACCTCCAACTCTTGGGCTCAAGCAATTTTCTTGCCTCAGCCTCACAAGTAGCTGGGACTACAGGCGCCCACCACAACACATACACACACACACACACACCCAGCTATTTTTTTTATTGCAGTTGTTTAGCTGGCCCAAGCCAGGTTTGAACTCCTCAGCTTGGGTGTATGTGGCGGGTGCCTAACCACTGAACTATGGGCGTGGAAGCCACAGTCCTGACTCTTAATCATCTCCTATGCCCAAGGGCTCATAATAAGGATAGTAATAACAGAATTAACAATAATTAATTATTAGAACATTGAATGCCAGGCAGTGGTTTGAGGGTTTTACAGGGCTTAACAATTTACTTTTCCCCAACTGTATGAAGGTGAGAAGGCTGTTTCCTTCCATTTGACAAAGAATGAAACTGAGGCACAGAGAGGTTGAAGCAACCTCCCCCAGTCAAGCGGTTGGTGAGTGGCCCAGATGGTATTTACACCAGTCTCCAGAGCTCCAGAGCTCTTAACCCAAAACAGCGGTGGCCAGCACCCCATCCCCACCCCACCTCCACCCCACTCCCGGCCCCAAGCCAACCGCCCCCTTTTCCGACAGCTCGGGGAATCTGGTTTCTGGGGGAAGTGACTCAGTGGCCTGAGGCCGCGCAGATAATTATTCACTTCCAATCCCGGTAATTAAAGGCCCTAATAGCTCCGCAGAGGACGTATGAGCCAGTTACCCACCCACGCCAGTCTCATCCTTGATCCGGGATTCACGTGGGGGCCACCAGCTCCCCGGCGGGCGCGCTGTCAGAATCCAGGCAGCAGCGGCGGCTTGCGCTGGGCTCTGGCGCCCCCTGGTGGCTGTAGGGCAGTTTTGGAAGGCTGGGACGCTCCCAGGGGCTTCCTCTTGGAAGGATTCCTCCTTCTGGATCCCACCCTAAGCAGCCTTCCTGAGCCAAGTCAGATGCCTGTAACCCACGTCGAATGGCTATGAAAGTTGATAACACGGGTTTGAGCATAGCTCAATGCCTGGCTTCTCCCTTTAGTGTTGTTAACTTGGGCAAGTGACTTGGACTCTTTGAGTCTGTTTCCTCATTTGTAAAATGGGGATAAGAAGTGGGTATACCAGCTCCCCGCCTGTGGCTCAAGCGGCTAAGACGCCAGCCACATACACCTAAAGTGGCGGGTTCGAATCCAGCCCGTACCCGCCAAACAACAATAATGGCTGCAACCAAAAAAAAAATAGCCA
>NW_003852494.1:512842-516582 GCF_000181295.1 Otolemur garnettii
CTGTGGTCCCAGCTACTTGGGAGGCAGAGGCAGGAGACTCGCTTGAGCCCAGGAGTTGGAGGTTGCTGTGAGCTGTAATGCCACCGCACTCTACCCAGGGGGACAGCTTGAGGCGCTGTCTCAAAAAAAAAAACAAAAAAAAAACAAACAAACAAAAAAAGAAGTGGGTATACCTCATAACATTGTAGTAAAAATTAAGTTAAATGATCCACCTATAAGTCGTTGCCACACAGTAAGTGCTCAAGAAATGCTGCCTGTTATTATTATTAATTTCCAAGGTACAAATCCAGTTGTGTGCCATGTCTCTTCCGCTCACTAAACTCCCCATGACCTTGTGAGTAAAATTCAAACTCCTTAGCCTGACTTTCCAAGCCACCTCATGGTGCCAGCCCTGATGACCTCATCTCTCAACAATATCCCCCTCTCATGCCCTACACCTCTGGCCATCCCCAACTTTTGTCCCCTTCCAGAACTTTGCCCGCACTGTTATTATTGTCAGGCATTCCCTATTCCATTCCTCTGCTTAGTTAACGTCTATACATCCGTTAAGACCACCTGAAATGCCATGAAGACTATGTTAACCAGTTTGATGAAAATATTTCAGACCGTATATAAAACCAGCACATTGTACCCAATGATTGCATTAATGTACACAGCTATGATTTATTTATTTAAAAAAACCCAGAAGCACGACCATTTCTTTATTAAATTATACAAAAAGGGGAGGGGAGGGGAACACAGCTATGATTTAAAAAAAAAAAAACACCTTCACCTCTGCCTGAAGTCTGCCCCAGTTCCCTGAGGACGGTTGTTGCTTCCTCTGGCTTTCCCTATATCAAGTTTCTAAGGGACAGAGGCTTGTTTCTTACGGTGCAACTACCCATTCAATTGTCTGTTTCCTCTCAGACTCTTGAGGGCAGAGCTGTAGTTTTGCTCCAGAGGTGAGGTGATGGTGGCACAATACTGTGAATGCACTAAATGCCACTGAATCATATTTTTAAATAGTTATTTTATGTTGTGTAAATCCACCTCAATTTTTTTCACTTTGTTGCTCCAGGCTAGAATGCCATGGCATCAATATAGCTCAAAGCAACCTCAAACTCGTGGGTTCGAGTGATCCTCCTGCCACAGCCTCTCGAGTAGCTGGGGCTACAGGCATGTGCCACAATGTCTGGCTAGTTGTTCCCCCAAACCTGGCAGAATCTGGGGCTGGTCCCACCAAGGAGGTAACATGGGTATGGGCCACTTCTCACCTTTGAATGGGCCAAGGTGGCTTTCTGATCCTAGATTTCTTTGCCTGAGGCCTCAGGAGTCCCTCACCAGTCCAGGCAACAGGAACATGGACTTTGTGGGGAACCAAAGGAAACTGAGGCAGGGCCTGGGACTGCAGTAGGGGCAGGGGGTCTGGCTGGGCCCTCTGTGCATACAGGGCCTCCCTGCAGAGCCTAGCCTAGAGATGCTCAAATAGAGGCAGAAGGTGCCTAGAAGGGAGGCAGGAAATTAAAGTCATGGCCAAAGGGGCCATAGGGCAGGGGCAGGAGGAATCTTGAGGGCGGAGGCAGCTGGGGTAAAGGGCTTCTTTGAGCTTCTCTGTGGGGCTCTCAGGGCTTTCTGACCAGCAATTCCCCAGAGCAATGGTTCTCAACCTTCCTAATGCCGTGACCCTTTAATACAGTTCTTCATGTTGTAGAGACCCCTAAACATAAAATTATTGTTATTGCTACTTCATAACTGTAATTTTGCTACTGTTATGAATCATAATGTAAATATCTGATATGCAGGATGTATTTTCATTGGTTGCGACCCACAGGTTGAGAACCGCTGCCCCAGAGGAAAGGGGATCATTATCCTCTGAGCCTCAGGCCCCTGAGTCACTTCCTTTCAGAAATCTGACTCCCGCCACTCTGGCCTGAGCGGAGCTCCTCAGCCTTAGCTTATCTGGGGCCCAGAGCAGGACTCTGGGGCCACCTGTCTGGGTGCACCTCTGGGTTTTGCCACACATAGCGGCTATGGGAATTTGGGTAAGTCATGTCACCTCTCTGAGGCAGCAGTGTCCTCAGGGCCTCAGGGAAAGGAGGAGAGGAGAGAGGGAAGTATTTGGCAAGACTCCGAGAAGCAGAAGCAGGAAGCTGAGGGTGGAGGTTGGGTGAGGGGAGCAGCTGAGCCCACATTTCCATGCGGGGGGTTGGTATGTGGGCTGACTGACTTCCCCTTGTTATTGCAGCAGCACCTGATTTTCCATACACTGTCAGTTCAAGATGTTCCCTGAGGCTGACTTTCCCTCTCCTGCTCTAATGACTGGGTCAGGGATGGGCCGGTGGCTCCTCAGGGCCAGTGACTCCATTCTAGGCTTGAGAAAAATAGGTCTGATAAGGAAATACCTCATTCCACATGTTTTGGAGCTGAGAGGATGTAAGCTTGGCACTTCTGGGTGCCATTGTGCCTGAGAGTGAACCCATTCAGAGCAAAGCAAAACCCAGAGACAGAGAGAAACTGAGTCCTGATGACAAAGTCCATGCACCCAGATTCAGCCATACCTGAAAGCAGTTCGGAGAACTTCTTAGCTATGTAAGTCAGTCATTTTTCTTTTTGACTGAATCCTCTTTGTGTGTAGCTTTTAGTCACTTGGCAATCCCAAAGGATTCCAGTGGGTCCTCCTAACAACTATTTCACCTGAAGATTCCTCTTGGGCCTCTTGTCCCTGAAACAGGAGTCAAGATGGTTCCATTTGAGTTGATTTGGAATGACTTGGATGGTCCTGGGGTTGGAGATTTGGAGAACCAGAGGGCAGATAGGCTGAGTGAAATTGGGGTCCCATAGGGCAAGGAAAACACATTGCCCATCAGGACAAGATCTGTTGACCCTCTGTACCAGGCCTTATTCCAGACATGGTGTCTGTTCTCACTCCAAGAGACAGAGAACTGGCAAGTGAACACTTACATAGACAGTGAAAAATTAAGAAGGGCCAAGGAGCTCAGTGAATCCTTCCACAAATCCTTATCATTTCCATGTTCCAAATGGGGAAACTGAAGCTCAGGGAGGTGAAGTGACTTGCTACATGGTGATCCACATTCTTTTTTTTTTTTTTTTTTAGGCTCTCCTATTTTATTTTGCTCCTTTATTTTTATTTTTATTTTTTGCAGTTTTTGGCCAGGGCTGGGTTTGAACCCACCACCTCCAGCATATGGGGCCGGTGCCTTACTCTTTTGAGCCACAGGCACCGACCCATGATCCACATTCTAGGCTGAGATTTGAACTCAGGTCTAGCACTAAAAATTTTAGTTTTTATTAATTTTTGAAATTAAACTCTTATCAGGACAGTTATAAATTGCTTTTGTAAACTGTATCTACTTACAGAGAAATAAATGGAAATGGGTTCTTGCTCTGTCATTGTAGAGATGGTGTTTCATTATGTTGCCCAGGCTGGTCTCAAACTCCCAAGTCGCTGGCTAGGGGGTTCACCCCTCCCCCTCCCTGCCACAGCACAAGTCAGCTTTATGAGTCTGAAGCTTCAGGAGCAAAAGCAAGCACCCCCGCCCCGACCTCCTGCAATCCTGGGTGTGACTCAGGGGCCATTCTTGCCTTCAGATCTTCACTTCGAATAGCTGGAAGAAAACAAAGAAAAACAAAATTCACTGAACTTGGCTCAGCGCCTATAGCTCAACCGGCTAAGGCGCCAGCCACGTACACCTAAGGTGGCGGGTTCGAATCCCCAGCCTGGACCCGCCAAACAACAATGA
>NW_003852494.1:517353-519211 GCF_000181295.1 Otolemur garnettii
GGTTGGTGCCTGTTGCTCAAGTGGCTAAGGCACCAGCCACGTACACCTGAGCGGGCAGGTTCAAATCCAGCCTGGGCCCACCAAACAACAATGACGGCTGCAACCAAAACAAAAAATGAACATGGCCTTGACCTCCTGCAATATCTCTGGTCATTTGCAACTGGTGAACCTGACAGGTTTAAACTGCTCCTTGGGCAGGGCACAGTGTAATCCTAGCACTTGAGGAGACCAAGGTGGGTAGATTGCTTGAGCTCAGGAGTTCAAGACCAGCAAGAGCAACAGTGAGACCCCAGACCAGGCACAGTGGTTCACGCCTATAAGCCTAACACTTTGGGAAGCTGCAGTGGGTGGATTGCCTGAGCTCACAGGTTTGAGACCAGCCTAAGCCAGAGTGACACCTTGTCTTTAAAAAAATAGTTGCCGTAGTCCCAGCTACTTGGGAGGCTAAGGCAAGAGAACTGCTTAAGCCCAAGAGTTTGAGGTTGCTGTGAGCTTTGATACCATGGCCCTCTACCTAGGGTGACAAAGTGAGACACTGTCTCAAAAAAATAAAAGAATGAGACCCCCATCTCTAAAAATAGCTGGACATTGTGGCAAGTGCCTGTAAGTCCCAGCTAGTCAGGAGGCTGAGGCAAGAGGACTGCTTAAGCCCAAGAGTTTGAGGTTATTGTGACATTGCAGCACTTTACCAAGGGTGACAGAGTGAGACCTTGTATCAACAAGAAAAAAAAAAGAAACCCCCCAAACAAGAAAACAACAACAAAACTTCTCCTTGGGAGAAAGTGTTCAGGAATTTGGGGGTCTGCAGCAGGGGGTTGGGGGGAAGATTAGAGACTCTATAAACAGAGGGACAAAGAGATGAAGTGGCAATGCCGCCTTTAATTTTTTTTTTTTTGGTCAGGGCTGGGTTTGAACCCGCCATCTCTGGCATATTGGGCCAGTGCCCTACCCTTTTGAGCCACAGGCGCCACCACTGCCGCCTTTAATTTTTTAATTTTCATTTTTATTTTATTGCCAAATATTTAGGGGGTACAAGTGTTTTTGTTACATGAATGAATTGCACAATGCTGAAGTCAAGGCTTTTTTTTTTTTTTTTTTGGAGACAGAGTCTCACTATGTCACCTTTGGTAGAGTGGCGTCACAGCTCACAGCAACCCCAAACTCTCAGACTTAAGTGATTCTCTTGCCTCAGCCTCCCAAGTAGCTGGGACTACAGGGGCCCACCACAACACCTGGCTACTTTTTTGTTGCAGTTGTCATTGTTGGTTAGCTGGCCCGGGCTGGGTTTGAACCCTCCAACTTCTGTGTATGTGGCTGGTGCAGTAACCACTGTGCTACAGGTGCCGAGTCTGAAGTCAAGGCTTTTAGTGTGTCGGGGTCCAGAATAGTGTACTTTGTACCTGACAGGTAAGTTTTTATCTCTCATCCCCTCCCTCTCAATCTCACCTTTTTTTTTTGAGACTGAGCCTTAAGCTATTGCCCTGGGTAGAGTGCCATGGCATTACAGCTCACAGCAACCTTCAGCTCCTGGGTTAAGCGATTCTCTTGCCTCAGCCTCCCAAGTAGCTGGGACTACAGGTGCCCACCACAATGCCCGGCTATTTTTCAGTTGTAATTGTCACTGTTGTTTGGCAGGTCTAGGGGCCTGGGCTGGATTTGAACCTGTCAGCTCTGGTGTATGTGGCTGGTGTCTTAGCCGCTTGAGCTGCAGGTGCCAAGCCTGGATGTTACCTTTTTTTTTTTTTTGAGACAGAGCCTCAAGTTGTCCCCCTGGGTAGAGTGCTGTGGCATCACAGCTCACAGAAACCTCCAACTCCTGGGCTCAAGCGAGTCTCCTGCCTCCGCCTCCCAAGTAGCT
>NW_003852494.1:525019-526343 GCF_000181295.1 Otolemur garnettii
TCATGTCTGCCTGTACCACTGCAGTAGCCTCCTTTCTGGTCTCCCAGACTCCACCCCTGTTCATTACAGTCCATCTTCCCCATAGCAGCCAGAAGGAACCTTGCTAAATATAAGACAAATCATATCTCTCCTCTGCTCAGAACCCTCTCAAGGCTCCCCATTCTTCTCAGAGTAATAGCAGAATCTTTCCCATAGCCCACAAGGTCCTGTGCAATCTGGTTTTGCCAATAATCTCTGACCTCATTTCCTGTTATTCCTCCACTTACTCAGCTCCAGCCCTGCTGGTTTCCTCCTTGTTCTTCAAACTTGCCCAGGATCGTCCATCATAGGGTCTTTGCACTTGCTGTTCCCTCTGCCTGGAACACCATTCCCCCAGATGGCTCCTTCATTCCTTTAGGTCTCTTCTCCCCAGAAGGGCCTTCCTGACCACCTTGTCTAAAAGCTGCATTCCTGGCCTCAGTCTTTCTACCCCTTGGCCTTGGCTTATAGTCTTCCTAGCACAAATCATTTCTGTAACTTATTTATTTGTTGTCTCAATTTCTGACTGCTTCCGTCTAATTCAGGAACTGTGCCTGGCACACAGTAGGGGCTCAGTGAGAGGCTATAGAATCAATAGATGATCCTGCTCTGTCTTGTTTCTCTTGCCTTTGGGCCAGAAATGGACAGTGATTAGGATGTGGAACATGGCAGCAAGGAGTTGAGAGAATGGGAAGTAAAGAAGGGTTCAAGGAGGTAGAATTGTGTTATTTGGGGCAGGACAAAGGAATAGCAATTCCTAGTTTTTGAGAGCCTACTGTTGTGCATGCACTTTATATACTGTGTGTACAGATGGTCAGTCTTTATAGTAAAATAATAAAACAAAGTAACTCAGTTTTTCTTTCTTTTTTTTTTTTTTTTTAGACAGAGCCTCAAGCTGTTGCCCTGGGCAGAGTGCCATGACATCACAGCTCACAGCAACCTCCAACTCCTACCTCCAACTCCTGCCTCCGCTTCCCAAGTAGCTGGGACTACAGGCACCCACCACAATGCCCAGCTATTTTTTGGTTGCAGCCGTCCTTGTTGTTTGGCAGGCCCGGGTTGGATTTGAACCCACCAGCTCAGGTGTATGTGGCTGGCGCCTTAGACACTTGCTTGGGGCCCAACTCATAGTTTTTCAATAAGGCATAAAATCTTTAGGCCTGCTTTCTTTTTTTGTTTTTTTGAGACGGAGCCTCAAGCTATACCCCTGGGTAGAGTGCCATGGCATCACACTCACAGTAACCTCCAACTCCTGGGCTCAAGCGAGTCTCCTGCCTCAGCCTCCCAAGTAGCTGGGACCACAGGC
>NW_003852494.1:526871-541749 GCF_000181295.1 Otolemur garnettii
AAAAAAAAAAAAGAATTTGTTCCCTTAAGCCTCAGTGATTCCTGAGTGTCCCTGGCAGATGAACAATCAGGCCTCAGGACTGGAAACACCTGGAACATGTCTGCCTGCAACCTTGTCTGAGGAAAAACAGACACATTATTCACCTTCACAATACCACAATACCTTGTGAATTTAGCTGCAATTGCCTCATCCCCCTCCACAACCACCCCCATCCCTCCACCTGCCCGCCCTTTAAATTCAGCTACCCAATAGACCTCAAGGGCAGTATTCTTTCTTTCTTTATTTGGGATGCCATGTCATTCTCTTGCTTTTTTTTCTCCCTCTTTCCCCATCTTCCCTTCTCTCACTCCTTCTTCTCTGATTTCTTCTCTCTCTCTTATCTCTCCCCTCTCCACTCTCTTCCCTTTCTCTAATATACAATAAACTTATACTTTATGTGGCTTAGTACACGTAGCTCAGTGGTTAGGGTGCTGACCACATGCACCAGGGCTGGCGGGTTTGAACCCAGCCCAGGCCTGCTAAACAACAATGACAACAACAACAACAACAAAATACCAGGCGTTGTGTTGGGCACCTGTACTCCCAGCTACTTGGAAGGCTGAGGCAAGAGAACTGCTTAAGCCCAAGAGTTTGAGGTTGCTGTGAGCTGTGACGCCATAGCTCTCTACTGAGCAACACAGTAAGACTCTGTCTCAACAAACAAACAAACAAACAAAAATATACATACATATACATAACAATAAACTTATACTTTTATATTCTAATCGTGGCCTAGAGAAATTCTTCTCTTGTCCCTTGAGCAGCTAAACGTTTCTAAACCTATCACTATGATTGTCTCTATTTGACAGATGAGGAAATGGAGGCCTAGAGAAGTGAAATGATTTCACTAAGGTCACGCAGTGTGACTTGAACCCAAGTCAGCCCAACTGTAGAACTTTCTGCCTTCATTTGGGGCAAAGGGTAGGTAAGACTGCCAGGCATCCTGTACATTTAGAAAGGTCCTGGGTTGACTTTGTCAGGACACTTGAAATGTCCTATAGTTTGTGTGCAATTTACGATGTAAAACTATTTTAAATTTGCAGAAGAACTTTATGGACAGCCTGTATTTAGCTTTTCAATAAATCACGCATTTTCAGTAGCTAGAGATATCTTTCAAATTTAATCAGTCGTTTTGAATTTGCCAAATCTGGCAACTCCAGCCGGAGAGAGCTTAGACTCCAAGCCTACAACTTCAGTTGAGTGGCCCGCCCGGGGCCCCAGGGCTTTTTCCAGGCGAATCCATGGCCTGTTCTTTCTTACCTTTGGAACCGCAAGGAGCTTTCAGGGTTCGAAGTCTTCTTTTCTCGGACAGGGCACCGGGGAGTAGTGAACCAGTCGCGGTTCCTTTAAGAGTGTTTTCGGGAGCGGACTCACGGGGGCGTGGCGAATCCGGGGGCGTACCGAGTAGGGGCCGGCCAATCCCGGGTCGGCAAGAACGCAGGGGCCGGCCGGGTGGGAAGGGTTAAAGGGGTGCTCCCGCTGATGGACGACTGTCCTGCTGTCCCCGCCTCCTTGCGTCCAAGCCAGCGCTCTCCCGCGGCTGCGCCCGCTTGGCCGCCCCGGGAGACAAAGCGCCGCGGCCACGGAGCGGGTGGGTCCGGGGCCATGGCCCGGCCGCCCCCCGGCCCTGCGCCTCCAGTGCCGCCGCCGCCCTAGGCTTGCACAGCTAGGTAAGGCCGCCCTGGCGGGGGAACCTGTGGATGGACCTCCGAGGGGACGCAGGACTGGGGTCGGGTCGCCGTGGGCCTCGGGGAGCCCCGACCGCCTGGAGAGCACGCTGCTGGGCATCTGCCCATCAGAGATTACTCGCCAGTAGCAGTTTCCCCAGTGTCGGGGTGAACTTGGCTGATGACCTCCCAGACCCTGAAAGGGGCATCCGCCGCTGGAGGGGGCACCCTGCGGACCAGCCCTCTGCTGGGACCCCCATTCTGCCGTTGACCGCTCCATCTGCGGCTCTGGCTTCCTTGACGGAACTCAAGAGCGCTCCTACGCAGGACACACAAAGGGACAGAGGGCAGCTAGGAGCAGGGCCACACCTGGAGGATTAGCCTCTGCAATGGGCAAGGGGGTGCCTGTGCTGGAGGAGGAGGACGTTCTGGAGCCCTGTGGTCCTTGATGGGGCGGAGCTGGGCAGGAGGCTCTTCAGTGTTCTTGGCACACGTTTTGCAGCCTGTGCCTGCCACACCCACGCCCACTGCTGGGGGACGCTCAGGGTAGCTAGATTCAACCCCAGAAGCTGCCGTTCTCACTTTTGTCCTTGAAGTGAGTGCCAAAAGGCCATGCCTCGGTTCCCCCAGTCTGGGTTTTTGCAGAGTAACTTTTCAGGATTAATTGATTCAACCCTTCCCAGAAGGATGGATATTAAAGTTCCCATTTTATAGATAAGGCGATGAAAACCTCGACTCACAGCAGCTAATACTTGTAAAATGCCTTTCCTATACTTTGCCAGCAGTTTTTCCTTAATTTATTTAGCTCACTGAAACTTTTCCATGGCCTCACTTAACAGATGAGGCACCTGAAGCTTGGAAAATGAAATGACTTGCCCAAGGACCTCCAGCCTGGACTGGTGGATGCAAGAACTTGGCCCTGGGAGCAGAGGGGAGCCAGGCTTTCTCCAGTCTCCTGCCTGGTCATAGGCTGTTGAATCAGCAGCAGCGCCCATAGTGGACTCTGAACTTCTTGGAAAACAGCATGGGGAGATAAGCCAGGGACCAAGCCTTCCCTCTAGACTGGAGCCTGGGCCCCTGCAGCTTCCTGCCCTCCTTTTTCTTGCTGGCTGGAGGTGGCAGGGGCTAGGAGCAGAAAAGGGTCTTGTTTGGCCTGGTGACCTTGGACCAGTATGGCCCCATCTGGGCGGTGGGGAGGGCTGCTGAACATGAGGGAAGTTGCTCTTCCTTAGATCTTAATGGGGTGGAGAGACCCTCAAGTCAGTCCCCCATTGGGGTTATTTGCCCAGAGTATGTGATTCTGGGCATAGCACTGTGCTTTTGGGCCTCAGTTTCCACACGAATGGAAAGGGGAATAAACCCTTTGTTAGGGGGCTGTTGAGAGGTTTAAGAAGATAACATGGATTCATTTCATTCATTTTGCAGGTATTTGAGCACTTACTACAAGCCAGACACTGGAATTCAGATCAAAAAGACCCCTGCCCTCCTAGAGCAGGCAAAAGTGACCCAGATAATTAGAAAAGAAGACCCAGTTAAAAGAATAGGCGAGTGACTAGCGAGTCTCTTGCCAAGCTGAGAGGAAAGGATCAGACAGTAATGTGCCTGGTGTATTCAAGGAACTGAGAGGAGGCCAGCGTGGCTAATGCAGAGTGAGCAAGGAGGAAAGAGGTAGGTAGGGAAAGGGAAGTTGGAAGCCATGCAGAGGACTGAATTTTATGTTGAGAGAAGTGAGGAGCCATGGAAGGGTTTAGAGCAGAGGAGGGGCATTATTGGATCAAACAGTGGAGAGATTTCAGTGTGCCCAGGTGAGGGGCCGGGTGGAGGAGGCAAAGAGGCTATAGCCTGCCCAGCAGGTGGGGGCCAGGGGCCAGAATGGGAGTAGACAAGGTTGAGTACTGGTTTGGGAGAGGCTGGACGGGGATCAACTGGACTTGGTGATCAGGTGTGGGGGTGACAGGAAAACCAAGGGCCATTTGCTGAGATAGTACACACTGGAAAGGAGCATTTGGGGAGGCCAAGAAAAATGTAAGCAGCTGCCACTGTTGAGCATGTACCGTGTGCCCAGGCCCGTGCACTGTGCTTTCCATGTGGTCACTGTTTTACTACAACAATCCTGACTTAGGTGCTGTTATGATCTTATTTTACAGATGCAGAAACAGAGGCCCAGAGAGGCTAATAGTTTGCCCAGGATCACCCAGCCTGGACCTGTAGAGCTGTCATCTGAACCCAGAGAAGAGTGAGCTAAGAGCAGAGCTAGGCAGAGGGCAGGGAGGTGAGTAGTGGCCTAAGAAATAGGAGAGAAACAGGATGAGCAGGGCAGGTGATTCTTATGAGAAATGGGGCCAGGGTCCACGTGGGAATTGTTTGGGGGTGTGGTAGTAGAGAATTCATGAATAACATTTTGCAGGAAGAGAAACTGAGGCTCAGAAAGGGACAGCCCATGTCTGAGAGGCAAAGTAGGGGTTAAAACACCTTCAGATCAGGCTTTGACTCCACCACTAGGTCAGGACAAACTGATCTCAGTTTCTAGATTATAGCTCATGTTGCCTCTTCCAGGAAGCCTCCCCTGATGGCTTAAGTGGATGATATGAGGTGGCAAGGAAACTGAGGATTTGGCTGAGAGTAATTGCCTCTTCCACTATAGATCAGGAGTGGTCAGTTGCTCTGAGGAGAGCCACCACCCAGATCTCATTCCTCTGGAGCCCAAGTAAGGTACCACCCTGGGATAGGAATGAACATTAATTAAGTACTTACTGCATTCTAGGGACTTTATATAGTTTTTTTTTTTTTGAGACAGAGTCTTAGTCACCCTGGGTAGAATGCCATGGTGTCAGTTTACAGCAATCTCAAACTTGGGCTTGAACAATCCTTTTGCCTCAGCCTCCCAAATAGCTAGTTAGGTGCCCACCACTATGGCTGGCTAGTTTTTCTATATATTTTTTTTTTTTTTTTTTGACACAGAGCCTTAAGCTGTCCCCCTGGGTAGAGTGCCGTGGCATTACAGTTCACAGCAACCTCCAACTCTTGGGCTCAAGCGAGTCTCCTGCCTCCGCCTCCCAAGTAGCTGGGACCACAGGCGCCGGCCACAACGCCCGGCTATTTTTTGGTTGCAGCCGTCATTGTTGTTTGGCGGGTCCGGGCTGGGGATTCGAATCCGCCACCTTAGGTGTACGTGGCTGGCGCCTTAGCCAGTTGAGCTATAGGCGCCGAGCCTAGTTTTTCTATTTTTAGTAGAGATGGAGGTCTTGCTTTGTTCAGGCTGGTCTCTAAGTTCAAGCAGTCTACTTGCCTTGGCCTCCCAGAGTGGTAGGATTATAGGTGTGAGCCACCATGCCTATGCTTCATTTCGTAGAATATATACCTACCATCCTATGCAGGATGAGGTTGTGTAGTGGGGGCATGAGGTGGGACCTCAAAATGGCCATGGAAAACTTCAAAGGGAGCTATCGTCAGTCTGGAGACCACCTCCTGATAAGTCCTACCTGGTCAGTGTTGCCCCCCCATCAAGTACCTACCCCTTGGGGAGGGTGGATGAAATTACTGTGGCCAGTGCACAGATGGTATTAGAACCATCTGTGTTGTCCATGATAGTCCCTGCTCCTTGTCTATAAGTCAGCCTAGCCCTGGGCTTGCATCTTCAGTCAGATTATTTCATAACAGTTGCCTCTGCCTCTCTGTGTTCCTCTCTTCTCCCCTGCTTCTTTCTGCTTTAGCCCTATTGGCCTCCTGGCCAGTTCTCCAGCATACCTACAGCTTCTCACCCCAGGGCCTTTGCACCTGCTGTTCCTGCTGCCTGGCATACCCTTCCCCAGCTGGCCCCCATGCCTCCCTCGCTCACTTCCCCTTGCTCACATATCATCTTCCCCGACCACCCTGTTAAATCAATTCCCTTCCTGTCCCCAACACTCCCAACTCCCTTCCTTGTCTTATTTTTTCCCATAGCACATAAGACCATCTGGCAGACATTTTATCTGTTTGTTAATTGTCTTTCTCTTCACCCCTTGCCACTAGTGTGTGGGAACCATGAGGGTAGGGACCCTGTCCCTCTTGTTTATTGCCATATGCCTAGTCCTAGAACAATGTCTGGCATGGAATAGGTACTTGCTTAATAAGTATTTCATTAATGAAATAAGTCCCTGAAACTCTCTGAAGGAGGTTCTGTTTGTGTCCTTATTTCATGGGTGGACAAACCAAGGCTGAGTCACAAACTCAGGGCTAGAAACTGGAGGGACTATGAAGGTCAACTGGTCTTGTTCTTGGGATGATGGAAACGGCCATCAAGGCTGTTGACCAAGGCTCTAGAAATGAGGCTTGGGTTTGAATTTAAGCCTTGCCCAACTCACTTTGTGACTTTGGGTGAGAACCGAACCTCTCTGTGCCTCTCTATGCCTCTCTGTTTCCTCATCTGTCAAATGGGAGCAATGCTAGTCCCTGTCACTGAAGGTTTGCTACAAGATCAAAAGAGTTAATATATAATACATAAAATGTCTGGCACACCGCAGGAATTCCCAACATTATTTTGGGGGTATAGGACAGCAGGAGGGTTATGAAGTTGGTTTGGGGGGCCAGTAAGAGCTGGGTTCAAGTCCTGTCCCTGCTCCTTAGGAGCTGTGTGAGCTTAGGCAGGCTGCTTCTACTCTGTGAGCCTCAGTTTCCTCATGTGTGAAGTGGGGATGTTGAATACTACAGCAGCTGAGGGTGGTGGCCAGGTTACTATGAGGTGCTGGGTGACCTGCTGTCGGTGGCCTTATGAATAACAACTGCTCTGGTGGGGGGTTAGGCCCCAGACCCCCATCCAGGCCCCCAGCTTGCCGCCATGAAGCTGAACGAACGCAGCCTGGCCTTCTACGCCACTTGCGATGCGCCTGTGGACAACGCGGGCTTCCTGTACAAGAAGGGCGGGCGGCACGCTGCCTACCACCGTCGCTGGTTCGTGCTGCGCGGCAACATGCTCTTCTACTTTGAGGACGCGGCCAGCCGCGAGCCGGTGGGCGTCATCATCCTGGAGGGCTGCACCGTGGAGCTGGTGGAGGCCGCCGAGGAGTTTGCCTTCGCAGTGCGCTTTGCGGGGACCCGGGCCCGCACCTATGTGCTGGCGGCTGAGAGCCAGGCCGCCATGGAGGGCTGGGTGAAGGCTCTGTCGCGGGCCAGCTTTGACTACCTGCGGCTGGTGGTGCGCGAGCTAGAGCAGCAGCTGGCAGCCGTGCGCGCTGGGGCCTGCCCGCCCCCGCCGCTGCCCCGCCGGCCCAGTGCCCTCCCGCCCAAGGAGAATGGCTGTGCTGTGTGGAGCACCGAGGCCCCAGTGGCCTCTGCTGCACTGTCTGGCTCCGAGCCCCCGCCCCCACCACCCCGTCGCCGGGCCTCTGCGCCCCATGGGCCTCTAGACGCTGCCCCCTTCGCTCAACTGCACGAGTGGTATGGCCAGGAGATCCGGGCACTGCGCAGTCGGTGGCTCACCAGCCGGGCCCAGCCTGATCGGTGCCAGGGCCTGTCCTGGGCCACCGAAGGTCACTAAGGCTCCTGCCTTACGGGAACACAAGCCCCAGGCCTTGCTCTGACTACGGGCTTGGTTCTGAGATCACGGTGATCAAGGCCAGCCCTGCAGGCTCTAAGTGCCTGGTTACTAGTTCTCAAGTGCTGAGAACATGCTGGATTCTGAGTGAGCCCACTGGGGCCATCGTGTCTGACTCTAAGCAAAATCTAGGCCACGGCTGAGCCTCCTGAAGCTTGTGGTCTCCAGAAAACTCCAGCCACAGGGCTGGTGGGAACTACCCAGCAGGGGCCTCTTGCTGGCAACAGGCTTCACTGGGCTCAGATGGTCCCTGGGACCTGATGACAAATCACAGCCTGAAAGGCAAGCCAGTGTCTGGTCAGCACCTGGTGGCTCCCAACTGGGCCCTAGACATGGACAGAGGGGCTTGGCCATGGTTCACCACACCAGCGCCTGATTTTGCTCTGGAGTGGCCAGGTCAGCCTGCAGGTTTCAAGGCTTCCAGAAGCACCAGGTGCAGAAGGCAGCTCAGGGGGCTGAGAACAGGGAAGCAGGTGTGACCGGTAGGGTGAGATCACCTGGTCCCCAGGGCTCTTGGCCAGGGGCGGGCTGAGGGGAGGACTTTGCCCCGGCCTTTTGCCAGGCCTTGAGTTGGTGCTGCTGGCATGGCAGTGGCTTCTTGGCCTTGGGCCCTGTTTGTCTCTGGTGGCCTTCACCTGGCTCTCCTGACACTCCTTGAATGCCTCCTTTAGTCTTGTTCCCCCAGGGAGCCAGCTCTTCTGCCCTAAACCTTGGGCGGGGTCCCTCAGGAGCTACTTGACCTCCAGTCCTGGGCTGGGCAGTTGTGGCCTGAGCTGACTTTCCAGCAGGTTCATCCAGGGAGGGAAGGCCACAGCTGACTCACTGCCCAGGAAGGGCCCAGGTGCTGACCTGGTGGCAGAGAAAAAGCAGCTACAAAGCTGTATTTGGCTTCCAGCCCCCTTTCCTCTAGCGCTAGACAGCCACCCTCTTCAGAGCTCAGCTCAGGGGGATTCAGGGTCCCAGCTGGCCTGAAGCTGATGGCTGGGTTACCCTTCTCACCACAGTGCCCACTATTCACCCAGGAAGAACCTGGGGCTTCAGCCTTCAGTTTGGGTCATGTTTACAGTCCTCGGGGCCCTACATGGGGATCTCCCAAGGACACTTTAATCCCACCTTTATTTCCCTGAAGTCTGCCTTTTGGTGACGGACAAAGTCCTGCTGCCCCTTCTTTCTGTCTTTGGAGACTCTGGGGTTTGGGGACAGATGGCAGGGCAGAGCAGGGGGTACCTGTCAGTAATCGAGGCCTGTCCAGCTCACTGCTGGCTTGGTGGGCTGGGGCTTCAGCTGGAATTTTATTTTTAAACACCTAGGGTATATATATTTTCTGGCAACAAAGCTTTTGTTTCCTGTTGGCTGGTAGGAAGGGATGGGGGCCCTGGCTCTGAGATAGGCTAGGGTGGAGGGGCAGCAGGCACTGTCCTGGGGGAGAGGGGTAGCCTTGGCTGGAGAAGCACAGCTTGGAGAGGCCAAGGTATCTTGAGAGGGGATCTCACCTGATCCTCCCTCTGGCAGGTGCATCTGGGGTCTTGGTACGTTTTCCCCTTCCTTGCCTTCCAGAATCTTGAGGGGTGTGGGTGAGGGTGGTGGCTCTTGTCCACAGATTTTGGAGGAGTATTAGGGGCTGCCCAGAGCCCATATTCTGGTAGACTCATCAGGTGGGGTGAAGTGTGAAACCCAGTACTGATGTAGGTTTACAAACTCTTAAGGTACCGGGGTCCTGGTCTCCTGGGAGACAGTGGTGGGTAACGTTTCCACTACTAAAGCACAAGATGAGGTCAGGGTGCCTCCAGGCTTGGGTAGGAAAAGAGACATCAGGTGGCCTGTGAGGGGGATGCAAGAGCTAAAATAAAAGTGTGTTGAGTACTGGCTGATTGTGTCATTTCCCCCATTTTCCCCCATCAAAATTCTCAGTCAATTTGCCTGGCACAGCCCAGGGCAGGTCCCATAGAAACATGACTAGTGTGTGGTCCCCCATGCCAGATGTTCTGTCAGGCATATTCTCACAACCTCTTCAGAGAGGTCCTGGACCCATTTTACAGATGAAGAAAGAGAGGCTCAGGGTATTGAAATTTGCCAAGGTCACACAGCTGGACAATATCAGAGCAGCAATGTCAACTCTGGAATCCTATGGTATGACAGGGCCTTCAGGAGGAACATGAGGGAAAATGGAGCACAGAATTTTGTAGAGTGAGAACGGAGAGGAAAGATGAAGATTTGAATGTTAACTGTGGCTGACACCTGAGAATTGGGAGGGAAGTTAGTAGTAACTGCAATAGTCAAATCCTGGCTCTGTTCACTGTCCAGTTCATGGAGGCTGGTTGGGAGCCCAGAGTGAATTTAGAGATCACAGAGAAAAAAAAAAAAGATCCTGTGATTGATTACTAATGTCTTCCAGGAGCACCTGGTGGGTGGTAGCAGTGCTTATTTAAAGTACCTGCCCTCTCAGACTGATGGAGTCAGTTTGCTGGGCTAACGGGGCTCACAAATGGGTAGGAGCTGACCCAAGGTGGCCCAACATGAGGGACTTTGTCCTAGGTCTTCCTAATGTAGACTTAGAACTTGGGTTACAGGTCTCCCCAATTAGTCTGTAAAAAATGCACATTTAGGGCTCGGCACCTGTGGCTCAAGCGGCTAAGGCGCCAGCCACATACACCTAAGGTGGTGGGTTCGAATCCCCAGCCCGGGCCCGCCAAACAACAATGATGGCTGCAACCAAAAAATGGCCAGGCGTTGTGGTGGGCGCCTGTAGTCCCAGCTACTTGGGAGGCTGAGGCAGGAGACTCGCTTGAGCCCAGGAGTTGGAGGTTGCTGTGAGCGTGATGCCATGGCACACCACCCAGGGGGATAGCTTGAGGCTCCGTCTCAAAAAAAAAAAAAAATGCAAATTTAGGAAGACGTGGCTGAGGATGGGCAACCTACAGTCCCCATGTTCAAGTTCAAGAAATGAAAAACATTAAGGCCAGGGAATCATGCCACTTGGGAGCATCCAGTGTATGCTGAGTAATTCTTCCATCTCTCATGGGACCATAGCTGACAGATGGGGGCTGCGGAAGTGGCTCCTCACACAGGCTGAGTCAGGGTGCTGCCTGTGGCATTCATGACCACAGCCACCACAAGGCATGGAGCACAGAGGGAGGAAAATAGAGAGACAGCTCCACGGAGATGCTCTTCCCTGCAGTAATGTTTCTATTGAGCCTGCTGAAGGGTGGAGAGGTAGAAAAGTCGGTCAATACCAAAATGTTGTACATCCACCTGCTAATATGTCAGTTTTTGCACTTGACCCAGTGGAGGAGTTCAGAGCACACGTCTAGGGAGGATATGAATGTAGTCAGAGGAATATTCTAAGAAGCCACTCATGGTAGAGGGTGACTCTCAAGGGGGTTACTCAGGCCAGAGTTTATGGCTGGTTGCCCAACATCCATCCATTCTAAGTAGTCAGATTCAGTCAGTTTTGCTGTTACAGATTTGTAGGGAATGAGTTAACTTTAGCTGCCAAAGAATGGCTGTGTGGCCCAATTTTGGCTAGTGAAGTGTGAGAATGGTCTTCCTGCTTCTAAAAAGAGACCAAATAAAGAGGTCTTCATTGTTCTCTTGCGAAAGGGGCAGGAGGAGTTGTCTGTGATGGCTGGAGTTCCAGCAGCCATTTTGTGATCATGAAATAGACCACTCTAAAGAAAACGCCCCCTGCCAAGTTCGGTACACACTTGAGGGTGGCTCCAAGTAACCAACTACCCAGAGCTCTCAAGCTTGGTAGCTTGGCTAATGCTTGGGTAGCTGGCTTGGGGTGCAGGCTGGGGCCACATGGAGACATGGTATTCTTTTTTTTTTTTTTTGAGAAAGAATCTCACTCTATTGCCCTTGGTAGAATGCTGTGGCATCACAGCTCACAGAAACCTCAAACTCTTGGGCTTAACTGATTGCCTTGCCTCAGCCTCCCAAGTAGCTGGTACTATAGGCATCTGTCACAATGCTCAGCTATTTTTTTTGTTGTTATCCTTGTGTTTAGCAGGACTAGGCCAGGTTCAAACCCATCAGCCCCAGTGCATGTGGCCAGTGCCCTAACCACTGTGCTAGGGACATGATATTCTTTCAATATTTGTTCACTCAGAAGAGGAGAGATGGATGACTTCAAAAAGATGAGAAGCAGTGGCTCCTCTACTGTTCCAGGGAACCCTTGTGTGCTGTTGGTGGGGATGTAAAATGGTACAGTTGCTATGGAAAATAGTATGGTGATTACTCACACAGTTAAAAATAGAATTACCATATGATGCAGCAATTATACTTCTGGTATACATCCAAAAGAATTAGAGGCAGTATCTCAAAGAGATGTTGGCATACCGATGTTCATAGCAGCATTATTCATAATAGCTAGAACTTGGAAGTAACCTGGGTGTCCATCAATGAATGGATGGATAATCAAAATGAGGTGCCTGTGGCTCAGTGGGTAGGGCGCCAGCCCCATATACTGAGGGTGGCAGGTTTGAACCTGGCCCAGGCCAAACTGCAACAACAACAACAAAATAGCTGGGCATTATGGCGGGTGCCTGTAGTCCCAGATACTCAGGAGGCTTAGGCAAGAGAATCGCCTAAGCCCAGGAGTTTGAGTTTGCTGTGAGCTGTGACACCATGACATTCTACTGAGGGCAATAGAGTGAGACTCTGTCTCAAAAAAAAAAAAAAAATGTGGTCTATCATCCAATGGAATATTATTCATCCTTAAAAAGGATGGAGGTTGGGTGCAATGGCTCATGACTGTAATTTCAGCCCTCAGGGAGCCTGTGGTGGGTGGGTGGGAGCCTGAGGTGCTTGAGGCCAGGGGTCTGAGATTAGCTTAGGCAATGTGGTGAGACCCTGTCTCTACAAAAAAAATTTTTTTGCCCACTTTCTTGCCCTCAGTAGAGTGCTATGGCATCACAGCTTACAGCAACCTCCAGCTCCTGGGCTTAGGCGATTCTCCTGCCTCAGCTGGGACTACAGGTGCCTGCCACAACACCTGGCTATTTTTTTGTTGCAGTTTGGCCAGGGCTGGGTTTGAACCCACCACCCTCAGTATATGGGGCTGGCACCCTACTCACTGAGCAACAGGCACCGCCCTCTACAAAAAAATTTTTTTTTAAAAAGGAATGAAATTATGACACATGCTGCAACATGGATGAACCTTGAAGCCATCATGCTAAGTGAAAAAAGTCACAAAAAGACAAATACAGTAGAACCTCTATTAAGCTGACCACCCAAGGGACTGTAACAAACTGGTCAACCGGGGGAAGTGGTTAACATAAGGAAGTAGGTCTACTATCCTGATAGGTACATGTGGGTCATATCTGGTCTGTGAAAATAGGTCAGCTTGAAGGCCAGGCATGGTGGCTCACGCCTGTAATCCTAGCATTCTGGGAGGCTGAGGCGGATGGATTGCCTGAGCTCATGTGTTCAAAACTAGCCTGAGCCAGAGCCAGACCTTGTCTATAACAATAGCCAGGCATTGTGGTGGGTGACACAATGTCAGGGAGAGAAACAACCAGCCCTGCTAGTCCCAGCTACTTGGGAGGCTGAGGCAAGAGAGTCTCCTGAGCCCAAGAGTTTGAGGTTGCTGTGAGCTGTGATGCCATGGCACTCTCCCAAGGGTGAAAAATGAGACTCTGTCTCCAAAAAAAAAAAAAAAAAAAGCTCAACTTGAGGAGGTGGTCCATGTAGGGAGATGGTCAACTATGGAGGTCTACTGCAATATTTCCCCACATATATGAGGTCCTTAGAGAAGTTATAGGTACAAACAAGTAGAATGATGGGTGCAGGAGCTGGTGGGAGGGAAAACGGGGAGTTAGTGTTTAATGGGGACAGAGTTTAGTTTTATAAGATAGAAAGAGTTCTGGAGTAGGATGGCGAGGATGATTGCCCAACGTCATAAATATATATAATGCCACCAAACTATACACTTAAAAATGGTTAAGACAGCAAATTTTATGTATATTTTACCTCAATAATAATTTTAAAAAGGTGGGCCCCGAACTATTTTTTTCCTGAGGGTTGCAAAAAAGGTTGCCCCCCCCTCCTGATGGGCTGGCTGCCTCCTAGCTTACCTAGGGAGATAGGAACGTAGCCATTATTCCTGGGAGAGCACTTGGGCCAAGGCCATAGCTGCTGCCCTTTCTTCATGATCCAGGCCTACAGTTTTCTCTAGTTGTGGGGCTGAGAAATCCCAGGCAGGGCACCTGGCCCTCTGGACTGCAGGTCCTTGAGGGCAGGGGCCATGTCTGCCTCCCATGTGCCCCTTAGGGTCTGGCACAAAAAGGCCAGAGAAAAAGGCCGTTGTCTCCTTCCCCTCTTGGTTTACCCAGTTCTTCCTGTCCCAAGACATAAGCTGAAGCTAATCAGGGTCCTGGGAATTTGGAATTAGGGGGAACAGAGAGACTAAGTTAGCTGTCAATGGGTGCCAAAGTGAGAGAGTGGCCATCTGAAATGGCCACGATGTCAGGGAGAGAAACAACCAGGCCTTAGAACAAAATAGATAAATTATACGATGCAGTACCCAGAAGCCTGGCTGAACTTCCTGCCTTTGGGTTTCCCAAGATTTCCCGTAGAGCCTCCCAATAAACCATTTGTATAGGCTCAGCCCCTGTAGCTCAGCAGCTAGGGCACCAGCCACATACACCAGAGATGGCGGGTTTGAACCCAGGCTGGGCCTGCCAAACAACAGTGACAACTAAAACAACAACAAAATAGCCAGGTATTGTGGTGGGCGCCTGTAGTACCAGCTACTTGGGAGGCTGAGGCAAGAGAATTGCTGAAGCCCAAGAGTTTGAGGTTGTGAGTTGTGACTCCACGGTATTCTACTGAGGGCAACATAGTGAGACTCTGTCTCAAAAAACAAACAAACAAACAAACAAAAATTTGTACAGTTAAGTGAGCTACAGTTTCTTTCAAGCCAATAGTCCCTACTAGGTTGAGATGCCCCGCAGGTATCTGTTCTGTACTCCTGTTCTTAGTCTCTTCCATTTTACCAGGGTCTTTGCCAGGGTCCTTGCCAGTGACTGGCACAGTCAGTGGGCTAAAAACCAAAGGGATTACATATTACTGGGCTCAACCCTTTAGTTTGCATCTGAATCACCTGGTACTTCTTAAAAATGCAGATTCCTGAGCCCTGGCTCCCAGAATTCTGGGCCAGTAAGTTGGGCCAGGGCCTAAGAAACTGCATTTTGAGTAGGATGCCAGGGCTTTTAGGACCACAGCTGAAGTGGTCATTTAATCTTCAAAGAAACATGCAAGGTAATGTGGTGGCAGCCTCTAAGATGGCCCAGATGATGCTTGTCAACTGGTATTCACAGCCTGGTGTGGTCCCCTCCCACACTGAATCATGGTGGGCCTGTGTGCCCAACACAATAACTATGGCTGTGACAACAGGGCTTCAAATCTAGGTCACAGAAAATACTGCAGCTTCTGCCTTGGCTGCTCTTGAGGAAGGCAGCTGCCATGCTGTGAGGACACTCAAAGCCCTGTGGAGGCCCCACTTGTAGAGCAGCTAAAGCCCTGACCCACAGCCAGCACTGCCTTTAGGGACATGTGAGTGCACCTTCTTTTTTTTTTTGAGACAGACTCTCAAGCTGTC
>NW_003852494.1:542879-564507 GCF_000181295.1 Otolemur garnettii
TTGTTTGGCGGGTCCGGGCTGGGGATTCGAGCCCGCCACCTTAGGTGTACGTGGCTGGCGCCTTAGCCGGTTGAGCTATAGGCGCCGAGCCACACTTTTGGGTTTTCATAGCAGCTCAACCTGGCAGGAGGAATGCAGAGAAAATAGCAGCCAAGAGTGACACAGGAATAAGAACTTGGGGTTTGTTCGGGGGGAGTTGGGTCTTAGGAATAACCTTGCCCCACACCCCACCTCCCAGTAGGCATGGGGCAGCCAGCCAGGGCAGGTTTGGTTTTGTCCATTCCCCAGGAGGTGATGGGATGTGGGGTTGCTGGCTCAGCAGGAGGAGCTAAACTAGGAGGAAGAGGAGGATAGGCTGGGAAGCAAAGGGTGCAGAGGCCTGAGATTCAGGGCTGTGGTGTAGTAAGCCCTACCAGCCCACCATCTCCCCAGGCAGATGGAACCTTCTAGCCTCTTAAAAATGCTAGTCTGGGCCAAGCACAGTGGCTCATGCCTGTAATCCTAGCACTCTGGGAGGTCAAGGTGGGAGGATCGCTTGAGCTCAGTAGTTGGAGATCAGCCTGGCAAGAGTGAGACCCCATCTCTGCTAAAAATAGAAAAATGGCACATGCTTTTAGTCCCAGCTACTCAGAAGGCTGAGGCAAGAGGATTGTTCAAGCCCAAGAGTTTGAGGTTGTTGTGAGCTATGACACCACGGCACTCTACCTAGGGCAACAGAATGAGATTGTCTCAAAAAAAAAAAATGCAAGTCTGACCACAGCAACTTTCTGTCTTATACCCTCTATGGCTCCCCAGTACCCTCAGGAGAAAGGTATATTTCCTGGCATGCTTTGAGGTGTGTCACACTCTGGTTCCAATCCCTCTTAAGACCTCTCTGCTGCCCTACCTCAACTTCCAGCCTCCTGAGGACTCCCTCGACCTACCCCAAGTTCTTATTCCTGCGTCACTCTTGGCGGCTGCTTTCTCTGCATTCCTCCTCTGCTTCTGGGTCTCCTTTCTCTCATCATCTTTCAGGTGTCAGCTGAGATGCCTCCTCCTCTGGGTAGCCTTCTTGGACCCCACTACTTGTGCTTTCATGGCTCAATGTTTCCTTCATCAAAGCTCTGAGCCCACAGTAGGTGCTTAATAAATGCTTATTAGCTAGATGAACAGTTTCCCAATTGCCCTCAAGTCAGCTATCCATTCTCCTCTGTCCCTTGATCTAAACCTGCTTCTTCCTGGAAGACTTTCCTGGTCCCCATTTATAATTCCACATTTCTGCCTTGGCGCTGTAGCTCAGTGAGCAGGGCGCCAGCCACATACACCAAGTCTGGCAGGTTCGAGCCTGACCCAGGCCTGCTATAGAACAATGACAACTACAACAACAACATAAATAGTCGGGTGTTGTGGTGGGCATCTGTAGTCCCAGTTACTCAGGAGACTGAGGTGAGAGCATTGCTTAAGCCCAAGAGTTTGAGGTTGCTGTGAGCTGTGACTCCACAGCACTCTACCCAGGGCAACATAGTGAGACTCTGTCTTAAAAGAAACAGAGAGAAAAAACAAAAAACCCCCCAGAATTCCACATTTCTGTATTTTTGCTGCATTTTTTTTTTGAGACAGAGCCTCAAGCTGTCCCCCCAGGGTAGAGTGCTGTGGCATCACAGCTCACAGCAGCCTCCAACGCCTGGGTTCAAGCAAGTCTTCTGCCTCTGCCTCCCAAGTAGCTGGAGCCACAGGTGCTCGCCACAACGCCTGGCTATTTTTTTTGGTTGCAGCCATCATTGTTGTTTGGTGGGCCCGGGCTGGATTCGAACCCACCACCTTAGGTATATGTGGCTGGTGCCTTAGCCACTTGAGCCACAGGTGCTGAGCCTTTGTTGTATTTTTTGCTCGAGGGCAGTGACTACAGACACAATGTTTATACCAAAGCTGATGATCCAGAGCCATGGGCCAGCAGCTTCCTCAGGTTCTCAGGTGGCATCTGTGTACCAGATTCTGCTTCTGCCCCTCATGTGTCCCAGGTGGCCACATCTGGGGGCTTTCTGACCTCTGACCTTCTCGAGAGCTGTGAACCAAGAATCAAAAGGCCAGTCCTTATCTTTATTTAATGCAAATCTTTTCAGCTACCTCATAAGGAAGATGTCATTACTATCATCCTCACTTCATACCTGGGGAAACTGAGGCACAGAGTGGTTCAGACACTTGCCCAAGGTCACACAGCTCTAAGAGATGGGGCCAGTGTTGAAACCAGGCAGTCTGGCCACTGACTACTTCCTCTTCTTCCCTGTTTCTGAGCATAGCCGACAGCCCACCTGAAATGTCACCCTTCATGAGTTGGCGCAGGAGCTCCAGGGCTAATGGTGCTTTGGCCCTTATCTGTCACTACCATCAGAGGGCCATCCTTTTGGGCTTGGGGTAGTTATCCTAACTGAGGCAGGTTAATTAATCATTTATTTTCCATTGCAAGGACGTGGAAAAATTAGATGGATGGGAAGATTTCCAGACAGGGGAAAGGTCTTGGGAGGCCACATGGCTTTAGCTCATGGGTGAGTAATGTTTAGTGCCACAAGAGTGTCAGGAACTCTCTTGACATTATTGGTCACAGAAAAATCCCCCTACTATAGATTGATGCACAGAAAGACTCACCATCAAGGGTTGGAAGAACCCATCCCCACTTACATATGATGATAATAGTGATCAAGCTCTTGTTTTGTGCCACACACTATTTTTAGCATTTCACATGCCTGATTATTCTTCATAATACCCTTATGAGCTAGCTGCAGTGATATCCCCATTTTACAGATGAAGAAACTGAGGCCCTGGTAATATAGCTGGAAAGGGCTGATGCTACATTGGTCCCCAGGAAACCCCTCTTGGCATTTTCCCATTGAGAGGGTGGGGGCACCAACAACTCACACACTTTAAGGAGGTGGGCACAACTTGTATACTGGTTGGCCTTAAAGCTGTGGCCTGTGGCCAAAGATTTGGGGCCAGGGTGCAATCTTGGGTGGGAAAACAGATTCCAGTCCTCTTCCTTTGCTGCAGCTGAGGCACAAAGCACTGGTGCCAACCCAGATAACCACAGGACCCAGGCAGATGGCACAGGTGAGGACCAAGGCAACTCACAGGCATGTGCCCCGTCCAAAGGCAGTCACTCCTCAGCTGGCAGTTGTCACATTACGATGTGGGCCTGGTATGGCCAGATCTTACTATTTTCAAGAGAAGCCAGTAATGGTGATATTTATGTGACATATTTTAATGTTGTAAACAATTTAAAAACTAGTTTTTAAAAATGCCATTTTGTGAAATACCTCTAAGCGTCAGAGCTGATGCCTAATTTGCCCTCTTAATTCCAGAACAAAGAAGCAGGACACCCAGAATTATTATACAATTCTGTATTTAGTGACTTGTTTACAGAACATGTTCCTTTTTTAAAATTTTAAACAAAGTTCGTCAATCTCTCATAGAAATGGTTTTGTGTGGGTTTTTTTCCCTTTTTCTTTTTTTAAACCGTTATAGGACGTGAACCTGACAAAGTTGTTCACGGGCCTGCTAGCTTTAAGTACAACAGGATTTCTGTGTTCAAAAGACTATACTAAGTGCTTAATCAAATCCCATCATACTAAAGCCAAGTTTAGTTCTCTAGGAACTGGAGTCTGCGTGTAAGCCTGGATTCAACGTTGTGTTGGTTTAAACAGTAAAAAGTGGTGTGTTCTCACATGGTTGTCTTAATTGCAACATGGTGGTGGCTAAAAGGAGATGTTTCGTTTGTTCCAGATTTGATTACTCTGAAAATTGGTCACTGTTTCCTATTGTCAAAATATAAAAATACCTTCATCTGGATAAAAATGTATACAGTGGAAAACTCTTCAATGCATAGCCTGGGTGTGTGGAATAGATTTTCCTTCGGCGTTTGTTGTTGACTGTTTGGTGTGGAGACTGCAGCTTAGGCCAGGTGCTTGAGAGTTGGGATTTCTGGAATGGTCCTTATCTGTCCCCTTCTGCTTGCTGGGTTTTGCCCAAATGGGTTCAAAATGCTCACTGCATCCTTGAAACCTCCATCAGCCATCTCTCCTCTTGGCATTGACTGGCACAGAGTACGGTTATCTTTTTACCTTCATTGTGGGGAGTTACCCATCTCCCCATGAAGAGTTGGAAAAGGAAAAACAAGGGAGAGAGTTTCAACAGTCATATGGTGGCTTGTTCCAACCAAATTGGGAACTCTTTCCCTAGAAGCCTTGCTAAGGATGACTATGCCTTGCTCCCTGACAGGTCATGCTTTGGGAGCTGGGAGAGTGGACTTGGAGATGGGGCTACAGTGGACATGCTGCCATGCACTTGGCTTTCCAGAGTTCTGCACAGACTTTGAGTTGCATGTGCTTTCCAGAGGTAGCACCTGGGTCAGCTTGAGAGAAGTGAAGCAGGGTCTTTTGAGGAATCTACTTTTTGGCGCTGGTAGCTAAGCTTCAGTGTTTGTGGCATGACCAACACTGTCACTTTCAGAAAATGTAAGGAGGGGAAGATGGTGGCCATTGTCTTGTAGAAAACCCATGCTCATACCAGTAGAGAAACTTCCTGGTGTGGCTGTGATTCCGGCTGGGGAAAGGGATTGTTCTTGCTCAAGCACCATTCTCCAAGCACCTGCCCCCAATGCCCAGCTTTCCAAAGGATCTGGAAACACATCCTGTCTACAGTTGGACAAGATGGATGTCTGACCTTTATGGCCCACAGGTTTCTAACTAGAGGGAGCGTAAGCAGTTTGTTCTGTACCATGCTATATCTGTATAGGATGGTCAGGCAACAGCCCACATCTCTACAACATTTACAATAGCACAGGACATTCCGTGTTATCAGGGTTACAAAACAGACCACCAGAATGAAACACATCCTCAACGGCATCAAGGTTTTCGTTTAGAGTCTTTTGGACTTTCTCTTTTCAGCACGGTTTCTGGAAGGGCGGTAGCAATGCACTGTGTCTCACAGACAGAATTGGAAAAAAAACCACGGTTCAAAGGTTATCTAAATTTTGGTCAGTCTTATAGTGTTCTGTGATGGCTTTGAACAATTGTCTTCTTTTAATCTCATCTAGTGGCAAAAAACGACACAACTTCAGTGTATACTTCGCAACAGTTGTGACAGCATCCTGATTTTATAACTCTCTGTAATATCAAAACCGTATCCGCTGGGGATAAATTCCAAAGGATCCTTTATTAAAATATCTAAAAGAGGTCTATAAATATTTATTTATTTTTCTAAAAGAGTTTGGAGTTTTCAGGTGAAAATGTGATGATATTTTGCTTCTGCCTCCTGCAGAGGGATCAGGGTAGAGAAGAAGGGGCAGGATTCCTGGGAATGGTACTCCCTGGGGCAGGGGGTGCTGAAAAGAAGAGGCAATGGTATTTGACCCACCTGCTCACTCACAACTTCATAGAACTAGGATTACAACAAAAAACATAAATGGCATAACATTGCTGTCCACATTTTGATGGTTGAGTTCTTCCTTCCCTACCCGCCTCCTGTCTGGAGGGTGAGTGAGAGAAGGAAGGTAGTCACCAGGGTATGTCCCTTGCCCTTGCCTTCAGAACTCCCACTCCAGTGCCTCCTCCCGATTGGCAGCCCTCTCTAGTCGGTAGATGATGCTGTTCAGATTGGCCATCTTCTCATGCCGCCGCTGCAAGTTTGGGTTCACCTTAGTGCTGGGGTGCAAGGCCCCAGCTGTATCAGCAGTGGGGCTTGCACTTGGCACTTTGGCAGGGGGGGCGCCAGGAGGGGATGGGGAGATGGGGGCTGAGGAGGAGGGCACAGGTGATACAGACATCATGAGACCTGGTGAGGAGGCGGCTGAAGGTGAGTTCAGTGACACCTCCAGGCTGCAGCGTGAAGACTCTGAGGCTGACTTAAAACTTAGAGGGTCCAGGTAAAGCTGCTCTCTGGCCTTACTCTCCTGGGGGGGATGTGGTAAGGAGCAGTCTGGGGTGGTTCCACCTGGAAGGAGGGGCCCTGGGGCCACTTTTAGGAGTCCATCATCACTACTAGGGTCAGGATGTTCCTCTTTGGGGGGACCTTGGCCTTTGTCAGGCTCCCCTAAGTCCTGGGGCTGGCTGCTTGCCTCCTCCTCATTGTCCTCCTCGGTCTGTTCCTGCTTAATCCTCACGTGGTCCTTGTCCTGGGTGGTCAGAGGTGTGCCGCTCTCCTCAGAAGCAGAGCCCTCCTGAAGCTCTAGTTCCTTCACAGTTGGCTTCTGCTCCTCAGCCTCAGAGTCAGGGCTCTGTGGGGTGGGATCCGGGTGGGAGAGTCCTGGTGGTAGAAGGCCAGGACCCCCACTTGGGTCGAGGTCTGGCTCATCCTGGGTCCCCTCCACCAACATCTCCCGGCGCATCCGGGACCTGAGGCAGAGATGGTGGTGAGCCTGCGGCTGGACAGGGGATCCCACTAACCCCAGACCCTGATTTATTCTGTGGCAACAACTCCCTGTTCTTTCCTAGATTCTCAGCATTGCTCTGGCACTAAGGCACTAAGCCTCCTTACATGCACCATCTTATTAAGTAAGTCCTTTCAATAATTCTACAAGGTGGGTACATTATCCCCACTTCACAGGAAAGGAAACCAGGCCCGCAGACGTTAAGTAACTTGCCCCAAATCACACAGCTAGTAAATAGCAGGCTTAATCTCAGGGCTATTAAATTCTAAAGCTCAGACCTATGCTGTCCAGCACACAAGCCACTGGCCACACGTGGTTCCTGAGCATAAAAATGTGGCCAGTCCAAACTGAGGTATGCTGAAAGAGTACAACACACCAGATCTTATGCTTAATACAAAATAAAAATGCAGAAGATCTCATTAATAATATTTTTATATTGATCACCTGTTGAAATAGTTATATTTGGATATATTGGTCTAAATAAAATATATTATGATTAATTTCATGTTTCTTTTATTTTTTGATGTAGATTTTTTAATGGATAGCACCCTTCTAGAACATTTCTCAAAGTCAAACCCTGATTTATTTTGTGGCAACAACTCCCTGCTTCTTTTCTAGATTCTCAGGCATCAGCCCAGATGGGTGAACTGAGGCATGGGAGTGACTTGCCCAGATTGCTACAGCACGCGAGGGCAGAGCTGGGACCAGAATGACTTCAGTGGCCTCCCTGCTGTTGGAGGGAAACTTAGGCTCATCAATTATGTTTTAGAGCAGGATGAGCCAGGAATGGGTTGGACCCTATTAGTTATTTTCCAGTAGCCAATGAGGTTCAGAGATTTAAAGTGACTTGTCCAAGGTCACAGAGCAACAGAGGTCTCCTCAGAACCTTTGGTGTTACAGCTCTCTGCCCATTTGTGTTAATAATAAATTTTGTTTTATTAATATGTCACACTAACAATTATAGTCACATACATAGTAATGGGTGCTTATCAAGTGTTAGTCACTGTGATAAGCACTTTTTGCAGTTTATTTATTTACTTATTTATCTTTTTGCAATTTTTGGCTGGGGCTGGGTTTGAACCTGCCACCTCCAGCATATGGGGCTGGTACCCTACTCCTTTCAGCCACAGGCCCACCCTATTTTATTTATTTTCCATAATAACTTCATGAGGGCATGCTTATTTGACGTCTGTTAATGACGGAGACAAGGCTTAGAGAGGCACAGTGATTGCCCTGGCTACAGGGCCAGTGAGCAGTAGAGCTGGGCTCTGAAACCAGCAGTTTAGCTTGCCCTTTCCTCTAACTCTTGCCTCCCTGTCCAGGTGGCATGGGGTCCCATTCCAGGCTCCTGGGCCTGGAGAGATGGTGAGGGGTCACCTGGTCTACCCTCCTCTCTCAGTCCTCAGTCCTTCCACAAAGGTGGCCTTGCCCACCTTCTAGGGGATTTCTGCATCTCCCTTACCCACCTTCAGAGGTAAAATGGGGACACCCTTGTACTTAACACTGAGGTGGGATGTAAGCGGCTTTAGGATGGCTCAATGCCCAAAGACCCATTATTACAGTTTTCAAACTATAGATTAAGTATAAATGTGAAGCTAATAGTTATTCACACCTTAGAATAAATTAGCCTTTTTCATTTCCTGATTCCTTAATCTAAAGCAGGGCATCCCTAATAATTTTTTTCTCAAAACTTCCTGTTGTCCACCTTTTCTTTTTTCTTTTTTTTTTTTTTGAGACGGAGCCTCAAGCTATCCCCTTGGGTAGAGTGCCATGGCATCACGCTCACAGCAACCTCCAACTCCTGGGCTCAAGCGAGTCTCCTCCCAAGTAGCTGGGACTACAGGCGCCCGCCACAACACCTGGCCATTTTTTGGTTGCAGCCATCATTGTTATTTGGCGGGCCCAGGCTGGGGATTCAAACCCACCACCTTAGGTGTATGTGGCTGGCGCCTTAGCCACTTGAGCCACAGGCGTTGAGCCACCCCAAATTATTTCATTTGGTCCACAATCAAGTATTATGGGATAGGTATTAGGTGTCTCCTTTGTAAAACAAGGGTGGGACTCAGAGAAGTAAAATGACTTGCCTGAGGCCAGGCAGTTGAGGTGGGACTTGAACTTGGGTCTGTGTCATTTCAATACCCAGACTGAGCAGAAAGGTTTTTTTTTTTTTTTTGCAGTTTTTGGCCAGGGCTGGGTTTGAACCTGCCACCTCTGGTATATGGGGCTGGTGCCCTACTCCTTTGAGCCACAGGCACCACCCCCAGAAAGGAGATTTTGAATATGCCACTCCAACAATCTCCTTTTCCCCCTCTCTCCCTTGGGGATCAAGGGACCTTCTCTCTGCCCCTGAAATGGGTGGGTGGCCTCTCCTCTCTGGCACAGAGACATTTCTTGCTCAGAAAGCTTGGTGAGTGAGGAGGAACCTCAGAGATGGACCCCATGATTCTCCTGTCAGCCCTTCTGCATAGCCATCTCCTCAGCTGGCCCTTAAGAAGCACCTTGGAAGTCTCCGCAGAGCTAACCCTTAGACTAAACTCCTAGGAGGCTCTGCCAACTAGACCTGGGATGTGGGAACAGCCACAGGAACAGGCAGGAACAGGCAGCCACAGGCAGCCACTGTTTGAGGTAGGTAGAGCCTGAAGAGAGTGGGGGGTGGGGCTTCGCTGGTTCCAATCTGAGACTTGGTAGTCAGGGCTGCTTGGGCCTGTGCCCCAAAACTGTTCATTTCCCACCCCTTCTTAGAAGCAGAGTCAGGGAAAGCTGGGTGGAACAATAAATAAAACATGTAACAGTAATAACATTAACACCTATCGTACACTATGTTCCAGGTATTTTACATACACATGCTAGATCCTTAGATACTCTGGACAACTCTAAAAAGTACATCCTGTTATTATCCTCATTTTATAGGTCAGAAGTCAGGCTGAAGGAAGTGAAGTAACTTGCCCAGGGTCTGACAGATGGACGTGATGGGGCTGGGATTCACTCCAGGCTAGCCTGTGTTCTAACCCTAATCCACTCCTATGACTTGGTATCCTGTCCCCCAGAGGTAGTGCTGGGCTCCCTCAGGCCCTGGGGTAGGAAAGGGGGTCCATCCAAGACTCTGCCCCTCCCTCCCACCTATGGTGCTCCCTGGGGTCCCACCTGTAGTTGTGGAACCAGTTGATGACGGTGTTAGTCTTGAGGTTAAGCTGGAAGGATAGGAGTTCGATGGTCTGCTGGGAGGGGTAGGGTTCCAGCTGGTAGGCCTTCCTTAGTGCCTCCTTCTCCTCGGGCGCCAGTACCACCCGTGGTTTCTTGATTTGTAGGAGGCTCAGGTCTTGTGGCTGCAGACAGGGGCTAGGGCACTCGGAGCGGGTGGCTGGGGACTCACTGTCTGAGCCGGTGCTGATGAGGCCATAGCGGCGTTTCAGGTAGGCTGGGGCAAGGAGGCAGGAAGGGCTGGGAGTGGGCCACCACCACCAGTCTTGGCCAGCACTGCCCAGAGCCCTCCATGCCCCAATCTTAAGAACCTGGTCCTCCTGCTGATTGAAATGACCCATTAACTGTGTGATACATCTGGACCCCCAAATCATGAAGGTGTGAAAAAAGGCCACATGAGAATGAAAGGAGTTATTAGAGTCTTAATTCTCATAGCAATGCTTATGATGAACGCTATTGACTCTTATTTTCAGATGAAAGAGTGGGTGGCATAACTTGCCCAAGGTCATACGGCCAGGAAGCAACAGGCCAGTTCTTTTTTTTTTTGAGATAGAGCCTCAAGCTGTCCCCCTGGGTAGAGTGCTGTGGCATCACAGCTCACAGCAACCTCCAATTTCTGGGCTCAAGCAAGTCTCCTGCCTCTGTCTCCCAAGTAGCTGGGACCACAGGCACCCGCCACAACACCCGGCTATTTTTGTGGTTGCAGCCGTCATTGTTGTTTGGCGGGCCCGGGCTGGATTCAAACCCGCCACCTTAGGTGTATGTGGCTGGCGCCTTAGCCGCTTGAGCCACAGGTGCTGAGCCAGCAGGCCAGTTCTTAACTGCAGAGTTGCCTGATGACAGTGGCCCAGCCATGGCCTACCATGTGTTCCTCAAAGTCTGGCTTGCCCCTGGGTCCTCAGATGCACTACCTTCATGCCCTACAGGACCACTTCAACTATTCCTATCTCCCAACTAGGCTTTGGGGCTTTTTAATTTGTAAGAATCCCTTATGCACAGTATGCGATTGCTCGGGTGCATAGCAGGTGCTCAATGCTGGTTCATTTTATCAGGATATAAGATAATGTTAACAAATAAGAGAATTTGCAATCTCTTCACCCACCCCTACAAGGGAGGAGTCTTGTTTGCTGGGTCAGTTCTGTCCTTTATTGTTTAGAATATGTGTAATGGGCAAAGGGTGAGCTATGTAACAGGGAATGAAGAGAGAGTGGGGTGGAGAGTCAGTCTTTGGGGAAACATGCAGTTGGGCTTGGCAACTAGTCTGCTATTCCAGACTTTGGAATAGCAATGAGTGTGTGGAAGGATACCGAGAGAGATGGGTATTGGATTTTCATGAGAGGTAGTCAATATTTTAATTGCTCTCAATTATAGTGTTC
The DNA here is from genome assembly GCF_000181295.1 of Otolemur garnettii. Classification (NCBI taxonomy): domain Eukaryota; kingdom Metazoa; phylum Chordata; class Mammalia; order Primates; family Galagidae; genus Otolemur; species Otolemur garnettii. The sequence goes on from NW_003852494.1 coordinate 553,857, forward strand.
TTCTAGATTAATTATTCCATGTAGTCACATACTAGGCAGAGACTGGACCACTGGGGCCCTGGGTTTATTTGGGTTTCAACTAGATATGGTTCTTTTTCCTTTTTTTGGAGACAGAGTCTCAATTTGTCCCCCTCGGTATAGTGCTGTGGCATCACAGTTCACAGTGACCTCAAACTCTTGGGCTTAAGTGATTCTCTTGCCTCAGCCTCCCAAGTAGCTGGGACTACAGGCACCTGCTACACCACCTGGCTATTTTTAGAGATGAGGTCTCACTCTGGCTCAGGCTGGTCTTAAACCTGTGACCTCAGGCAATCCACCCATCTCAGCCTCCCAGAGTGCTAGGATTATAGGCGTGAGCCATCATGCCTGGCCCCCTAGATATAATTCTAAGAAGAAAATCTGAGGACAGACCCACAGATGGTGCTGGGGCCCATCCCCCATCCAAGTCTTACCTTTTTTCTCCAGCTTCTTCATGTCCCTCAGCTTTTCTACATTATGGGGGTCATTGAGCCACAGCTGCATTCGGACAAAGGGCTCCCGCCCCTTCAGGCTCAGCTTGTGCCAGGGTTTAGGACGGGACAGCAGGTCAGACACAGAGCCCTGTGTCAGGCCTAGGATGCTCTCCCCAAACAGCCGCTGACCTGGGGGTAGGGGAGGAGGGCATCCTGTTAACCCAGGCTGAGGAGAGAAACCTGCTCCCAGGAGAGACATGGAATAGGTCAGAAGACAGGGGAGGCCCCAGGGGCCATCTCTACAAACTCAGTAGGGAAGGCCAGGGATTTGGGGGAATCTACACCCAGTGTGAATTTATTGCAGTTTGGCCAGGGCCGGGCTTGAACCCGCCACCCTTGGTATATGGGGCCAGTGCCCTACCCACTGAGCCATAGGTGCTGCCTCCCAGTGTGAATTTGAAGGGCATTTGTCTGCCAAAGAGATTTGGGGGGCAGGATTAGACAGTAGCCAACAAAAGTTTTTTTTTTTTTTTTTTTCAACTTAAGAGGCTCTTCACTCCTAGGGGATCTCTGAAATCACCTGTAAGCTTCGTACAAATTTGTATTACCGTGTTAGAGAATAATTTGACAGATTCTATCACAATTTTATTTTTTATTTTATTATATATTTTTTTGAGACAGAATCTCGCTTTGTTGCTCCTGGTAGAGTGCCCTGGCATCATAGCGCACAGCAACCTCTAACTCTTGGGCTCAAGCAATTCTCTTGCCTCAGCCTCCTGAGTAGTTGGGACTACAGGTACCTGCCACAATGCCTGGCTGTTTTTAGAGATGGGGGTCTCCCTCTAGCTCAGGCAATCTGCCTACCTCAGCCCCCTAAGTGCTGGGATTACAGGCCTAAGCCATCATGTCTGGCCTTAGTGTTCATTTTTCAAAATCTAGTTGTGATACAATATTTGTATAATTTCATCTATATAGAAAAAAGAAGAGAAGAAATTAGGTGTATATATATTCTTGTATGTTCAGAAAGTGCCAAAGATACATTAAAACTGGAATGTGATTAAGAGGTGAGGGGAGGTTTAATTTTTTTCTCCTCTTGTGCTGTTTGGTATTTTTAAACAATGAATATGTCATATTTTTATAATAGAAATTATAGTGATAAATTTGGGGTTTGCATGCATCCCTCTGGGAAGGGGATACATAACCTGCATCTAAAAGTTAGGGGAGTTTGTGATCCATAAGAGGAAAGAGCCCTAGAACATATTACTCTGCAAGCCCCCAGAGGGAAGGACTTCAGTACTGGATAAGGAATGTGTTGGAGTCTCAGTGACTGGGATTCTCTAAGTCCAGCTGGAAGTTAGTTTTGAGAGCTCTGGGCTGAGAATTCCAGGTCCTATCAGACCTAAATTCACCTTTTTGTCCCATCCCAGACCCTGGTCAGAGCCAAATGCCTCATACCAGGTCCTGGATGTCCCAGGCTGGTCAGCACCTTCAGGCTGAACTGAGGTATCCTGGGACCTCACTGTAAGGATTTTTTTTTTTTTTGAGAGTCTTTTTATGTCACCCTCGGTAGAGTACCATGGCGTCACACAGCTCACAGCAAACTTAAACTCTTAGGCTTAAGTGATTCTCTTGCCTTAGCCTCCCAAGTAGCTGGGAGGCTATTTTTTGGTTGTAGTTATCATTGTTGTTTGGCAGGCCCGAGCTGGGTTCAAACCCGTCTGCTCCGGTATATGTGGTTGGTGCCCTAGCCGCTGAGCTACAGGCGCTAAGCCCCAAGGGACCTTTTCAAAGCAAGTAGGAACCAACCAAGGTGGGAGGCAGCATTTCTGATTCCTGCCACTCCGTACCTAGGTTGTTGTCTGTGAGGACCTCTTTGACCCTCTTGGTGATGGAGTACGTGTCCAGCTCAGGGGACATGGCCACAATCTCCTGGATGCCCCCTGTAGTCTGGCTGCCTGAGAACATCTTTCCGCCCAGTGAGGAGCTGGAACGGCCCTCTGGCTGCTGGTTCTCCTTGCTGCTTTCCAGGGACAGGCTCAAGGGCTCCTGGGAGCTCTTCTCCGGCTCTGTGGGGCTGGGGGGTGGAGATGGCGAGGATCTTGGTTCCGTAGGGCTGGCTGTGGGCCACGAGAGGAAGAGAAGGAGGTTAATGCAACCTGCTGTGGACTCACACAGTTTGGCAAAACTTATGACAGCCAACCCTAGGCCAGGGAGAGGACTCCACAGATAATGTGGTCCACATGTTCAGCCCTCCTCCACCTCTTGAGGCGTCAGTTACCCACTGGGCTTCCCAGTGGGACATGAACAAACTCACCAGGGCAGGGAGATATGCCCGGGGTGCTGCCTCAAATTCAGAGGAAAGTATGGTGAGGGCAGTCTAGGAACCCCTGCACTGGCTACTTCTAATCCAAGCCAATTAGAAAATGGTGCCTCTTTTTTTAAAAATTTTGTTGTTGTTGGGGATTCATTGAGGGTAGAAGAAACCAGGTTATAGTGATTGCACTTGTTAGGTAAAATCCCTCTTATAATTGTGTCTTGCCCCCCAAAGGTGTGTCCCACTCCCTCCCTCCTTCCCTCTCTCTGCTTTTCCTTTCCCCCATCCCCCTCCCCTTCTCTCTGCTCTCCCCTTCTCCCACCCCTCCATCATGTATTAGGTCATTAATTGTTCTCATATCAAGATTGAGTACACAGGATTTGTGCTTCTCCATTCTTTTTTTTTTTTGCAGTTTTTGGCCAGGGCTGGGTTTGAACCCACCACCCTTGGCATATGGGGCTGGCGCCCTACTCCTTTGAGCCATAAGCGCCACCCGCTTCTTCATCTTTGTGATGCAGCCTTTGTATATGCCAACAACAGCAGAGATGAGAGGCTAATTAAGGACACAGCTGCCTTCACCATAGCTTTAAAGAAAATGGTGCCTCTTTCTTAAGGCATTCAACTGCCACCTGCTGGAAATTTGTTAAAACAAACATAAAAACTTAGGTCAGCTGAAGGGAAGGGAGCAGAGGCTTTGCTTCCAGAAGGGACAACCTGAGCCCAGGCTATCTTCTTTCCTTCCCTGTGTTAGGCGTTAGGTGAGTGGATCACTCTGATCTGGCTACTCCCATGCTCCAGAATTGTTAATGGCTCCCCACTGCCTCGAGAAAATGCACAAGAAATGTCTCTCTCCTCAGCCTGGTATTAAGGCTCTGGACTCTTTTTTTCAGTTTCTTTTCTTTTCTTTTTCTTTCTTTCTTCCTTTTTTTTTTTTTTTTTGTAGTTTTTGGCCAGGGCTGGTTTTGAACCCACCACCTCTAGCATATGGGGTTGGCACCCTACTCCTCTGGACTCTTTTGTCCTGTCCAGACCACAGCCCTAGAGCTGCAGAGTGCCCCTTCATTGCCCTTTGCAAACATCCTAAGATCTCTTAAGCCCATGTTTTTGCTCTGACTGGTCTTTTTTTTTTTTTTTTTTTTTTGAGACAGAGCCTCAAGCTGTCCCCCTGGGTAGAGTGCCGTGGCATTACAGCTCACAGCAACCTCCAACTCCTGGGCTCAAGCGAGTCTCCTGCCTCCGCCTCCCAAGTAGCTGGGACCACAGGCGCCCGCCACAACGCCCGGCTATTTTTTGGTTGCAGCCATCATTGTTGTTTGGCGGGTCCGGGCTGGGGATTCGAACCCGCCACCTTAGGTGTACGTGGCTGGCGCCTTAGCCGGTTGAGCTATAGGCGCCGAGCCGCTCTGACTGGTCTTGACACCTGAAGGCCTTCCTTGTAACCTTGAACTCCTATGCATCCATCAAGACCCAGTTGCAGTATCTCTTCCCTAAAGGACACATTGGGGTCTAACAGCACTTTGACACAGTGTCACACTTCACTCTAATTCCTTGCTGGGGCCAAATTTCTTCCTTATCAGATGACAATAACAACGATGATAATAAAGCTTCCTTTTATTGAACACTTACTACATGCCCAGTGGAGTGTCATGCTTTATGCTCATGATCTCAAGCACCCCTTATAACACCTCTAAGAGGAAAGTGCTGTCATCTCATTTTATAGACGAGGAAACTAAGGTTCAGAGAGGCTAGGCAATGTGTCTAAGATCACATAGCCACTAGTAACAAAGCAGGACTTGAGCTCAGGTCAGCTTACGCCAATCTACCAACACTCATCTACCAATTATGACCATGAAAGACAAAGACCATGTGTTAGTTACAAGTGAGTCCCCAGGGCCTGGGGAGGCAGGAGGTGCTGGGAAGATGCCTGTCAAAAGAGTAAATCTCAGCCAGGACCTGAGTACCCCGAAAAGGTTCAAGGCGAAGCCCTAAAGTTCTGAGTAGTAGCATCACAGTCTATGTGACTTGGCAGCCCAGGTCTGGGGTCTCCAGAACTCTACTGTCCCCCAGCCCTGTCCCAGTTGAGGTTGATCCTATCCATGCAGGTGGCATCTGTGTTATGCTGGAGCTGATGAGGACACACTCTGCCCTAGAGCTGGTGGAAAGAACCAGCCTGGGAAAGTGAGAGGCTGTTTTGTGCCTCTGGGAATTGAGGGTCTCTGAAGGTATTTACTTCTTGGAAAACCATCCATACCCAACTCCCCACCTAAGTAGTTAGGTTTCTATATGGAGATACGTCCAGAGAAGGGGAAGGAAACAACAAAGGCTCCACCGTACCCCAACTCCCCAGGCAGACTGCCAGCCTCTCTGGCTACTCTTTTAGAATGGCTTTTTTTTTTTTTTTTTTTTTAAGACAGAGTCTCAAGCTGTTGCCCTGGGTAGAGTGCTGTGCCATCACAGCTCACAGCAACCCCCTGGGCTCAAGCGATTCTCTTGCCTCCGCCTCCCAAGTAGCTGGGACTACAGGTGTGCGCCACAATGCCCAGCTATTTTTTGGTTGCAGCCGTCATTGTTGTTTGGCGGGTCCGGGCTGGATTCAAACCCACCAGTTCAGGTGTATGTGGCTGGTGCCTTAGCCGCTTGAGCCACAGGCGCTGAGCCTTTTAGAATGGCTTTTGATGAAATAGTGGAAAGATTCAGAAATCATCTCTTTTGGGAGAGGAAAACTAATTACAGGGCTGGTGGGTCACATGTGAACTACCACTGAGCTGGAGTTGGGAGGTGATGACAGGGAGAGGCTGGGTCCACTGCCCAGGGGATCAGACTGGGAGCAGCAAGGGGAGAAAGCAGGGTGACCAACTAGTCCCAGTTTTCCCAGGACTCTCCTGGTTTTAGTACAGAGTGTCAGATGCTGGGAAATCCCTCTGTCCAGGGCAAACTGGAAGGATAGTCATGGCGGAGGGAGATAGAGGGAAAGGGATGGAAAGAGAGGGACAGGGAGAGACAGAGTGAGCAGGGGAGAAAGATAATGAGAGAGGGAAAGAGTGACAGAGAAAGACAGAGAAAGAGAGAAGTAGGACAAAGAGAGAGAGAGAGAGAGAGAGAGATGGGAGGTGGGAGATGGAGGGAGATGGGAGGTGGGAGATGGAGGGAGATGGAAGGAAATGGAGGGAAGATGGAAGAGAAAAGGACCCTGTAGGGACAGGGCTTCCTTAACTGCTACAGAATTCTGAGAAGCCTGAGACAGAAGTGTATGGCATACCGATGTCAAACTTTGTATGCATTGGCAATGAGGCTGTTAATGCCACCAGGGTCCGTGCAGGTAACTGGTGAGGGGGGAAGGCACACTTTATAACCCTCCCCTGTATTCAGGTCATCTCTGACTCCCTGGGTGTTTCCAGTGCCCCAGTGGCCAGTGTGGAGTAAAGAGGGGCTGGAAGAAGTCCAGACACCCATCCACAGACAGATCCTGCGAGGTCTTGTGGATGATGGATCCACTCTGTTGCCTCGAGGTCCAGTGGGCTGTGGATGAGCAGAGGCTATGAGGGTGGGTCAGACATTCTGTCCCTGGGGTGTTACATGCATCTCTGTTACCTCTAGGCCCTGGCTTCCCATTCTGCAGGACGGGAAGTATCTAGCTTTCCCTCTACCCCTATCCCTCCCCAAATTGTGTATGATCCTGCGTCAGCCTGTGCTTGGGCTATTCCTTCTACAAGGAACACCATTCCTGATCTTTCTGGCTTAGTTTATCCTACCTGTGCTCAAATCCTTCCTCAATAATGAAATCTTAAAAAACCCAAATAATGGTTGCATGCAGTGGCTCACAGCTGTAATCCTAGCACTCTGGGAGGCCAAGGTGGGTGGATTGCTTGAGCTCAGGTGTTCAAGACCAGACTGAGCAAGAGTGAGACACCATCTCTACTGAAAACAGAAGAAATAGCCAGGCATTGTGGCAGGTGTCTGTAGTACCAGCTACTTGGGAGGCTGAAGCAAGAGGATTACTCGAACCCAGGAGTTTGAGGTTGCTGTGAGCTATGACATGATGGTACTCTAGCTAGGTAGACAGAGTAAGACTCTGTCTCAGAAAAACAAAAACAAAAACAAACCCAAACAATTAGACTGTGGGGAAATGCAGATAAAAATTACAGTGAGATATCACTTCACATCACCTATGATGGTTATCATTAAAAAATGGAAAATAATGAGTGTTGGTGAGGAAATAGGGGAATGGAGACCTCCTGGAACTTTGTCAGTAAACACAGAATTACCATGTGACCTGGCAGTTGTTCACCTAGATTAGGTGTCCTCAAACTACGGCCTGTGGGCCAATGCAGCCCACCTAGGACATTTATCTGGCCTGCCGGGTGTTTTTGCCACCGCTACCCGTTCTGCTTAGCAGCCAACTTGTCCCGGAGCCTGCAGTCCAGCCCTCCAATGGTCTGAGGGACAGTGAACTGGCCTCCTGTTTAAAAAGTTTGAGGACCCCTGACCTAGATAGTTGCCCCAAGGAACTGAATACAGGTATTCAAACAAAAACATGCATGTGGCTGACTATTCATAGGAGCATTATTAGAAGTAGCTCAGAGAGGGTCTGTCTATGCAATGGAATATTATTTATTTATTTATTTATTTGAGACGGAGCCTCAAGCTATACCCCTGGGTAGAGTGCTATGGCATCACGTTCACAGCAACCTCCAACTCCTGGGCTCAAGCGAGTCTCCTGTCTCAGCCTCCCAAGTAGCTGGGACTACAGGCGCCCGCCACAACGCCTGGCCATTTTTTTGGTTGCAGCCATCATTGTTGTTTGGTGGGCCCGGGCTGGGGATTCGAACCCGCCACCTTAGGTGTATGTGGCTGGCGCCTTAGCCGCTTGAGCTACAGGCACCGAGCCTGGAATATTATTTAGTTATAGAAAGGAATGAAATTTGGACACAGCTACAACCTAGATGAAGCCTAAAAGCATGTTAAGCAAGAGAAGCTGCACATAAAAGGCCATTTGTAAGAAATGTCCAGAATAAGTAAATCTAGAGACAGGAAGGGGATTTGGAGGTGCCAGGGCCTGGGGGACAGAGGATGGGAAATAGCTGCTTAATGGGTATGGGGTTTCTTTTCTGGGATGGTCAGACCATTCTGGAGTTAGACAGAAGTGATGGCTGCACAGTATGGTATATATATTAAATGCCACTGAACTGTATACTCTAAAAATGGCTAAAAGGGTACATTTCATGGTAGGAAAATTTTACCACAAGAACAAAATTAATTAAGGTACACCACAACAAGAAAGCACAAAAAAATAGCCCCACAGAGGGGAAGGGGCACCCATGCACTCACCCTGGGTAGTGCGGGGCTGCTGCCCCACTGCCTGGCCCACCGCCTGTCCCAGCTGGTCCGACAGCCACAACTGCATGCGGATGAAGGGCTCGCGCCCCTTCTGCGTCAGCTTGCTCCATGGCTTTGGCCGGGACAGCATGTCGCTCACGCTGCCCTGTGACAGGCCCAACACCTGTGGACGGTAGGAGTGGGCTGGGTAGGTGAGCCATCCCCTGGCACTCTGGGTTGGTTCTCCTTGCCCTCCCTGGTGAGGGCAAGCTGCCTTCATTTGACCTTTGTCCCCTCAGTACCTCCTGTGAGCTTGTGCTGTGTCCCCACGTCTAGCACCCTTCCTGACACCTCGACATGTAAAAATCTTTCTTGCCCTTTGAGAGTTCTCAAGTGTCCCTTCTTCTAGGAAGCCTTTTGTGCCTCCTCTTAAGCCACTGCCTCCTCTGAGCCTGCCTGGCCCTTTGCCTGTTCCTCTGCTAAGGGTGCAGGTGACAGTGAAAACCAAAGCTGTAGGAGCACCAACCCACCAGGACACCCTGGGGACACTGGCTGGGCTGAAACCCCAAGAAAAATGGAGGGCCCATGGGAGGGGGCAGGTGAGGAGCTTTTCACTTTAACCACTATAGACCTGCAGGCCAGTCCTGCAGTGACCCTCCTTCCCTTGGGGCCCAGGCAACCGGACACAGGACACAGGGCCTAGGTGCCTGCTTGGGTTGGGATCCTGCTTGTCCCTGCCCCCCACCACCTCCACCTGCACCTTCTCCCCAAAGATCCGCTGGCAGATGCCGTTCTTGGCCAGCTTCTCCTTGACCTGGCGGGTCAGCTCCAGAGTGTCCACCTCACGGTACATGTACAGCTCGTACTGCTCCGGGGTCAGGGGTGGCACGGTAGGCTTCAGGGTGCGTGGCACGTAGGCTGGGTAGTAGGCTAGCCGCCCGCTGCCCGCCTCTGGGATGCTGCCCTCGGCCTTGGGTTCACCCACCCTTGGGGACTCCTCCTCGCACCCTGCCGCCTCGTCTTCAGTGGCTGCTTGAGCCTCATCCCCTCGGGGCCAAGCCCGCCCATTGGGCTGGCCAGAGTAGCTGGAGGAGGACGAGGACAGAGAAGGTGACACTGAGGCGTAGGGGCGACTGAGCAAGCCGCGATCTGATGCCCAGTGTTGGTCAAAGTAGCCGGCGTCACCGATCTCAGACTTGACCTTGCGGATGATGCTCTGCACAAAGGCAGCTGGAGACAAGACCGTAAGGGGCGTCTGCGCTGAAGTCCCCACTCCGCTGCTGCTGTCCTCCTGTTTGACGTAGGCTGGGGCCCCATTTTGGCTCACGCCTGCCATTGAGGGCCGCTCTGGGGGCGAGGGAGGCACCGAGCGGCCCCGGGGACCTGCCTCCATCTCCAGCAGAGCTTGCTGCTGTGCTTGCATCTCTCGGCGCGCTTGCTCCAGAATGTTCTTGATGGCATCTTCTGAGGTGCTGGCGGAAGCTGTCCCGTTGCTGATGCTCAATGGGGCCGTCAAGTTCTTGGGCTCACCTGTGGGGAGGATGACAGGACCCCAGACAGCCATTGTCAGGGCTCTACAGGAGGGACAAAAATGTTCCTGCAAAATGGTTAGGCAACCTCTGTCTCCAACAACTGGGGACTGGTTAAGTGAATTATGATGTACCTAAGTGGCAGAATATTAGTCACCAAAAATCAGGTGCAGTGAGATTTTAGCATGTGTGGACTAAGTGCATGTGGGAATGATGAAACGTAAACAGATGTGGCTTTTACATACACTGTGATCTAACTGTGCACATGTCCACAGACAAGGAAGCCACTCGGGCAGGTAAAAGAGCCCTCTTCACTTATTCTAACAGCAACGTCACAGCATGTTGCTGTTAGGGACAGGTGATCGGATAGGAAGCAGTGCTATGGCCACACAGTGGAATACCGTGCAGCACTAAAACGGACATCCTCATGCAAACTCATAAACGAATCTCCTTAGAGATGGGGTCTCACTATATTGCACAGGCTGGAGGGCAGTGGCAATTTTCACAGGTGTGATCACAGCACACTGCAGCCTTGAACTCCTGGGCTCCTCCAGAGTAGCTAGGATGATATGTGTGTGCCAGCATGCCTTCTGCATAACTTAAAAAAAAAAATTTCAATAGGTTTAGGGGGTACAAGTTTTTTTTTTTTCTGAGACAGTCTCACTAGACCACGTTCGGCAGAATGCCATAGCATCACAGCTCACAGCAACCTCAAACTCTTGGGCTTAAGTGACTCTCTTGCCTCAGCTTCCCAAGTAGCTGGGACTAAAGGCGCCCACCACAACGCCTGGTTATTATTATTATTTTTTATTATTGTTTAGCTGGCCTGGGCCAGGTTTGAATCCGCCAGCCTCAGTGTTATGTTGCCAGCGCCCTACCCACTGAGCTATGGCTGCCACCGTACAAGTGGTTTTTTATTATATGGATAAATTGTATGGTGTGTATGGGGGTGAAGTTGGAACTTTTTTTTTTTTTTGAGACAGAGCCTCAAGCTATCCCCCTAGGTATAGTGCCATGGCATCACAGCTCACAGCAACCTC
>NW_003852494.1:567640-584786 GCF_000181295.1 Otolemur garnettii
CTTGAGCCCAGGAGTTGGAGGTTGCTGTGAGCTGTAATGCCATAGCACTCTACCCAGGGGGACAGCTTGAGGCTCTGTCTCAAAAAAAAAAAATTTGGTCACCTTAACCTAAGCCCAAGAGCTGGAGGTTGCTGTAAGCAGTGTGACGCTGCCATGGCACTCTACCGAGGGCGAGAAAGTGAGACTGTCTCAAAAAAAAAAAAAAAAAATTTTATTGTTTTTCCAATTAAAAAAGTAATACAGCCAGGTGAGATACTCATAAGGGGAGGATCAGTTGAGCTCAGGAGTTTAAGGCTGTAGTGAGCTATTATTAGGGCACTATTATTAGGACACACAGTCTGGGCAACAGAGACCCTGTTTCAAAGAAAAAAAATACAGCAGTGATACATCATTTAATCATAATAAGGAATGAAGTATTGATACTTGCTACAACATGGATAAATCTTGAAAACATGCTGAGGAAAAACACTAGACATGATTCTATTTACACGAAATGTCCAGAATAGGTTAATCCACAGAAGCAGAATACAAGTTAAGGCCCGGCGAAGTGGCTCATGCCTGTAATCTTAGCACTCTGGGAGGCTGAGTTGGGTGGATTTCTTGAGCTCACGAATTCAAGACCAGCCTGAGAAAGAGCAAGACCCGAACTCTACTAAAAATAGAAAAAATCAGTTGAGTGTGTGGCAGGCACTTGTAATCCCAGCTATGCTGAGGGATGAGGTTCGCTTGAGCCCAAGACTTTGAGGTTGCTGTGGGTTATGATGACACCATGACACTCAACTCCAGCGTGACAGAGTGAAATTATCTCGAAACAAACAAAAAAAACCAAACAAAACTCCCTCCCCAAACCAGAATGGAGATTAGTGGGTCCCACGGGGGAAGGTAGAACGGAGAATGACTACTTACTTATGTGCTTTCCTTTTTGGGGTGATGGAAATGTCTGGTACTAGACAGAGATGATGGTTACATAACACTGTGAATGCACTAAATGACAATGAATTGTATACTTTATTTTGTTTTTACAGGATAGGATCTCTCTCTGTCACCCAGGCTCCTTGGTTTATTCCTTGAACGAACTCCTTGGTTCAAGCAATTCTCCCACTTCAGCCTCCAGAGTAGCTGGGATTACAGACATGAGCCACTATGCCTGGCTAATTTTTAAATTTTTTGTGAGATGGGGTCTTCGTATGTTGCCCAGGCTGATCTTGAACTCCTGGCCTCAAGCGATTTGGCTTCCTGATTTGCCCTCCCAAAGTGCTAGGAATACAGGTGTGAGCCACTGTGCCTGGCCCATACACTTTAATTTAAAACTATTAATTTTCCAAGGTTATGGTGAGCTAGGATTGAACCACTACATTCTAGCCTAGACAACAAAGCAAGATCTTGTCTTTAAAAAACATGTTAATTTTATATTAGATGAATTTTACCTCAAAAAAAAAAAAGTCATACTTGCTACCTATTGTGGAGAGTACAAAAAGTTCAGATAAAAATAAAAGTTCCCCTAATCTCGCCTTCCCAGAAGCAACCACATGAAGTCTTCTCATGCATTCCTTCCAGTCTGTTTTCTCAACTACCTGCACAGTATGATCAGACTTGATATATGAAAGCTTAGCCTGGTTTTGTCCACACTTAGTACTGACATGAGCATTTTTTCCAATCACTAAAAATTCTTTTATCTTTTTTCTTTGTCACTTTGTCACCCCTGGTAGAGCACTGTGGCGTCATAGCTCACAGCAACCTCAAACTCTTGGGCTCAGGTGATCTTCTTGCCTCAGCCCCATAAGTAGTGGGGACTATAGATGTGTGCCACAATACCCAGCTATTTTTAGAGACAGGGTTTTGCTCCTGCTCGAACTAACTTCTTTTATCTTTTTTTTTTTTTAGACGGAGCCTCAAGCTATCCCCCTGGGTAGAGTGCCATGGCATCACAGCTCACAGCAACCTCCAACTCCTGGGCTCAAGCGAGTCTCCTGCCTCAGCCTCCCAAGTAGCTGGGACTACAGGCACCCACCACAACGCCTGGCCATTTTTTGGTTGCAGCCATCATTGTTGTTTGGCGGGCCCGGGCTGGGGATTTGAACCTGCCACCTTAAGTGTATGTGGCTGGCGCCTTAGCCACTTGAGCCACAGGCGCCAAGCCAACTTCTTTTATCTTGACTGGGCAATGGTAAATCCCCCACTGCTTGGACACTTAAGTTGTTTCTAGTTTGTTACTGTTGTAAATAATAATACAATAACAGCTTGTATATAAATCTCTGGGCTCATTCTGGACATTTCTTTCCAATTCCAGAAGCAGAACTCCCGAGTTAGCAGTCAACCTCACTCCTTTCCTTATCTGGGGGCTGCTACCATGCCTTCTGCTTCGTGCTGGCTTTTGCCGGGGCCATAGCATAGTAGTGTTGGCATTTTTTACTCTTACTGAACTCTTTGCAGACCCTGGATGCAAACCCGCTAGCTGGGCCACTTGTGGAAAACATTTTCCTCTGCTGTGATATCGCCTATATATTTCCCCCTGCTGCCTATTTGTGACCCCTGGGGGAAAGCACTACATAAGGGGTCAGGAGACCTGGGGTTTCCATCTGTCTCTGTTTAACTGGGAACTCATGTGAACTTCCCTCTCTGGCCTCTGTTTTCCTGTTTCTTTAGTAGGAAAGTTAGACTAGATTGCTTCTCATAGTTCTTTTCACCCCAATATCATGTCTCACCCAGATCTGTAACCTGCATCTAGCATGCAGTAGGTGTTTAATAAATGTTTAGTGCCTGATTACATCTCCGTCTTACATCTCTCTTGCTGTTGAAGCTGACCAAGAAGGAAGAAAGCATACACTGTAGGGGCTCAGGAGAGTACACAGGTGGGACAGTGTAGGCTCCTGGCAGGTTAAGTCCCTTGTCCCCCATCCCCTGCCAGGGATCAGACAGGAGGGAGGGCCCCTAGGACACTAGGCAGTTCCCAGCAGCCAGCCCAGGCAGGTTGGGAATCAGGACACCTATTCTGAGCAGGCACCAGGGGGCAGCAGACACTGCAAAATGGAGCAGAGCATTAAAGTCAGTTTCTGCCTTCTAAGTCAGCAGTGGCCAGTGTCAGCAACCCTGTGCTCAGTGAGAATGCAACTTGGCCCCTGGCTGCAAGAAGTCCCAAGACCAGTTGGAGGGACGCAGATTCATTTGTAACAATGCAGACTGTAACAATAATATTCACTCTAATGACGACTATTCTTTTAGGAGTATCTTCCATGTGCCAGGCCTGATTTCATTTAATTAAAATCTCATATAACCTTAAGAACATTAATGCTGTCCCCACTTTAAAGATGAGAGGATGAAGGAACAGAGAGGCTAAGTAACTTGCTCAAGGTCACACAGCTAATAAATAGCAGAGCTAGAATTTGTAGCCAGTCTGACTCCACTGCACTGAGCATATAGTTAATTATGGGAGGACTGAGGAAGGGCAGCATCCAATCTGTCTAGATGGAGGTGGGGGGCTTCCTAAAGGAGGTGATTTCTTTTTTCTTTTTTTTTTTTGAGACAGAGTCTCAAGCTATCACCCTGGGTAGAGTGCCGTGGCATCGCAGCTCTCAGCAACCTCCAACTACTGGGCTCAAGTGATTCTCCTGCCTCCACCTCCCAAGTAGCTGGGACTACAGGCACTCACCACAATGCCCAGCTATTTTTTGGTTGCAGCTGTCATTGTTGTTTCGCAGGCCCAGGCTGGACTGGAACCCACCAACTCAGGTGTATGTGGCTGGTGCCTTAGCCACTTGAGCCACAGGTGCCAAGCTAAGGAGGTGATTTCTGAGTCGTAAGGTACGAGTCAGAGTCAGCCATGTGAAAGGTGCTTGGGGTAAGGCACAAGGGATGGTCACCAAGGCTGGCTTGACTATGAACAGTCCACGTGAAAGGGGAAGGGGTTAGGAGGGGTCTGAGGGACACAGGGCCCTGGAGGCCTTGCTGAGGAGTTGGGATTTTATCTTGAGGGCAGTGGGGAGCCATGGCATGGGGAGCACCATGACCATATGTGTGGCCTAGAAAGATCCCTCTGGAGGTTCTGAACCTAACCCTAATCCTTTGTCTATTCCTCTGCAGTAAGCCTCACCTACTGCTCTAAGTGGGCCCTGGGACCCTGCCACCTGATCGGCCACAGCCACACTCACCTCCTTTCTGTGACTCAATTTCCTTCTTGGCTTGCTCTAGGATGCTCTTGATGGCATCGTCCGAACCTGTCTCCGGTGTGCGGATTCTTGGGGTGATGCTGCCTGGGGGAGGCAAGAAGGCATCTGTCAAAGGATCTGTGCCCTGGGGGCTTGTCACTAGAGCTGGGTGGGGTGGGGCCTGTTCCCCTCCTTCCTACAGGTGCTAGGAGAGTGAGGGTCAGACCATCAGTGAGTGTGGCAAGGCCACCACTTAGTTTGAGTGTGACAAACTATGGACCTACAGAGATGATGACGACAATCACGACCACCACAACTACTAGTTCTTAAGCAGTTACCATGTGCCAGTGGTTCTAGTCAGTGCTTTATTCCCATTTAATTTTCATGACAATGCCACGAGGCAGCCAGATGGGGAAATTGAGGCACAGGGCAGCTGAAGTGGGTTGTCTAAGGTCACCCAATATGTGAATGTCAGAGCTGGGATTCAAATTCAGGTGTTTGTGAGGTCAAAGACAGGACCCTTCATACTGATTACCCTAAGGGCCCAGTCCGGCCAGGCTGGTGGTCACTCAGGCCATCTCACAAACTGGTGAGCTGAAGCTTGGAGGTCTTTTCCCACCTTCCTCGCCCAAGCTGCGGGCGCTGGGTGGGAGCCAGGAGAGTCAGGCCCTGGGAAGGAGGGGTGAGGATATATTTTCTTCTTTTATACGAGGGGTAACTGAGGCTCAGAGAGGCAAGGTTTAACTTAGGCTCAGAGAGGCAAGGTTATGATCTAGTTGCACAGCTGGCTGGCAGTGGAGCTGGGCTTTGAACCTAGAGCTTGTGCCCTTGGCTCCCAGCCTCTGTGTCCTGGACCTGGTGGTGATGGCTGGGCCTGAGCCCTGCACAGGGATGGGCTCTTGCCCTGCTCTCACCTCGCTGCCGCACCTGGATGGTCCTCAGGGCCAGCACGTTCTGCTCATCTGACAGGAATTGCTTCATCTTGATGAAGGGCTCCTTGCCCTTCACTGTGAGCTTGCGCCAGGGCTTGGGCCGGGCCAGGATCTCACTGACTGAGCCCTGCGACAGCCCCAGCACATAGTGCCCAAACACCCGCTGCCCAATGTTGTGTTTGAGTAGCTGCTCCTTCACCTGAAAGGCGATCTCTGCCGTGTCCAGCTGTTCTTCTTCTGTACCAGTCCCGGCCATGCTGCCCCCACCACTGTCTGAAGGTTCAGGGCCCCCAGGTGGCTCAGGGCCAGGGGCTGGGGTGGCTGGGGCTGTGGGGGGCTTGGTGCCATAGAAGGCAGGAGGGAATGGCAGCAGGCTGCCTGTCTCTCCCTTAAAGGTGGTCGGGGGCATCATTGGTCTCTCCCCTGGGGCCAGGCCAGGGAAGGGGGACAGTGAGAAAGTCCGTGGGCCATCAGGCCCTAGGCCTGGTCCCAGAAGGGGCTGCCCAGGGCTGGGGGATAGGGGGTCCTCAGGCCCTGGGGGAGGTGGGAGCTGCTGCGGGGAGGGGTAGGACTGCTCTGTGCCCAGCGAGTCCTTGATGGAATCGTCCTCTGAAGGATCTTCCTCTAGAACACCGAGACAGAGATAGACAAATAATGGGGAGAGAGACAGAGAGAAAGAAACAATGAGAGACAAAGATGGGGAAACAGAGATAGAAAGGTCATGTAAGAGACAGAGATGAGACAAAGTGATAGAGAAAAAGAGAGAGATGGAGAAACAATGAGAGAGACAGGGACACACAGAGAGAGCAGGAGAGACAGAAATGGAGAGACAGAGAGACACATGGGTAGAGACAGAAACTCAGAAAAAGGGTGGGAGGAAGAGGAGGAGAAATGGGAGGGGGTGGGGATAGATGCTACAGGAGGCCACAGCTGAAGGGCCATCAAAGGCTGTTTCTGCACATACACTCTCCCTCATTT
Organism: Otolemur garnettii; assembly: GCF_000181295.1. Lineage (NCBI taxonomy): Eukaryota > Metazoa > Chordata > Mammalia > Primates > Galagidae > Otolemur > Otolemur garnettii. The sequence goes on from NW_003852494.1 coordinate 573,696, forward strand.
CCAAGCCCCAACCTTCCAGGCCCATCCAAATGCTGGTTCTGGAACATCCCCTCCTATAGTCAAGTGTTGCCCAAGTACTGTCCAGGTGCCTTGTGCCTACCCCATCCTGTCCTCAGAGGCTCCTGCTAATGACTCCTATGACATGGGCCCCACGGATGAAGAAATAGAGGGAGCACAGTCTTGCCTGGGGTCACAAGGCTAAAAAGTCATGGAGCTACTATGTGGGGAGAAAGGGTGAAGGGCTGAGAAGGTAATTTTGGGAGACAAGAAATGTCTGCTGGCTATTCCCAGCAGTCAGACATATAGGGTATGAGGTGGATGCCCCTGTGTCCTCCTCTGTCCTCTTCAGGAAAAGTCCCCACTGCTTGGGAAGGGACAGGGTTAGTAGGGCCCTTTGTGGCCTAAGTGAACTATGTGATCTTGAGTGTGGCCATGGAGGTGACACCTGGGGGACCGGCATACAGTAAGTGCTCAATTGATGTCCAACCCCTCACTCTATAGCTCTCCTGGCTGCATGGAAGGTGGTGATCTTAGGGTGGGAGCAGTCCAGAGACCCACGTCAGCCCTCACCCAGCCCCTTAGCTCTGGGAGCATCTCTCCTCCCCTACCAGGGCTGGCCAGAAGACCCGGCTTCTCCAGGAGGAACTTCTGTGCAGGGAAGAAGGCCTCCTTTGCCATGAGCAGTGAGTCGTCGGGCTTGGCCAAGCACTAGGGAGACAAGGTGCAAAGCTGTGAGGGTGTGCTGGTAGAAGGGTGTCCAGGCAGCCCACCCTGTGGGGACAATGATGGGACTCTCACCTGGGGGAGGGTGCAGGTGCTGGACGCCAGCTTCATGGCCTTCAGGATGCTGCCGGAGACAGTGAGCAGGTCTAAGCTCAGCTGGGGCCCCTGGGCCAGAGGAAAGGCCTTGCCAGAGGCACAGACCTGCTCCCCTTCCCTGAGTTGGAACTGCGCCCATCCCCATCCCCAGGAGCCCACGTGTTTCTGCACTTGCTGCCACGACAGACTCATTAATAGGTGATGTTACCTGGAGGGCTGCAGCCTGGCCTGGCCCCACACTGGTTGGCTTGAGTTTATGTATTTAACAAGTCATCCCCAAGTTACCACACCCGTAACAAGAAGGCTACCTCTCCCTCACAGGTTCACCTACAGGGAGCTCTTGATGAAAAGGGCTGAGGGTGATTTTAGTTAGAGACAAGGTCTCGCTCTGTCACCCAGGCTGGAGCGCAGAGGCATAATCATAGGTCACTCAGCTGCAAACTCTTCTGGTCAAATGATACTTCTGCCTCAGTCTCCCAAGTAGCTGGGACGACAGGTACATGTCACCAAACCCAGCTAGTTTTTAAAACTTTTTGGTAGAGATGGGATCAAATTATGCTGCTCAGGCTGATCTTGAACTCCTGGCTTCAAGCAATCCTCCTGCCTTGGCCTCCCAAAGTACTGGGATTATAGGTGTGAGCCCCTGCTCCTGGCCTGAGTTTTGATAGCCAATGTATCAGTAGAGAGGAGACAAGAGTGGGGCCTAGTGGGAGGAAGGAAGATGGTGAACTTTGCCAAAGGCCCTTACTGTTTCTTTAATGTCACCTGGCCAGGGAAGAAGCATGGGGTGGGGAGAAGGGATCTGTAGACCCCCACTCTGCATAGTACCTCAGTTCTGTTTTAATTTCTTCATAGTCAGATTGTGCCTGGAGCTTCTCTTCCAGCTTCTAGAAGAACAAAGAAAGACAGTGAGGCTGGTCTATGTGCTTAGAGGACCAGCCAGGGCTGTCCTTCTCCCAATGGATGCCCACTTGTCTCCCACCTGTCCACCTCCTCCCCTAAGACCTACCTCTATGGCCTCAGACTTGGCTGTGAGCTGCCGCTCCAGGTCTGCGATCTGGTTGGCAGAGGTCTCCTCCAGCTCCTGTAGAGAGTTCTGGAGGTGCTGTACATCCTTCAGCAGCCGTAGGATCTCCCTGTCCTTGGAGGCCAGGGCAGCCTCCAGCCGGGGCCCTGAGCACAGCGTGAAGTTCACTTTATCCTGAGGGCAAAGAGGGGCTTTGAGGGGCTGAGAGGTGTGGGATAAAAGTCCATGGGGGAGCCTCCCCACCACTGAATCCCAAGCAGAATGAGAATTTATTGATCTGGATGCTGGTGTGGGGTGTGTTCACATTGCAAAATTCAATGTGCTGCACACTTAGGTACATTTTCCTTATGTATCTTATACTCTTGATTAAATCACTTATTAAAAAATTGTAACAGCAACGAAAGGACCTGGGTGGTGGGGAATGGGTTTTCGCAGCAGATGAAAAGGCACAGAAAAAAATATTTGGGTTTCTAAAGTGGGTCCAGTGCCTAACCAGGGAGTGTCTATATTCTAGGTAATAAGGGACCCAGAGGACCATCAGGGTTGGATCTGAGACCATGTAACCATAGGCCACATTATGGGTAGTTCCTGCCTCCTCCTTGTTTGTGGATAGCCCCAAGACTCACAGCTTCTCTAGGGTTTAGGAAATGGCCCCTTTGTCCTGGATGAAGTGGAGAGGTTGCTGTTTGATTGACTTGAAGTCAGGCTGGTCTCAGGCTCGGTTACAAATAAATCTAAGCAGCATTTAAAAAAACCCAAAAACCTAAAACCCACAAAAACAACCCACTAATACCAATGCCAGCTTTCTTCCATGGAGATAAGTGCCAATTAAAACAGGAAGCGGATGCCATTAATACATTAAATTAATTAGCATCAAGCGCCACTGTTGTGCTCAGAAAAGTAGACCCTCAAACCAGCAAAGTTCTCTGTGGCTGATTAGCACAGGCATTTGCTAGGTTCCACGGGGGTTAATTAAGAACCATTGGCGAATTCCTCTCGGAGGCGTCCTCATGAGCTCTCTTGCTCTTGATCGCTCTCCTCACATCTTCTTGTGTTCAGTTTCTCTGGGTTGTGTAATCACCCAGGCACATGGACACGCACTGTCTGACACGGACACAGTCACGACAACTCAGACCTTCCTGAATATTTATGCTGATATGCCCACACACAGAAACACACAGGCATCCGGGAGTCATACTCACATAGACATGTCACTAGGAAACAGACATGTGTATACTCAAAGGTGCTTTCATGGCAAAAACACCCCAGATATACATATGCTACTACTACTACTAATAGTAGCATCAAGTATTTACTGAGCACATACTATGACCCACGTACCATTTTAGATCCTTTCCATGTAATCCTTTCAATAGCCCTATAAGGTAGGTGTTATGTGTACAGATGAGGAAACTGAGATATATTCAAATCAGGTGTATAGTCACTGGCCCAAAGTTCACAAGTAGACACATACATATACAGTAACACGTTTGTAGAGACATATTCTGATGTTTAACAGAAAGAGACAGCTAGACACCTGGGCCCATGTATCAGGACATCAGGTGATGTGGAATTTATGCTGGCCAATTCATATTCATGGGCAGAGAATGAAAACTGCCCTGGAGAAGACCTGTTTAAGGAATCATGAATCTAATCCCTGGGTATACAGAGATCTGCAAAGAACTCAAGCCTATTTTCATAGGGAACTCAGGGCTTTCTGTGATAGCTGGGATGGAGACTGCTGATATACGACAGAAAGGTAGGTTGGGGTGGCCCTGATTAAAAAAGCTTTGCAGGAAATGACATCAGGACCCCACAGGGACATGAACCAGGAGAAAGAAAAGCAATGACTTGTTTAACTTGGCTTAACACAGGAACCTCAGGGTCAGATGACTGGAGACTAGCTCTTTATAACATGTGGCTCATATGGGAAATCACTGGAATTATCTGGCATGTTCTGGTAGCCAATGGATATGAGCGTTGAGCTTCAGCTCTTGGTATGTGGCCCCACTGCAGTCCTGGTAGGGATTAAAGACCAGCAGGGTCATCACCATCCCGTATTCACCTAGCAGGGTGACACTAGTATTCAACAGTGCCACCTGGTGGTGCTACCACTCCTACCACTCCTGGTGGTAGTCACCTACACAGCACTGCTGCTGTATTACTCAAGTTCACTTTCCATGGTTTCTTTGCAGGGGCATCTGGGAACAGGAACGAAGTTCTTGGCATTCATGAACAACTAGGGGTGAGGGAGGTCTCCAGAGGAAGATACTAGGCCTCCTTCCATATACCTTAGGTATATGGAAACTTGCCCTTGGAAAGTTTTAAAGAATTGTGGCTGTATTTTTACCCTCGGTAGGTGAAACAAGCCATAGTAATTGCATTGACCTTCACAAGACACTATGTCTACTGTATGCACTCAGAGACTCACGCACACTCATGCTGCTAATTTCATAGATGCACATTATCAACTACAAAATCGTCACCCACCTGTTCATATCCCTAAACATGGTTTTGCCCAATCTTTCCCTCTGCCCTCACCCTCTCCCCTCCCCAACCCCATCCTTACTCCACTGGGCCCCTGGGGGGAGCAGCAAGCCAGGCGGATGGAGCTGTTGACAGAGGCCAGCTGTTCCCGCAGACTTTCCACCTCCCTCTGGGCAGCCTCAGCTCGCTGGGGAAAAGAAGGGGTGAGCATGATCAGGAGGTGAGCATCTCCCTGCCCCCAATCTTTCTGCAGCATGAGGGTAGGAGGGGACCAGCTGTCTTGTGGGATGGCAAGTTTTCACAATTTCTAGGTACTTCTGCCTGACACATAAACTTCAGGCCTGGCTAGTTTAAAGGTAAGAATTCAGGCAAGCGCAGCAGCGTATGCCTGCAATCCCAGTACTTTGGGAGGCTGAGGCAGGAGGATTCCTCGAGCTCAGGAGTTCAAGGCTGTAGTGAGCTATGATTGAACCACTGCACTCTAGCCTGGGTGACAGAGCAAAACCCTGTTTCTTAAAGAAAATTAAACAAATAAAAAATAAATAAAAACAACTATCTTGTAGCTAATTTGTTTTGCAAATTAAGTGATTTGGCAAAATGCAATTTGTTGGATATCTTAGCTTGGTGCCTGACATATATGAACGTGTCAATAGCCAGTTAACTTTATTAACATCATCAGGGTATATTACTTGAGCCATTACTTGGAAAATTAAAAGAGCTGGGGCCATATTTTTGCCCTCAGCTGCTGAAGCAGATCACAGTGATTATGTTTTAACTGCATGCTGACCTTGAAAATCAAGATGCTAACCCCACTGCATGCATCCAGAGACCCATATGCATTCATGTTCACATTTTAATTTACTTAATTATTTTATTATTTATTTATTGGTATCCTGCATTTTTCCAGAAATGGCACAAGTTGGTTTTGTTTTGGGGAAGGGTTTTTGGGCATGTGGGGCTACAGAGAAAGTATTTTTTGTTTCTGCACAGTTAGGGGCTTTCTGGAAACTTGAGATCTAGGTTTAAAGGACAAATCTTGGAAAGTCAACTCATGACTGATTTGCTAGTGAGAATTCCAGAGAGTTTATTCTCTCTGGAAATATATGCTTCATGCTATAGAGGCAGCCCCAGGGTGGTAAACCTGAATTTTGAAAACTTCTAGTCTTATCTTGCCTGGTAGAGATGTATTGACATTCCAAAAGCCAAGACTCTGGTCCTTCTATCTACTGAGACACTAGGGACACTGAAGCTTTCTCTGCTTTTCTCAGAAAGTCTCCCTCGTACACAACCACCCAGATTCATTAAGGGGTCTTCAGTACAAACCCTGGTTCTGCTTTTGTCCCTCTAGGGGTAAGAACTGGGACAAACGTGCATAGTTATTATTATGTAAGTAATAACAAGGATCTGTTCCACTCTAGAACCCTTGTGTTTACATTTAGGATGGTATTAATATAGATATTAAGAACTTAATAGAGTGACATTTATTTTCTTCTACATACCTTTCTATAAGTGGGTTTTAATTTTATATTCAGCAAGATGAAATATTACTATTATTATTATTATTATTTTTGAGACAGAGTCTCAAGCTGTTGCCCTGGGTAGAGTGCCGTAATGTCACAGCTCACAGCAACCTCAAACTCTTGGGCTTAAGTGATTCTTTTGCCTCAGTCTTCCAAGTAGCTGGGACTGTAGGTACCTGCCACAACGCCTGGCTATTTCTTTTTTTGTTGTAGTTGTCATTGTTGTTTTTTAGCTGACCTAGGCCAGGTTGGAACATGCCAGCCTTGGTGTACGTGACTGGTGCCCTACCCACTGAGCTACGGATGCTGCCAGAAGAAACATTATTAAACGTGGTTCCTTGAGTACTTGCCTTAAAAGTTGAAAAACAAAAAGGAAAAAGTGCTTCCTATTCAAACTATTCTATAATCTCTTTTGCGCCCAAAGTTGATACACCGTTCTGGGGTGGTATAGGAAAACAGGCCTCCTGCCACCCTGCTGGAGGGAACAGAAATTGATACAACCTCATGGAGGGCAGTTTGGCGACATCTGCCAAATAATAAATGCACAGACTCTTTGCTAGCAATGTCAGTTCTAGGAATTTACCCTTCATGGTGGCTTGTGCATGTATGAAATTCATTGCAATATTAATTATTATGGTAAAACATTGGAAATACCATAAATGTTCATCAATAGGGACTAGGTAGTCCAGGGGTCAGCAACTCCTGCCTATTCTTATGAATAAAGTTTTATTGGAACACAGCCATGCTCATTTTTTTTTTTTTTTACATATTGTCTGTACTTGAGCACTGTTTTTATTTTTTTTTTAAGAGACAGAGCCTCACTTTGTGGCCCCTGGTAGTGTGCCATGGGGTCACAGCTCACAGCAACCTCCATCTCTTGGGCTTCGGCGATTCTCTTGCCTCAGCCTCCCGAGTAGCTGGGATTAGCCTGCCACAGTGCCTGGCTATTTTTTTGCTGCAGTTTGGCTGGGGCCGGGTTTGAACCCGCCACCCTTGTTATATGCGGCAGCGCCCTACTCACTGAGCCACAGGCACCACCCTATACTTGAGCACTATTAATGGCAACCTTGAGTAACCCTGACAGAGACAGCATGGCTTACAAAGCTGAAAATATTCACTTCTCTGACCCCTTACAGAAAGTTTGCTGCCCCCAGGTTAGATGATGGTACATCCACAGTGTGGCTGTGAAAACAGAAGGAGCTGCTTTTTATACTGATGCAGAATGAACTCGAAGATACATGTGTGGAAGAGAAGTAAGGTTCAGGATGGTGTAGATGGTATGTTAGTGTTTTGTCTTAAAAAGGGGTTAAAGATAGATATATTCACAGGCTTGTGAGTGAATCAACCATTTCTGGAGGGAGAACTCCGAAACAGGTAAGAGAGGCTGCTTTGTAGGGAGGGGAACAAGATGAAAGACAGAGTTTCCGGATATGCTTATATGGACACATGTGAGTTTTGAACTATGCAAACCAATTACCTACTCAAAAAACTAACTAAAAATGCTATGTAACCTGTGATCATTTCAGAAAAACATGCTAGAGCTAAGCCCAGGAAAGCCATGTGGTTACCACCTCCACAACCCAGCCCTGTCTCTGAGCTTCCTGACCTTCCTGGAGGCACTGCTCCTATGGGGGTGAAGGTTGGGGTTCATGGGACACAGTACTGCCAGCCCAGCTCAGGGGGCCAGCTGGAAATCACACCCTTGTGGAGTGGGGATGGTGGGCTAGGCTGGGCCTACATCTTTGGTATTTTCCCACGGACTCAGAACTAAGCCTCTTATCCAGGTTTCCTCTGCCGGAGGGGCTGCCCTTGCCCTGTGCCGGCAGAGCCACACCTTGAGCCTTTGTCCCTGCTGTGCTTTCTGCCTGGATACCCTTCTTCAAGCCCTTCTTCAAGGGCAAAACTGCCAGGATTCTAAAACTCTGTTTCAAAATGTCATCCAAGGGTGGTGCCTGTGGCTCAAAGAGTAGGGCGCTGGCCCCATATACCAGAGGTAGTGGGTTCAAACCCAGCCCTGGCCAAAAAAAAAAAAACAAAACATGTTGTTCACGAGACCATCTTAACTACTCCTGGGAGAATGAGCCTTGCTCTGCTATGGGGCTGGCCTGTGGACCTTGGGGTATGCAAGTGTCTTCTCTTCCCCAGAGGCAGGAAGACAGGCCCAGAGACACAGGACTCAGGGCTGTGCTAGACCTGCCCCAGCTGCGGGCATTGCAGGGAGCTGGGTGACAGATGTGGTAGGCACGTGACACTCCAGCTTAGTCCCCATGATTGTGGCTCGCCTCCTTTCCAAGTCCTGCCTGACTCTGACCACCAGAAGGTGACACATCTGAAGCCAGAAGGCAGGATGAGGGAACCTCACTTGTAGTGTGAATACTGACACTGGGGGCCCAGCCTGGGGCTGGAAGATGGGGACCCCAAGAAAGGCCGAGGGTCCTCCTAGCACTCAGGTAGCATGGCTGGGATTGAGGGAGGAGGGTGCAGGAGGTCCCAGGTGGGAGGGAGAGAAGTAGCCTCTGGTTGGTCCTGTCACCATCCCCAGCTCCTGCACTCAGTGTGTTTGGGAGAGACGACTGTCCTAGCTCAGCAGGGGAATGGGTACATGTAGACTGAGATCTCTGGGTCACTGCCCTGGGCCTCTCGGGAAAGGATAGGCAGTTCTCTGCAGACTCCCCCTCCCAGCCTCTACCCAACTTTCCCCAGCCATCTCTATATCTTCTTGTTCATCCTTCAGGCCTCAGCTCCTGGTTCCTTCCTCCAAGACGTCTTCTGGGAGGCCTGTGGACTGGGTTAGGTCCCCTTCCTATCTGTCACTGCCTGGATCACTCTATTTTCCAGTGTGTCTATCTGTAACCCCTCTACTCCACCCTACTGTGTCCTAGGAACTTGGAGAGGGCAGAAACAGGGTCCTAGATACTTCTGGTCTCCCACTCAGCAGGCACACAGTGCATAGGTCAATGAACATTAAGCTCAGCCCCTTCCTCCCTGCCTGGGAATCCCACCCCAGGGCAGAGGGAGCCTCTGGCACCTGTCTGGCACCTGGCCAGCCCAGGGCACGCCTCCTCACCTGATTAGCTTTCTCCAGGTTGGTCATGATCAGGCCGACTTCATCTGCCCTGAGACACAAAGACGAGACCCTGAGGAAGGGCTCCTGGTACCACTCACACCCAAACCCAAGGGAGGGCTGAGGGTGCTGCCTTCCACACTTGCTGCTGGGGAGAAGAGAGCCTAGCCCGTGGGGAAATAGGGAGAGGGCCTCAGACTCGCACCTCCTCTGGGTAGCCTGCCCCACCTTCCCCAAGGTGCCAGTATCTGAAGAGCTGCACTTGGCCCTGCTGGGCCTTCTGCCTGGGATGCCCTTCCTTAAGAGAAAGCCCAGGGTTTTATTATTTATTTTTTTTATTCCAAAAATAATTTTATTTAATAGATATTAAATAATGTATAGACAGAAAAGGAGCTGGTGTCAGATTCTATTTATGTAAGCCCAGGGTTTTTAACTTGGCTCTAAAATGTCCTCCTAGGTGGTTTCTGTCAACTACCCCCAGGGTTACTTGTTCATTGTGTTGCCTACCCACCCCCCCTTCCCGACTGCCAGCACCAAGGGGCTCAGGACAGGCCTCTCCTCTGCCTAGCATGGCGTGGGGGCCCCTGGGGAACATGTGGTGACTAAAGGCCACCTGTCTGCTCCGTGCACGCCAGCGCCTTTCTTGCCCCAAGCTTTTCATTGTTTAGGTTCTGAAAGCTACCTCCTTCAGGGAGTCCTCCCTGACTAGCCTGGATAAAGGATCCATCCAACATTACTGTTCCCCCTTCCTGCCCCGTTCTTCCTGTCGCAGAATAGATCATGTGCTAAGAAAAGCATGGGGCATACAGTAAGTGCTCCACAGTGTATGTGAATGAATTTGTCACTCCACATCAGTTTTTGCCTGTCTTTTCTCTCCCACTGAGAAAGAACAGGGTCCTCTTATGTTTCCTCCAGGGACCCAGTACAGCCCTGGATAAACAGTAGGTACTCAACAACTGTTTGAAGAATGAGTGATGCCTTACGGCCTAAAGAAACAGTTTGAGCCCAGAGTAACAGAGGTGGGTGCCACTCAGCCCCCAAGGGTTGAAGTGTAGAATCAGGAGGAGGGCGATCCCAGAGGATGGGGTGAGGTCAGGGTGGGGTGGGGTGTCCTGCCCTGCAGCACCTGCTCTGCTGGGTCCCGGTGCAGGAATGGCACAGCAAGTGACTAGGATGGCTGTGTCTCAGGGGGTCAGCAGCAGAGGTGCCTAATGACACGGAGGCCTCAGACAGAGAGTCAGAGAGGGGAGGAAAGTCAGAAGGAGGAGGCCTGTCTGACAGGTCAGAGGGAGGGCAGGTGGGAAAGGGAGGCACACCTTAAGCACCTCACTTACTTGGATGCCGCCTCCTCATCGTATTTCCGCCGCAGCTCCAGCAGCTCTGCCTGTGTGGCCTTCAGCGCTGGGAGAGGGTGAAGAGGTAGGTGAGGTCCCCCACCTGAGTGGGGTGGAGTGAGCCTCCCAGGGAGGTGTTGCCCACTACTCTTGGGGCCCAGCAGGCGTACTGATGGCGGGGGAAGTAAGGGAGGCTTTCTCCTTTTTCTCTGTTAGACCTGGCAACAGGCGGTACATTTCCTGCTCCTGCAGGGGGATTCAGGATGTGGAGTGGGCTGGCCCAGCAAGGCAGAACAGATGAGGCAACTCTCTAGGGGTCTAGGAAGCTCAGGAGGCCCAGGCTGGGTGCAGGGCAGTGGTACAGTCAGCCCCATGGGCTGGGCTTCAAGTCCCCCAACACCTTAAGTCCCTCTAGGACCTGGGTGGGCTGTCCATCCACAAGCTCAACCCACCCTGAGGTCCCAACTTGGCAGGCAAAGGGGACAGAGATGAGCAATAAAGCCAACAGATTCACATATATCACAGTGAATGGGAGATTTCTAAGAAATCCCAGAATGCTGATTTCTCTAGGAAAACTGAAGGGACTAGCCATGGTGAACCAAACACAACAGTTTGGCCCAGCTGGTGCTGCGTATGGCCTCTCTAGACGAGGCCTTGTTTTTCCAGTTTGCTCCAGACCTCAACCCTTCCTATCACCTTCCTTAACCCAGTGGCTTGGTAGTGTGCCTGGCCCCTGCGTTTGCCCCCAGTTCACTTTTTTTTTTTTTTTTTGAGACAGAGCCTCAAGCTGTCCCCCTGGGTAGAGTGTGGTGGCATCACAGCTCACAGCAACCTCCAACT
>NW_003852494.1:584888-586088 GCF_000181295.1 Otolemur garnettii
TTTTTTGGTTGCAGCCATCATTGTTGTTTGGCAGGCTTGGGCTGGATTCGAACCTGCCACCTTAGGTGTATGTGGCTGGAGCCTTAGCCACTTAAGCCACAGGCGCCGAGCCTCCAATTCACTTTTATCTCAAACCCTCTTTCCATAGCACTATGGTCTCTGGGGATGGGAGGGTCAGATCCCTCCATCGCCCCAGGGAAGGTAGATCTTCCCTCTCCTTCCCCAAACTCCCTTCTCGCCCTGATGTTAGGATACCTGTGCATGGCAGACCCAGGCTGTGCCCACTCCCGCTCCTCTCTCTGGGCTGCCAGGTCTGACAGGACCACAGACATGTGCCAGAAACATACCTGAATGTAGGACTTTGATTTTCTCCTCTGCCTCCCCCAATCTGGCCGCCAAAGTGATTTGTACTTCTTGAAGGCCCCTGTGGGGAGACCAGGCCTGCTCACACTGGCTGCCCAGATGGGCCTTGCCTAGGCTCCATCTCGCTTCCTATCTCCTCACTCATGCCCTATGACCAGAACCTCTGTCTTCCTACCATGCCCTTACATGTGCTGTTCAGGCACTTGGCTGTCCTGCTGTTTTGCTGACCGTGTGGCCATATTGTGACTGTACTTTTAAGTTTCTGTTTCAGAACATTTTGGGGGGCAAAATTTATAGTAATTTATACATTGTCTGTCTGGGCCTCAGTTTCCTCATCTGTGAATGGGGTTTCTGGTGGGGTGTGCCTCAGTGGGTGCTGTGAAGCAAGTTCAGTGTGGTGCCTGGCACCCTTCTTTCCATAAAGGTCACTAGTTAGTGTTACTGTCCTGAGGGAGGCGTCCCCCCCTACCCACTGTGTGGCAGGAGTTTGCCAGCTCAGCCACTCCACTGAGGTCCAGCTCAGGATTCAAGCCTTTCAGCAAAGGTGGGTGGGCCCTAGCTGGGCGGGAGAAGGTGTACGCAACCCAGGCCTGATGTCACCTGGATCAAGTATTTATTTATTTATTTATTTATTTTTTTTTTTAGTTCATGTCTTTTATTAATTCATATATAATTACTTGTCTTCTGGTTTGTTGAAGCAGTAAGTAAGACAACATTTGCCACAGTAATGTCTATCAAAGTGGCTGGCCATAAAAACTCCAGCACCACACTCATCTGAAGGACACTCTCGACGAAGGCGACTTATTTTGCCATTCTCATCGACCTTATAGTATTTCA
>NW_003852494.1:586244-598701 GCF_000181295.1 Otolemur garnettii
AGTTGCTTGCCAGCAAAAATGAGTCTTTGCTGATCAGGAGGAATTCCTTCCTTATCCTGGATCTTGGCCTTCACATTTTCTATCGTATCCGAGGGTTCAACCTCGAGAGTGATGGTCTTCCCCGTGAGGGTTTTTACGAAAATCTGCATCTTGGTGGCGGTTCCACCGCAGATGGCGGATCGGCCAAGTATTTATTTTGTTTATTCTTGTGTTTTCCTTACTAGAAAGGAAACTGCAGGAGGGGAGGAGGCTTGGCCTGTTTTGTCACTGTTGAGTTTCCCAGGTTCTGGAACACACTTGGTGGCTCCATAGATGTGTAATGAAGGCAGGACGAAGTAGTGAATGAATGAAAGGAGAAATGTCATGACCTCCATAAAGCTGCCCTGACATGCCACCCTAGATGTTCCCTGACATGCTCCTTCACGTGAGACTGAGCTAAGCACTGACAGGTGCAGCCTGGTCTCCCTCCCGCAGACCAGGAGTGGACACCAATGGTGACCGTCAGTGCTGTGTCAGCAGACATGTAGGAGAATATCCTCAACCATGTGGGCGGGCTTTACCCAGTCAGCTGAAAGTCTGGCGAGGGAGCCTGAGGAAGACAACTCTGCTACCAATTTGGACTTGCCAGCCCCCGCTTGTGTGAGCTAGGTCCTCAAAATACACCTCATAATAAAAAACTATCGTATTGGCTTTGTTTCCCTGGAGCCATGCTGACTACTGTACCACTATTGGCTCCATTTGCCAGGTGGGGAAACTGAGGCTCACTCAGAAGGGTGATGTGACTTGTGCAGGGCCACTGAGCTCCTGCAGTGGTCTTGAACCCAGGCCTTCCAGAGTCCAAGGCCTTCACCCCTTCCTGCACCCAGATTCCTTGAAGCAGGAATTCCTAACTGGGTAGGGGACTATCTTGATCCCACCTCCCAGCAGAGTGGGGCCATGGAACCCATTCCCCCGCCCCCCCCCCCATTCCTCTGTCCCTCAGCCTCCCTCACTTTTGTTTCTCTGTCTCATTTCTCTGCAGCAAGGTTTCTGTCAGGAGGGCTTTCCCGGGAATGCCTGGGAGGCGGCTCCCGTCGGTCAGCGTGGGCCCAGTAGGAGACGCCCCCTCTCTCTGCTCTGGAGGAAGAAAAAGAGGAGAAAACACCCATTGCTCAGAGAGCAACGGAACAGCCACAGCAGCTTCCTGCAAACCTGCTCATCATCGATTTTGATCAATTTCCCAGACTTGGGCATTGGAAAGGACAGAGCTGTTAGGCCCCGCAGGCTCCATATCTGCACACAGGTCAAGTTCCTGTCACCACAGCCTCAGATTGCATACCCACAAACCCACAGGCCAGCTCAAGTCTTCTCTGCCTTATTTAAAAAAAAAATTGTGGTAAAACATATGTAATGTAAAATTTACCATTTTACCACTTTAAAACCATTTTAAAGTGATAATTTAATATGCCCACAATTTTGTGCAACCAGGACATTGTCGTCACCCCAAAAGGAAACCCCACAACCATTAAACAACTTTCTGTTTTCCCCTCCTCCCAGCCCCTGGTGACCACTAATCTACTCTGTCTCTATGGATCAGTCTATTCTGGGTATTTCACATCAGTGGGATCATATGCTATGTGTCCTTTTGTCCGGCTTCGTCCACTAGCATAATGTTTTCAACATTCACCTAGGTTGTAGGAACTTCATCTCCCTTTATGTCCAAATAATATTCCACTGTACGGACAGACTGGACAGTGTTTACCCATTCATCTGTCAAAGGATATTTGAATTATTTTGAGTTGGCCCGGGAGTTTGTTCTCTGCTCTTTGGGGGTACATCTGTGGCATTGCTGTGTCTTATGGTAAGTCTGTGTTTCACTTACTGAGAAGCTGCCAGACTGCTTTCCCCTCCCACTGTTGAGGGAACACACGTGGCCCCTCATTCATCTCCCACCTCACCTGCAGGTGCAACCACGTGGCAGGGCCACCTGGGCAGGCTCTGAGGTGATCTGTCCTGGGGATGAACACTGAAGTCACAATGGAGGGGAGAGAATACTCAGGGGCTGGTCACTGAGCAGGATGGGAACTGAAACTGGGCTGAGTTTTCTGACATACCGTATATTTTCCCAATCCATTTGTTGCCATCAGTCTCCCCTTTTAGAAAGTTATCACCATAAAGCAGCTTTTTCATTTGTTTTACCCCCAGCTGTGTCCCTGTGCCCTGGACAGGGCCTGGTGTGAAATCAGAAGGTCAGCAACAGCTTCCACCGCACGCTTGCTGCTTCCCTTTGCAGAGCCCTCACCTCACCCACCTGAGTAGCTGCCATACTGAACTTCATCTTTCTCTTGCTTTAAAAAGTTTTTATCATTATAAAACCTATGCACTATATATAGTTATACCTAAACACATATTTTAAAGTCTGCTAGTTTCTTGACTATTTTGAAAGGGTGTTGTGCTCAATGAGGTCCTCTAGTCCTGAAGATTCATCTGCTATGAGTGCGGCCATACAAGATTCTACTGTGTGAATATGCCTTTTCTTTATCCAGTCTCCTGCCACTGGACATTTGGTTTGTTCCAGTCAGTCATGGTACAGCGACTGCAGCTAGCCCCATTTTTTTTTCCCTTTTGAGACAGTCTCACTATGTCGTCCTCAGTAGAGTGTTGTGGTGTCACAGCTCACAGCAACCTCAAACTCTTGGGCTTAAGTGATTCTCTTGCCTCAGCCTCCCAAGTAGCTGGGACTATAGGCACCCACTGTAACGCCTAGCTATTTTTTGTTGTAGTTGTCATTGTTGTTTGGCAGGCCCACGCTGGGCTGGAACCCACCAGCTCTGGTGTACGTGGCTGGCGCCCTAGCCGCTGAGCTACAGTTGCCAAGCCAGCTAGCCCATTCTTGTCCCTGTCTCTGGGACAGCGTGAGTTTTCCAAGGATACACACTGGGCAGCAAATGTGCTGCCTCCTTAGCTGGCCCATCTGGAATCTTCCTAGAGACTATTTTCCAAAGTAGCAGCAGCAGATAAGAGTCCTGTCATGTCACACCTTGGCCAATCCCTGGCATCACTGGACTTGTGAACTGCTGGCTGTGATTTGGTGAGGACAGCCCTGGCCACGTTGCTTGTCTCTTCTTGTGTTTTCTTCTTGGTGAAACATATGTGTCTTCTGCCCATTTCTCACTAGGAGGACTTTTCTGACAGGTGGGGATGGGGAAGTATGGCCATGCCTGGCTTGGCCCCTCTGAGGTCATCTTCCTCACAGTAGCCTGCCATACCCAGTCCATCCTCTCTGTGTGTGGGGGCACCCCTGGGTCACCACCAGGCTGGGCTTTCCAAGGGAAGCTGTGTTATCCCGCCCTTTGCCACTGCTCTGGCCCTCACAGTTGCTGCCCCAGGGTCCTGGGGGCTCCAGGAGGAGCTCATGTGGCCCCAGGTTGGATCTCCATCCTGCCTTATGGAAATTAGGCTCTGGTTTCCACCACTGACTCCCTCAAGTTTAGCTCTTAATTAATCCCAAACTTAGAGAGTCAAAGGCACCATCACATAGTGCCCCCTTAGGCTCCAACACAAAGATTCCAGGTCTTTAAGCGCCCACAGCCAGAAGTTCTGAGTTTAGATACTTAGAGGCAGAAAGAAATGGGATTTTGTCTAAATCTGTGATTGGCTCAAGTATCTTTTTTTTTTTTTTTTTTAAGAGATACAGTCTTATTTTCTCACCCTTGGTAGAGTGCTGTGGCATCACAGCTCACAGCAACCTCCAGCTCTTGGGCTTAGGAGATTCTCTTACCTCAGCCTCCTGAGTACCTGGGACTACAGGCATCTGCTATAACGCCTGGCTATTTTTTTGTTGCAGTTTGGCCTGGGCCAGGTTCAAACCTGCCACTTTCGGTATATGGGGCCGGTGCCCTTACTCACTGAGCCACAGGTGCCGCCCAGCTCAAGTATCCTTAACGCTCAGCTCATCTTTCCCCACACCCTTGGCTGTGACAGTGCTGTGTGCTCTCAGCATCCTGTGTCCTTTTCTGGACATGCAGCTGGGACGCACTTCCCAGGCTCCTTTCAGCAGGTGTGACTGCAGCTGTGCTTTTGGCTGATGGGGTATGGGTGGAAGCAATGAGTACCACTTACTGGCTTGTATCCTATAAACCTCAGTGTGACCTCCACATTCTTTCTCTGCCTGTTGGAAGAGATGGATGTTGACATTCACTGTGACGCTACATGTCATGTGTTGAAGATTGCAGGTCCTCCAAAGCCTGGGTCCCTGCGTGATAGTATGGAACATTTTCTGCAACCTCCCTATCCTTCAGTGGATTCAGCTGAGATTTGGGGTTCATTTGTTATAGCAGTAGTGTTACCTTATCTGTTCCTCACCCCAAATGATAAAGCCCAGTTCCCTGCCACCCTCCCTCAACCCCTCAAGGGTGGCCGAGTTTGCCTGCTGAAGATCTCAGCCGAGCCATGCATTATGGACATCCCACGAAGACCTTGTCAGTACCTTTGGGACCGAGGAGCTCTGGGTTCCTCTTCCACGAAGCGTGGAGGTCTCTCCGGGGCTGCCCGCTGGGGTTGAAGCTGGGGGGCTGCAGTCTGTCGTCTAGGCTGCGTGCTGCTTCAAATACAGGCACGGGGTCTGCGCAGAGAGAGGATGTAGTGGTGAGGGCCCTGTGGATGGGACACCCAGACTCAGGCTGTGGGTCTCTCACTGGTCTCTCATCTGGAGTCACCCTGATGGCTTTGGGGAGCAACGTGGACTTTCTGCTTTACAAGGGAGCGGCCTCCTGCAGGCTCCTGTGTGAGGGAGCATGTGCTGTCCCCATGGGATGGGTGTCCTGCCTAGCTGGAAATAACAACTCTAATAACTGTAACAATAACTGCATTTTATTTCTTTTTTTTTTTTGGTGATAGAGTTTCACTTTGTTGGCCTTAGTGAGAGTGCCGTGGAGTCATAGCTCACAGCAACCTCAAACTCTTGGGCTCAAGCGATTCTCTTGCCTTAGCCTCCCAAGTGGCTGGAATTACAGGCGCCCACCACAATGCCTGGCTGCTTTTGGAGACGGGTCTCACTCTGGCTCAGGCTGGTCTTGAACCTGTAAGCTCAGGCAATCCACCTGCCTCAGCCTTCCAGAGTGCTAGGATTACAGGCTAAGTCACCACGCCCAGCAGCCCTAACTGCATTTTCTTGATTTTATGAATCAAGAATCTCATGGCCATCTGTGGTGGCCAGAAGAATGAGCCTTGCAGACCTCCAGTCAGAGCGACCCTCATTGGGCAAGGATCTAGATGCTATACTCGGATGTCAACCTCCTCTGACAATGCCTGCTTGCACCAGGGATATTGAGGCAGGACTGGTCTGAGGGCCAACTCTGGCTTGAGGATGTCCCCATGGCTTTACTCAGCGCTTCCTTAGGCTGTGTGGTGGTCTGGGATGCTTCCCGCCAGCTGCCCAGTTGCCTATTCCCCCCAGTGGTATCTTTTATTGTGCACATAGTTCCTGGTGGCTGCTGCTCAGCGGACCTGGATGAGAACACCATCACTTGTGGCATATGCTATAGATTAAATACCAGCTTTTCTGGGGGGCAAAATACACATGTGGATGGAAGACATCTGCTAATTTCCCAGTTACTAAAAGGTGAGGAACATGCAGGTTCCACTGCCTAGAATTTGGTTCCCTTTCCCAGCCTTGCCCAGCAAGCACATTCTCTTCCTTCCACTTGGGGGGGGCAGTCCACTCCTTTCATGAGACTTCCCCCAACTCTCCATCTGGGGCAGGAACCAATAACACCTAGAAAATTCCAGAGGCTGGTATGGCTGTGACGCCTTCTGAGTTAAAAGCCCGTCCATAGGAAGGGGCTGCCATGATCCTTACAGTAGCCTCTGGTGGCTGGTTTGGGTCTAACTCATTTTTACAGGCAGGGAAACTGAGGCTCAGAGAAGCCAGGGGACCTGTGTAGTGAAAGTGAGAGCAGGATCTGGGTCTCTTGCTCTTCCGGTCCTAGTATGTGCATATCCCAGACCCAGCAGCTGCAGAGAGTGTTTGTGGGGCCCAGAAAAGCCAGGGTCCTCCACCTGGACCGAGGGATCTGGGATCTGGTCCAGGCCTAATATGCCGCAGTCTTATCTCCTCTTGCCCCTCTCCCAAGTCTCCTGCCTGCATGCACTTGGCCACTGTCCCTGCCAGGCAGCAGCAGGATTAAGAGCATGGACTCTGAAGTCAGACACCCCTGGACCCTAGTCTAATCCAGACTTGTTTCTTTCTTTCTTTTTTTTTTTGAGACAGAGCTTCAAGCTATCCCCCTGGGTAGAGTGCCATGGCATCACAGCTCACAGCAACCTCCACCTCCTGGGCTCAAGCGAGTCTCCTGCCTCTGCCTCCCAAGTAGTTGGGATCACAGGTGTCTGCCACAACGCCTGGCTATTTTTTTTTTTTTTTGGTTGCAGCCATGATTGTTGTTTGGTGGCCTGGGCCGGATTTGAACCCACCACCTTAGGTGTATGTGGCTGGCGTCTTAGCCACTTGAGCTACAGGCGCTGAGCCGGACTAGTTTCTTTAGATTGCTGTGTGACCTTAGAAAGCAACTCTACTTCTCTCTGCCTCACCATAAGAATAGTGACTGCATGGGGCTATGATGAAGATCCACATACAGTACCCCATGGCACCTGACACTTGGTCAGATGAGAACAAACAGAAGCTATTCCTATCTTTCTGAGCTCTAGCCACACTGGCTTTCCAAATGCTACTTTCTTCCAGGAAGCCCTCCTTGACTAGTCAGTGTCCTTGCTAGTCACCACTGTCCACCTTTCCTTCATTGCACCCACTGCAGTTATAATGTGTGGTTATTTGCAGGTCTACCTGATGAACTCCCACTGGTCTGCAAACTTCACAAGGGAGGACCAGGACTACACCTGCTTTTGCCTCCTCTCCTCCCCCCTACTGGACTCCTTGTACCCAGCACACAGCCTGATGTGCAATAAATATTTGCTGATGGAAAAAATGGGGCAGTGCCTGCATGTAGGGCTTTCAGGTCTGGCTGGAACAAGGTGGCCTCTCTGTTTTATTCTTCTGCTGCCTGCGTAGGTGGCGGGAGGCTTGGACAATGGGCGCCTGTGCCGCGGTAAGCAGGTGTATGGCACTGTGTGGCAGCTTCCCTCTGTCAGCAGCCCCCACACCCGTCATTAGGCAGGGCCCGCTCAGCAGGGGATGCCATTATGTCTCCCCGGGCTGATGTAATTATACATTGACATAATTAACCCAGCAAGCGCATTAGGCAGGCCAGCTAAAAATTCATCTATAATTATTTGTTGTGTGCATGCTAATGAGTCCATCTGCACTGCCTTTGTACAACACGAACAAATTAATTTACAAGTCTGGATTTTTTAATAAGTTCAAGGAAACGCTTCCTATTGTGTCCTGGTTTTTGAGAAAGGAAGAAAAGGCGACGCACGCTTGCCAGGGTCAGGGAAGTTAGATAAACACAGGAGGCTACGGTGCCAAGCAGGCCGTGGAGGGCTTACCCTACTTCCAAGGAGGGGCGAGATCCGGCTGGTGGCCCAGGAGCTGGGCTGGCGGTGAGCCCTCCAAGTCAAATGATTATGCTTGAGTAATACAGGATGTCTGTCATTCACCCCATTTACAGGGATTAGGTATTGTTTTGTTTTGCTCTGAGACCCTATGGGTCATTCCTTGCTGGCTCATGTGCTCGGACCGGGGGTAGGCTGCCCTCAGGTGGCCAAGTGCTAATATGGTGTAGAACAGTCATTGAGCTCACAGAATCCAATATCCAGTTAGGGATTCAAATCTCATGGGGTTTTGGACCTCAGTTTCCTCATTTATCAAATGCAGAAAATATACCAGTTCCTACTTCCCAGGAATTATTGGGAAGACTAGCAAAGATAGCAAGAGACACAGTCTCATTTAAGGATTAGATGTCCACTCTGACTCTAATTGGTCATGCCAGTCAGCCCCTTGGAGCCTCCATTTCCTCATCTGTAAAATGGGGCTACATGTGTAAGGCGATTCTAAGGATGGGGAGAATTACACAGTGCTAGGTGCAGAGTAGGGTTTGCTACGTGCTGGCTGCTGCTGCTACCCAGGCTCATGGCATTCTGGGAGTTGCTGTCCACAAGGTGATGCTGTGGAGCCTTGAGGGGAGGGTATGGTTTCCCATGTTTGTATCAGTCCCCAGCTGACTCAGAAACCAATAATCTTGCTTTGAACTAAGTTAATTCTGGGGATTCCAGATAAGAAAGATTCCAGCTTAGAAAGTCATCCTGGGGAGGGATCTATGTGATCAATTTATCCAGACTCTCCCAGTACACAGTGGGGTCCAATGATGTCCCTGAAGACTGCCAGAGTTGGGGGCAAGATTGACATGGGCCTTTGGACCTCTTCCTCCCCCACTGTGCCTTCCTGGTTCTCTGATCTGAGAGGGTGGTGTTCAGACACCTAGCCAAAATCAGGCTGCAACTGAATCCCAAGAGACAAAAGCCCTTTGTGTGGATCAGAGTCCATTCACTCTTCACCATGATGCTGTGAGGCAGGCAATATTATATCTGTTTCACAGATTGAAAAACTGAGGCACAGGGGATGGTCACTTCCCTAGGGTGAGGCAGTAAAGGCTGGGCCAAAATTCAGGCAAGCTGGCCCCACCTGGCAGGATAATTGGAGGTCCTCAAGTGTTCCTTCTGGCTCTTCAGCAGGGTGACACATCAGAGTTCCTTGGGGGGCATTTGTCAAATAGCTTTGGGACTCTGTCCTAAAGATTCTTTTTCTTTTTTTTAGATGGAACCTCAAGCTATCCCCCTGGGTAGAGTGCTATGGCATCACAGCTCACAGCAACCTCCAACTCCTGGGCTCAAGCGAATCTCCTGCCTCAGCCTCCCAAGTAGCTGGGACCACAGGCGCCCGCCACAACGCCTGGCCATTTTTTGGTTGCAGCCATCATTGTTGTTTGGCAGGCCTGGGCTGGGAATTTGAACCCACCATCTTAGGTGTATGTGGCTGGCGCCTTAGCCGCTTGAGCCACAGGTGCCGAGCCTGTCCTAAAGATTCTTGTGTGGATGGTTTGTGTGTTAGCCTCAGTATTTTCAGGAAGGGGGGAGGGTTGCATGGCTCAGCTGTTAGATCTCTCTGTGGGGTAGAGTGGACATGTGGTTTTGATTTCCTGTCAGCTTCCCAAGGGACTGTCAATCAAGATGTCCTGCCTTCCCCTGGCAAGGAACCCTAACCCTAACTCAGGCTGGCCAATCAGGTGTGCTACCCTGGTAATTTGAATCCCTCATGCAGCTCACAGGGCTCTGGCCCTATCTGAGCAGGTGTTCTCACCATTCTCCACCACCCTCGACCTTCTAATAAACTGCTTAAAGCTTTGCCAGAGTTGGCTTCTGCTGCATGTCACTAAAGAGTTCTGATTGATACATCTGCTAAATGATTTTAACCAAGGGAGACCCAAGAAATCATTGGTCCAATAGGTTTGTTTCAAGGCTGGATAAAATCTGGGCTAATTAATAAAAGAATCAAGGAGAAATGCTCAAAAGAGAGTGTGGGGGCCAGGTATACCCAGGCTTTCCTGGACAGTATCATAGGCTTGGAGGAAAATGTCCAGCTTAGTTTGGGCTGACTCTCAGGGCATCCTGGATAGGAAGCCATCAGAAGGATGGACTCTCCTCAGTGAGCCAGGAGGAGAAAAGAGGCCCCCAAAGCCTATCCTGTTTTCTGGCACAGTTGCATAATAATGTTTGCTGAATAACTGAGGCAATTAGAGGTTAGTGCATATAACTCAGAGGCCCTTCTGAGTTGCAGAAGGGTAAAGCCCTTCTGGCTTCAGTAGAAACTTGATCAGAGTGAGAGCGGGAGTTGGGAGGTGAGCTTGGAGCATAGCTCTGGGGGCAGAGTCATTTGGGTTTGAATCCTACCTCTGTCACTCACTCAGTGTGGGGTCTTCAGTAAAGCATTTTACTCTATGAGCCTCTGTTTTCCCTTCTATAAAATGGTGACACTAATAGCATCTACACCAAGGTTACTTTGATGACTGAAGTTATGTAAAGCAGTTAGCACAGTACCTGTACACATAAGTAAAAGATATCAGTAAAAGATAAAAGGATTGGCTCAGTGCCTGTAGCTCAGTGGCTAGGGTGCCAGCCACATACACTGGGGCTGGCGGATTCAAACCCTGCCCGGGCCTGCCAAATAACTACAACAAAAAAATAGCCAGGTGTCTGTAGTCCCAGCTGTTTGGGAGGCTGAGGCAAGAGAATTGCTTAAGCCCAAGAGTTTGAGGTTGCTGTGAGTTGTGATGCCACAGCACTCCACCGACGGCCACATAGTGAAACTCTGTCAAAAAAAAAAAAAAAAAAAAAAAAAAGCAGGATTATTCTCAAGGAGGCTCCAGGGGACCAACTTTCATGTCTCAGCTTTGCTGTGGAACTGCCTCCCCACTGTCTCTTGGGCCAGGAGACAGGGCACAGGGGCCTTAAATTCTTATCATTAGACCAGAAGCAAGAGATTGAGGGCTCTCTTGGTTCTGTCATCTAGCCCTGTGACCTCAGACAGTGCACTGACCTTTCTGGACTCTCTTCTCCAAATTCCTACTACAAGTATATTCCAGGCACACACTCAACACCAGGCATCAACAAATAGGGGCATGGTTCCATTGAGGTGAGGGCTTTTGGCCCTAGGCCTATCCCTTAGAGCTGGGATGTTCAGGGAAGGTGATTATTAAATACTTTCATTGTTTAACTTGATACCAGAGGTGAAAACATTGTGAATATTCCAAATTCCTAAAGCCACCTTGGAGAAACAGAGAAGGGGCCAGGCTTGGAGGCTGGAAGTCAAATCCTAGGTGTACCACCATCATGGAAAGTCACGTAGGGTTCTTATGCCTCAGTTTCCCCATCAGTGAAAAGGAGATAACCACATGACCTACTGCACAGGGCTGTGTAGGGCTAATGTGAGTACACTGAGCCACAAATAACAGTGCCCAGCACCTGGCAGACCCTACATGAGTGCTGCTCTCTTTCCTAGGTGGCCCCATGTTCCCAGCCAAGGCTGAGCATGGTGGGGTAGTCCTGGCCAATGCTGGAACCGGCAATCATATTATGGACTAAACTGTGACCCTGTGCCTCCAATTCATATGCTGAAGCCCTAACCTCCAATGTGACTGGGTTTGGAGATAAGGTCTTTAAGGACACAATTAAGGTTAAATGAGGTCATATAGGTGGGATCCAAAACTGACCAGACTGGTAGACATGTAAGAGGAAAAAATACCAATGATCTCTCTTTCTCTGTGCACAAACAGAGAAAAGGTCATGTGAGGACACAGAGAGAAGGTGGCCATCTGTAAGCCAGGAAGACAGGATCTCCCAGAAACCAACCTTGAAGGCACCTTGATCTTGGACTTCTAGTCTCTCAAACTGAGGGAAAATAAATTTCCCTTGTTTAGGCCACCTGGTTTGTGGCATTCTTTATGGGAGCCTGAGCTGACTAGTGCACCTTGCTCTGGGACTCCCTGCCTAGCTGAGACCTTAGAGTGTGCTGCAGCCTGAGACCCATCCTCTCCAGGACCCCCACTCCTCCCAGGTGTCAGACCTGTGTCCTTGTCTTCTCCTGCTCACTCCCCTTTATCTTTCATGAGTGCCTCCCATAATTAATCCCTGGCACATCTCATGCCATCTTGGCATCTGCCTCCTAGAGAATACAAGCCAAAACATGAATACCACTTCACCTTTCAGAGCCTCAGTTTTCCCATCTTCAAAATGGGGATAAACACAGTTGCTCCCCTATAGATGTGAAGCCCATGGTATGATCTTGGGACATTACACAGGGATGAGTCTGAAGCAAGCAGAGCTTGCTGGGGAGCTCAGAGTCCTTGTACCTGCTTTACTCAGCATGAGTTGGTTGTCTGCTGAGGGGTACAACGTGAATGACATGGACAAGAGCCCTTTTTTGCGTAGCCAACATCCCAGTGGGGATGACAGATGGTGCTCTTTACAAAGGTGCTTAGAAGGAACATGGAGAATGTTTTTTTATCAACACAGATCTCAAAAGGGATCTGGCCCCACCTTGAGGTGGGGGGTCAGGAAAGAGCTCTCTGAGCAAGTGACAGAGAGCTAGGGGTGCCGTTGGGGAGCAGAGGGATCTGTGGGAAGAGTTTCAGGTGGAGGGCACTGCCTGTGTAAAGGGCTGATGGCTGGAAGAAATCCATGCAAAGTGTGACCTGAGGACTTAACACCAGGTCCCAGGGGCTGGCGTAGAGTTGGGGGAGATGGTGGATGCATGGGCAGGGAGATCCCAAAGCCCCTCTCTTGATGACATGGATGGGGATTCATCCTACCAGCAATGGGAAGTGATGTGTTCTTTTTTTTTTTTTTTTTTTGAGATGGAGCCTCAAGCTATCTCCCTATCTTAGAGTGCCCATGGCATCACAGCTCACAGCAACCTCCAACTCCTGGGCTCAAGCGAGTCTCCTGCCTCAGCCTCCCAAGTAGG
>NW_003852494.1:599686-603447 GCF_000181295.1 Otolemur garnettii
GTAGTCCTAGCTACCCGGGAGGCTGAGGCAAGAGAATTGCCTAAGCCCAAGAGTTGGAGGTTGCTGTGAGCTGTGATGCCACAGCACTCTACCAAAGGTGACAAAGTGAGACTCTGTCTCTAAAAAAGAAAAAAAAAAGTGGGAAGGGTGCTCAGATCCAAGAGTTAGCCAGGAAGCACTGGTGGGACGTGATGCGCTAGGTGAATAGTGATCCCTCAAACTCAGGATCAATGGAAGCTGAGAATGGGACTACATTAGAAAGCTGTCTTTGCAGATATCATGAGGTCACATTGGAGTAGGGTGGATCCTAATCCAATGAATGGTGTCCCTACAAGAAGAGGAAAGGACACAGAGAGACACAGAGGAAGTCCACACTGAAGATGGACGTGAGACTGAGACAACTCATCTAGAAGCCAAAGAACACCAAGGACTGCTGGCAGCCACAGAGGCTGGGAGAGAGGCCATGACAGTCCATCCCTCAGGGTCTCCAGATGGAACCAATCCTGCCAATGCTTTGATTTTGAGCTTCTTGACTCCAGAACTTAGAGAATAAATTTCCATTGTTTTAAACCACCCAGAAGGTGGTGATTTGGGAAAGCAGGATTAAGAAAATTAGTACACTGAGTTCTGGAGGCTCGAGATCCCAAATCAGGCATTAACAGGGCCACACTTGATCCAGACCTTTCTCTCAGCTTCTAGTCTTGCTGGCAATCCTGGCATTCCTTGGCTTGCAGGTGCGGTCCATGGATCTCTGCCTCCATCACAGGGCTTCTTCTCTTTCTCTCTCCCCCTCCCTCTCCCTTCCTCTCGCCCCCTTCTCTCCTCTCCTTATAAGGATGCCAGTCATAATGAATTAGGGGCCACTCTAATGACCTCATCTTACCTTGATGCAAAGGCCCTATTGCCAAATAAGTTCACATTTATAGGTACCGTCAGGATTTCAATATATCTTTTGGGGGGATAAAGTTCAACCCATAGCACGTGGCAATGAACTGGATACAAACTGTGAGGCAAGACTGAAGAGCTGCCAAGACTCCAAGCCTCCCAGGAAGGAGGTCCTCACTCAAGCCTAACTTACTTCTCTCCTTCTGTACCCATTTTATCTGCTGTCCGGGGAGACAAGCCCATCTCAGAAGAAGAGGGAGCAGGTCCTGGGCTCTGGTTCTGCTACATTTTTATTCTCTTTAACTACTGAGGAACAGTTGAGTTGGCTACTCTGAAAAGTACACAGCAACAGTGGTTACCATTTACTTCCCTGGGTGTTTTCTATTCTTCATTTCCTCCCCTAGTGCAGGGCGCTGAGTTCTCAGATTTTATATCATGTGCTAACTCATTTCTTCCCAGCTCCCCATCTGGGAGAAATTGTGGAGCCCTGGGCCTGCACCCTGAACTATCTTGCTGGGAGTTGAGTTAGGGAAGAAAAGAATTACTAGTGTCTGAACAACTGGAAGATTCTGTCAAAGTCTATGAAGTGGACTGCTCTACTGGGGCAGCTGGCAGATCCAAGGGCTTCTCATTTGCTTTGTCCAATGGTATTATTTGATGTATCAGTTAAATGTCACTGGCTGCTCTCACAAACACAAGTTGAAAGATAGAGATGACAAAAAATCTTTAAAATGTTTGGAAGAGATTTCTCAGAGATACTGACAGCTGTGGGGAGCTGGGGCATCTTGTTTTCATCCCCCCCCATCTTCTTTTTCTCTTCTGGGGCCCAGCTCTGGCCCTTCCCACAGTATGTGCTCAGTAAATGTGGGTTATTTGAAAAGTGCAATTCATGGTGAAATTATCAGGGGCCTGGGTGCCACAGGCCCTTAGAGTTTCCCAGGAATGTTTCTGTGGTGGCTAGAACAATGACTTCCCAAAGACACAGCAACCTAACCCTGAGAAGCTATAGATGTGCTGAGTCACATGGAACTGGGGGTTAAGTTTACAGATGGAAGGGGGCTGCAGTCAGAGAGAGACTGAAGATGCTACACTACCAGCTTTGCAGGTGGAGGAAGGAGCTGTGAGCCTAGGAATGCAGGTGGCCTCCACACGCTGGAAAAGGCAAGGAAATGGCTTCCCCCTTGGTGCCCCCAGTAGCAACATAGCCCTGTTGAGACTGATTTTAGCCCAGTGAGACCCAGTTTGGACTTCTGGCTTCCAGAACTGTAAATAAATTTTTTTAAAAATGTGTGTTGCTTTAAGCCACTGAGTTCATGGTAATTTGTTACAGCAACAACAGGAAATTGACAGTCTCTAATGCAGCCGTTTACGCATCAGCACATTTTTAATGAGCACCTACTGTGTGTCAGACACTGTTTCCTCAGCTGTCAAAACTGTCCTGAGCTCTTGGCTCGGCGCCTGTGGCTCAAGCGGCTAAGGCGCCAGCCACATACACCTAAGGTGGCGGGTTCAAATCCCCAGCCGGGGCCTGCCAAACAACAATGATGGCTGCAACCAAAAAATGGCCAGGCGTTGTGGTGGGCGCCTGTAGTCCCAGCTACTCGGGAGGCGGAGGCAGGAGACTCGCTTGAGCCCAGGAGTTGGAGGTTGCTGTGAGCGTGATGCCATGGCACTCTACCCAGGGGGACAGCTTGAGGCTCTGTCTCAAAAAAACAAAAACAAAAACAAAAACAAAAAACAACAAACCTGTCTTGAGCTTTTGTTGCATGTCAGGGAAGGCTGTGGGCCATGGGGTGGCCAGTGGTGATACAGAGGGAATCTCTGCCTTCCTGTGGCTGACATTCCAGAGGGACCAATGCTCAAAGGACACGTGAGGCAGGAGCATTGAGGGGGGCTTTGGAACAAAGCAATGAAAGGTCAGGAAGAGGGTGGGCTAGGTGTGAGCTGTGCGGTGTGGTGCTAATTGGGGCAGGTTGGTCAGGGAAGGTCTCCTTGTGGAGGTAGTGTCTGAGCAGAGCTCTAAACGAAGTGAGGGAGTCAGCAGGGGGTGGGGGCCAAATTCTACAAATTCTAGGCAAAGGAAATACCAGAGAAACAGTTTATGTTAGATCAGGAACCAGTAACTGTCCTGTCTGATCAATCTCTCCTGGGGTTACTGTCCCAGAGATGCAGCTTTGCTGGATCTTTATAACAAATAACCCATTTTATAGATAAGCATGTGGGGCTCAGGGAGGCTGGCAATGTCAGATGACCGATGGCACCAATTTCTCCTCCCTTCCTCACAGGTTGTGCTGGGTGCTGCAGCCCAGGGCACTGGTCAGGCTCAGAGTGGGTTCTGGCCTTCCAAACACGCATTTCTCATTTTTCCCAAACTCCAGCAACCATCTTTCCTGGGGCAACAAGAAATCTGCATTCCAGAGGCTGGGGCATGGGGCAGATGAGACTACCACCTACTATCTGCAGCCAAGAACTCAGAGGAACTTGAATTTCCTGATCCCCACCCCTGAACATGTTCCAGGCACCTTGCACATATTTATACATATTTTGTTTAATTATTGAAATAACCACATGAGACATCACTATCATCCCCATTTCCAGATGAGAAAACTGAAGCCCAGCAAAGGAAAGCCATGTGCTGAAGGTTGCTGAGCAAGAAAAAGGCAGAGCTGATTTGAACCCAGGCCTCTTCCTAAGTCAGTGCAGCCCAAATGCCAGATGCTGGTGAACTTCATCACCTCTGCTGTATCTATATGTCCCCTAACAATGACCAACTGAATCTTTGCCCTTAGGTGACTCAATTTTTAGAAATTTGGATTAACTTCAAAGGAATGTTTTGTTTTGCTATTATAAATCAGAATCTTTTTTTTTTTTTTTTT
>NW_003852494.1:603467-618904 GCF_000181295.1 Otolemur garnettii
TTTTTTTTGAGACGGAGCCTCAAGCTATCCCCCTGGGTAGAGTGCCATGGCATCACGCTCACAGCAACCTCCAACTCCTGGGCTCAAACGAGTCTCCTGCCTCAGCCTCCCAAGTAGCTGGGACTACAGGCGCCCACTACAGCGCCTGGCCATTCGAACCCGCCACCTTAGGTGTATGTGGCTGGCACCTTAGCCACTTGAGCCACAGGCGCTGAGCCATAAATCAGAATCTTATATAAAAAATAGAAGGTACTTTAGCCATAAAAATAAATATACACACACAAAAGAATCAAAAAGAAAACTGATATTATTAAATTATAGTTAGACTCCATTGCCTGCCCAAGACCTTGAACCTGGGCCAGCTCTCCCTTGGTTCAAAGGGGAGATGTGCAGGTATTATATGGGTGTTGAAGATGTTCTAGCATCTGACTGAGACTTTAGGGGCAAGGAAGCAGAAAGGTGATAACATGTCATGTCCTGCCACATGTTCAGTCTCAGTCTTATGTCAGGATAAACCTTGACTTCGCCCTATTGTCAGGCAACTGCATTTGCAGGAAATTCTGGGTGCTGCCAAGCCCCTGACCTCCAAAATCACTCAGGTCCCCCTCCAATATCTGGGAAATCTCCTATCTTGGTGTCAAGGATGGGTGACAGAGCATGCATGCACTGCCTCAACTGGGGCCAGTGACCCAGGGTTCTGTTGAGTTCAGTGCGTCTATCAGAAACCTTCCAGCTAACACTTGTGACTGCCCAGAGCTACTAGTGCCACACCATGAGAGATGAGAGGAGGACCTTATGTCCCTTACTCATACTTTATTGATATACAGACTGGAGCTGGCAGTGGGAACCAAACAACTTTAGATCCAACCTAGATTTGTAGACCTCATATCTTTTTTTTTTTTTTTTTGAGGCAGAGCCTCAAGCTGTTCCCCAGGGTAGAGTGCCGTGGCATCACAGCTCACAGCAACCTCCAACTCCTGGGCTCAAGTGAGTCTCCTGCCTCAGCCTCCCAAGTAGCTGGGGACCACAGGTGCCCGCCACAACGCCCGGCCATTTTTTGGTTGCAGCCATCATTGTTGTTTGGCAGGCCTGGGCTGGATTTGAACCGGCCACCTTAGGTGTATGTGGCTGGCGCCTTAGCCGCTTGAGTCACAGGTGCCGAACCTAGACCTCATATCTTAAGTGTTTGAATACAAAAAACTGTTTTGATTAGTTTGAGAACACTGCTGACACAGAAGATCAACTATAAACCAGAAGAGGTGGCAGGTCCCTGTAGGTATGCAGGGAGCTGGGACATCGTTGGGAAAGTGGAGCCACTGTGTCTTATTGCTGTCAACCAGAAGCTGCTTAATAAAATGACTAATTCATTTTGGTTTTATTTGATCTGAACCCCTAGAGAACATCACCAGAGGATTTATAGTATTTTAACACCATGCCATACTTTCCAAAGGCACTGCACAGAGTGGGTAGGGCATTGTCTATTCCATCTTCCGCCACTAGCTGACGCTGTTGGTGTTTTTTTAAAAAGTTGCGGTGGGAGGGGGCAAGTTTGGGGACTCTAGGAAAAGCTGTCTCTTATCCTCCCACTATGTCCATCTGAAGGCAAGTGGCATTCAGAGCTTTTTTTAGGAAAGCTGGAGCCGGAAAGGCTGTCCGAGAGACTGTTTAGAAACACATTTATGCAGAAGTATGCATGCGCCCCTCCAAAATATCTTCAAGACAGAAGCCTTCTCCCATCTGGACCCGGGCTCCGGGCGACTGTGTGGGTGGGAGGCTCAGGCTATTGATGGTGGCAGTGAGACTAGCTCTGATCCTTTAATCTTAACTTTTTGATAGAAGATGGGGTATGAAGCCCTTATAGGCAGCTGTGAGTACTGCTTCCACCTACCCCTTTCTTTCCTTCATTGCTAGAGCCAGCTGATTCAGGGGTCTCCTGGATAGAGCAGGGACACAGGATCTGCAAATGAGGTCCTCTTTCTTGGCACTGGGTAAAATGGAAATAATAACCACACCACCAATAACAACAGCTGCAATAATAGTGGCCACTGTTTACTGAGCATTTACTATGTGCCAGACACTCTGCTAAGTAATTTATTATACCCCTCAGCTAACTTAACCCTGCTTGGAACTGGGAGGTCAGTTTGTTTTTCCAAAGGAGGAAACAGAGGCTCAGAGAGGTACAGCAAGTTTCTCAGGTCACCTGGCCAGGCAGCAGCAGAGGTAGGCCTCAAACTGATACTCATTATCATAAAAATAAAGTTCCCAGCTACTGGGCTGTACAGAAAGTTCCATGAGGGCAGAGATGGTGTCTGTTTTGCTCAACATTATACCTCTGAGGCTGAGTAGAGTGCAGGGACCACGTTTAGTGTCCTGTGTTGCTGAGCCCATCCAATGGCCCCTTTTATTAGAAGACATCACTGTGCACATCTTACATGTGGGGAAACTGAGGCCTGGAGAGGCCAATGTGACGTGGGATGCAAAACAGCAAAATGGGATTGGCTCATCTCTGCAGGAGGTCCTTCAGCCTGGTGTCTTATTCCTTCCTCTTCTGCCTGCCAAGTTTGGGGCCTTGGGCCAGGAGGGCCAAGAATTCCTGGCTAGTGAAGGGTTAACTTGTTCTTCCTTAGGCAACACATCTTGTTTCAGCAAAGGCCTCAGTCCCTGTCTCCTGGCAGCAAAGACCCTTTAACTGTTTTTCACTGTTTTTTTTTTTTTTTTTTTGAGACAGAGCCTCAAGCTATCCCTCTGGGTAGAGTGCCATGGCATCACGCTCACAGCAACCTCCAACTCCTGGGCTCAAACGAGTCTCCTGCCTCAGCCTCCCAAGTAGCTGGGACTACAGGCGCCCGCCACAACGCCTGGTCATTTATTGGTTGCAGCCATCATTGTTGTTTGGCGGGACGGGCTGGGGATTCGAACCCGCCACCTTAGGTGTATGTGGCTGGCGCCTTAGCCGCTTGAGCCACAGGCGCCGAGCCCACTGTTTTGAGAGCCCAAATCTCCAATGGCTTTCTCTAAACTCCTCATATTTTAAAGTTAATCCTGTAAGTGGGGTAGTAGGTAGGAACTGGGACCTAGATTCAGGCTCCATCACTTCTCTACTGGGTGACTGTGTGAAAACGGCTTGACCTCTCTGAGCCTGCACTTCCTCAGCCACACAGGATGATGGAACCCACCTCCTAGGGGTGTGTATGTGGTGATCAGTGAGCTCCTGTCTATAAGGGGCTGAATACACAGAAAGTACCCCAGAAATGACCTCCACATGAAGGTACCTCAGCCTTTAAATCTAAATGCAAAGGCCTCCCTCACTGAGGTGTCTCCACAAGCCACCCTTCCTCAAAGCCAGTTTTCTGCTGCGTGCTCTGCTTGTCTGTCTTTGGGTTACATTGTCCCTGCTGGGATCAAGAGTCCCCAAGGGCAGAAGTGAACTCAGGCGTCAGTTCCCACTGGGCTCAGCATAGGGTAAGTGCTCAGAGAATGAGCTGATGGAAACCATAGCTCAAATGTTTGCCCTCCTTTCTGAAAGGGAAGAGCTCTTTATTGAGCACCTACTGGGTACCAGAGCCATGCCAGATGCTTTCATTTAAACCACACTTCAACCCCAAGCTATCTGGGGCAGTAACACTTAGGTAGGTAGTTATGGGGAGGAAGTGGCACAGGCCAAGGTGTGGCAGGAAATGGTGGACAGTGCCTTCTAAAGTTATCAACCATCTTCAGGAAAATTTGACATCATTAAGCTTTTCCTTTTTTATGGATTAAATGCCATTTTATGTTGCTCTTCATTGTTGCTCGTGACACCAGCAGGAAAGAGCAGAGTAAGGAGGAAGGGGAGAAAGTGAGGGCAACACATTAGACAACAATTTCCAATTACCTGAAAATCTCTATTTCTTTTATCTGCAAAGGTGGTCTATCCACTAGATGGCACTAGAACTAGTCATTTGGGACAATAAACAAAGCTAGATGGTAACCTCACTACCTCCATCAACCTATTTCAGATGATTCAAAGACTTAAATAAAAAAAAAAATTAAGATCACAAAAGTACTAAACCCAAATTATACCCTCGAGGTGAGAAAGGTTTTTTTAAAAATAGGGACATGAAACTTAGAAGGTATAAAGCAAAGGTTTGCTAAGATTCCCTGCTTTCTACAAATAGTTTTTAAATGCCTGCTACGTACAAGGGACATAATAAGCAAAATTAAGAAACAGAAGGCAAACTAGAGGAGCAGGTATGAAACATGTATACCAGAACAAGGTTAATAGCTCCAATATACAAAAAGGGCCTACAAATCGATAAGAAAATAATCCACTCTCTGGTAGAAAAACAGGCTAAAGATATATAAACCAATGATTTCCAAAGAATAACCATGAATGTTTCATACATATGGAAATATATTTAGTTAATTAAAATCAAGAAGGAAAGAACTAAAATTCTTGTTCTTTTTGACCACTGATCCTGAGTTTGTGGTCAATATATGGTTACAATATATTCTTCTTTCCAAGTTTTCTTCCTCATCCCCAGAATACTGCCAATAAACTGTATTCTAGAGCACCCTAACTTCCCAGGGCTGGAGAAGTGTTCAGTAAATTATAATACAGTTACACAAGAGACTGTTAGATACGATGAACCAAAGTTACCCAGGATTTGTAATCACACAGAAGAAATACAGATGCTCGTGCTGGATAAAGAAAGCCAGATTCAAAACGGTACATGTAGAATTAGCAACCATTTTGGAAAAGTACACAGAGAAAAAAGATCAGAAAGAAAAACAACAAAATGCTTTTCTAGTAGATCGTTTTCCTTTCTATTTTTCTGTATTTTCTGAAGTTGACATTGTACATATGTTACTTTTATAACTGAGGAGACAAATTTAAAAACCTTAAATATTGTAAAGCATTTTCCTATCCCAGACTCAGTAACCCTGCCGCCTACATCACTTACCCGATGTCCTTGACGACTGACAGAATCTTGTGTAATCAACAGCAGACGCTTGTAACTCTTATCCCCTGATGTAATGGGCTGCTGGTTATTAAACCCTGCTAAATGCTCTCAAGTACAGCATATCAAATCCTCATATCCATAGACAGTATGTTCTATTATTAGCCCTTCTCTGAAGAAACAGAAACCAGAGCTCAGAGAGGTTAAGGCCCCTGGCCAAGGTCACACAGCACAAAAATGCCATGCTGAGAGTCCTGCCCAGCTGTGTCTGACTCTGGCCTGAGGACTTGAGCACTTTCCTGACCACCCTTACCTCCAAAAGGAGGAAGATGAGAAACACCTTCCAGGAACTGCAATCTCCTGCATCAGATTTTGTTATAAAAAAAAAAAAAGGCCATCCTCCCCCCTCCCCCCAAAAAATCCTCAAAAACATTTGGGACACTCACCTCTCTCTTCTCATCTCTTTAGCAATGTTCATCTGACTGCCCTCTCACTTGCTCATTTCTTGTTTTGTTTTCTTTTTTCCATTTTTTTCTTTTAACTAATCACTCAGTTACCAAGTTAGCTTTCTGAAGCTTGAGTCGGTACCTAGCGACTCAATGAGCGTGATAAAGGAATCAGCCGTCACCGATACAGAAGTCAGAGAGGTTTAAATCAAATCATCCTCCACAACAATGACATTAATTATGCTTTTAACACGTTTTACTGCTTTTTTTCTCACTTCACGCCACATCTGTGTGAACAATATCCAAAAGATTTACGGTTTTCTTTCGTAATTACAGACATACAGGCTGCACACTTATCAAAATACTTGCTGAGCAATCATGCTATATCGCATTCTCTGCCAAAGATTTGTGTTGGCAGCAGTCACTCAAAACAAAAATGTTGAATCAGGACTTGTGTGGCTTCTGGGGAGGGGGGAGTATTTCGACAAATAATTTGCCTGTCAAGAAATATAAAAACAGGACAGTGTGGATCCTGGCAAATTTTCTAGGAGTACTATTTTTATGGAGGGGGCTGGGGTGGACACTGAACAGGGAAGCTTGGAGCACCAAAAACACATCTGACATTTTGTTCTTGTATCTGAGGATAAAATTTAATGAGAACAAAAATATGTCTTCTTAATTCCCCCAAGAAATCATTAAAACATTTTGTTATTCTTAAATGTCTCAGAAATGAATTAGAGGCCCTAAAGGGGCCATTCGTACGGTACGTCTCCATCAGTTAAGGCTCCTCATTCTCCAGCTCGGTGACAGCTGGGGACAGCTCCCCCACCCCTCCCTTCCTTGGGAGGAAAGCTGGGAAATCAGACTTGTGGAGTCAGCGCCAAGCTTGTAATGACCTCCCTGCTCCCAGGATTTGGGAAGAGGGGCAAGAGGGCACAGGGACCCTCTAGAAGGCTCCATACCAACCATGGGCACTCCCCTGGCCCTTGGCTGGCCCCATGATTGTGTTTTGATAGCCTTGTGTCCAGAAAGATGAGGGTTCCATAATCAAGATCAAAATGAAGACTTGCTTCCAAATGGGCAGGGGTCTAAGTCCCTCTTAGTTTCCCTTTGTCTGTGTGTCCCTCTGTATCCCAAGCACTAGACTCACGAACTGCCCTGGGTTTGCAATCACAAGTTATTTGACTAATGATCTAGTTGCTTCTTGCACCCAAATGCAACAGTGGGCTCACAGCCACATTCCCAGCACCTCCCAAGTGCTGGACACATAGCAGGCACCCAATAAATGCTATCTGAGATGAGCAGAGGGCTCTAGTCGGGAAAGTATTGTTTTTACTCCAAAAACCCTTCTTTCTATTTTTGTTGCCAAGTCTTATTTCTAATATCCAACAATTATTATGTGCCTACTGTGTACCTGGTCCTGGGTATACAGATAATGAGAGTAGCTAACATTTAGTAAGCACTTAGTGTATACTGTTCACCTTGAAGCCTTTCAACAACCAAATGAGGCAGGTGCTAATACCATTCCCAATTTCTAGAAGAGGAGACTAAAGCTCAGGAAGGTGAATTTTTAATTTGTGGGCAGTCACACAGTTAAGTGGTACCAGCACAAGCACAAGCCTACCTCAGTGTTGCCCCATGGTGCTACAGGTGAGGCGAGGTGAAGTACTATGGGGCCCCATGGCAGAGCCTGGTGTGGGGACCCCTGGGAAGCATCTCTAGGGTTTGTACTGGGTCAACCTCCAGTGTCATTTGTTGCTAAGACTGTGGGGACTCAAAGGATTGAAAAGGGGAGGAAAGAAGAGGGTGGATTTTTTGCAGATACTACTCACGGGAGTGGAGATAAGCAAAAAGGCTGCAAGGAATGTACTTGTGGCCCTCAGTGAGAGTGATGATGACCTAGACTGAGGACACATGATCCATCTCAGCCTCGTGCCATTAGCTTGCAGGGAACACAGAGGCCACCGTTGTGTTGCTCAGCTTGTGTCATTCCTGCTGGCAAAATATTCATTACTGAGGAGAGATACACAGCAGCCACACTGTGTCCCTGTGAGCCCATGATCTGGGTGGTGACAGAGCCAGCCAGCAGACACGAGTGTAGAGCTGAATGTTGGCCTCCAAAAGGATACCCTGAAGTTCTTACCTCTGGAACCTGTAAATGTGACTTTACTTAAAGTGTTTTTACAGATATAAGTAAGTTAAGAATCTTGAGATAAGAATCAATTTGGATTATTCAGGTGGGCCCCAAAGCCAATGACAAGTGCCCTTATAAGAAAAAGGAGACAGAGACACAGAAGAGAAGCCATGTGCCAACTGAGGCAGAGATTGGAATGATGTAGCCACAAGCCAAGGGGTGCCAGGGGCCACCAGAAGTTGGAAGGAAGGATCCTCCCCTAGAGCCTTCAGAGCACACATGACCCTGCTCACACCTTGATCTTGGACATGTGGTCTCTGGAATTGTAAAAGAATAAATTCCTGTTGTTTTAAGGCATCAATGTGATGGTAGTTTGTTACAGCAGCCTTCCATGTACAGCTGGCTTGTCACACAGAACAGAAATGCTGGAAATATTTGTTGAAGGTGAACTTCATCTCTCCCTGGCTGTGAGACCTGGAGCATCATGCTTAGGTCCCCTCTCTGTGCTGCAGGGATGGGAACTGGTTGAGCCTGTTCTTTGAGGGTTTGTAACATGCAGAGTGTAGAACAAAGCAACTTCTACATCAGACCAGCACTTCTCAAACTCGAATGTGCTCACAGATTCCCAGATGGAACTTGCTAAAATGCAGAAGCTGTATCAGTGGCCTAGGGTGCATTTCTAACCAGCCTGCAGGTCTGGCCAACACTGCCGGCCCATGGACCACACTTTGACTAGCAACAGGTTGGGAGACTTCCCTCCTCATCTGACCCATGGACTTCTTCAGTGCTGCTGTGTTGGTGTCCTAGGGATGACGTAACAAAGTACCACCAGCTTGGGGGCTGAAGGCCAGAAGTCCAAAATCAGAAGTTTGTAGGGCTATGTTCTTTTTTCTTTCTTTCTGTTTTCTGGTCAGGTCCACCTAAAGTATGAAAGGGTTGTGCTCTTTCTGAGAGCTATAGGGGAGGATCTTCCCTTGTTTGTTCCAGCTTCTTTTTTTTTTTTTTTTTTTTTGAGACAGAGTCTCACTATGTCACCCTTGGTAGAGTGCTGCGGTGTCACAGCTCACAGCAACCTCAAACTCTTGGGCTTCAGCGATTCTCTTTTTTTTTTTTTGAGACAGAGCCTCAAGCTGTCCCCCTGGGTAGAGTGCCGTGGCATTACAGCTCACAGCAACCTCCAACTCCTGGGCTCAAGCGAGTCTCCTGCCTCCGGGACCACCAGTGCCCGCCACAACGCCCGGCTATTTTTTGATTGCAGCCGTCGTTGTTTTAGCAGGTCCGGGCTGGGGATTCGAACCTGCCACCTTAGGTGTATGTGGCTGGCGCCTTAGCCGGTTGAGCTATAGGTGCCGAGCCTTCAGCGATTCTCTTGCCTCAGCCTCCCAAGTAGCTGGGACTACAGGCACCCACCACAATGCCCAGCTATTTTTTATTGTTGTTGTTTTGATTGTTGTTCAGCAGGCCTGGGCTGGGTTCAAACTCGCCAGCCCCAGTGTACGTGGCTGGTGCCCTAACCAACCACTGAGTTACAGGTGCCGAGCCTTGTTCCAGATTCTTAACGGTTGCTGGCCATCATTAGTGTTCTTAGCTTGTGGCCACATCACTCCCAACTGTGTCTCTGTTTCCCCATGTCCTCTCTGAGTGTGTGTTTCTGCGTTCCCTCCTTTACTTATGATAACAGCAGTCATGGATATAGGGCTCACCCTGAAGCCAGGATAATCTCATCTCAAGATCCTTAACTAAATATTTGCAAAGACTTATTTTCAAATAAGGTCATATTTTGAGTTCTAAGTGCAAATCTTGGAGGTCACAATATTCAAGCTACTATCATTACTTAAGATCAGAGGTCCTCAAACTTTTTAAACAGGGGGCCAGTTCACTGTCCCTCAGACTGTTGGCAGGCTGGACTGTGGGCCCCAGGACAAGTAGGCTGCTAAGCAGGACAGGCAGCAGTGGCAAAAACCCCCAGCAGGCCAGATAAATGTCCTAGGCGGGCTGCATGTGGCCCACGGGCTGTGGTTTGAGGACGCCTGCTCAAGATGGATGGAACAAAGGACTTTCCCACGCCAAATACAAAGATCCCACAAATGACCTTGATAGCAAACATAAATGGTTCTCTGTTCTCCACAGCTGGGACTTTGTAATCACATGGCTCAGGGTGGAGGGTCTAGTAGCATTAATTCCTACGACTGTGTGGAAGGACTGGGCAAGGATTGGGCGGGTCATCTAGGTGGACAGTGCTAGCACAGTGGGGTGCATGGCTCAGGGTGGGGACAGTGCTAGCACACTCCCAGCTTTGCCAGTGTTAAGCAAACCACTTCATCTTTTGGGCCCCTGTTTCTGAATTAATAAATGAGAAGATAATAGAGGTTGGGCCATTTAAAAAAAGGGACATTTTTCTAGACAGATGACCTACCTATATTTCTTAAGTGTGTAACAAAACCGATCACACACTTACAATCCAAACCCAGAGCAAGAAACAGCAATTCCAGCTCCAGAGGCCCCTTGCAGGAAGTCTTGCCCCCTCCAAGGGAAACCACTATCTTCATTTCCAACAGTATAGGTTAAATGGTTTTCAGTTAAAGTGAAATTCATACAACGTAAGATTTATCGATTTAAAGTGACACTCTAAAATGTAAAATTTAGTGTACTAAATTCAGTGGCATTTAGTACATTTATGATGTTCTACAACCATCACATCTATCTAGTTGTAGAACATTTTATTCCCCAAAAGGGAACTTATATCCCTATTAAGTAGTTACTCTGCAAACTCACTCCTACCAGCCCCCAGCAACCACTCATCTGCTTTTTATCTCTATGAATTTGCCCACTCTGGACACTTCATATAAATGGACTAATACAATATGTAACCTTTATGACTGTTTTTTTTGTTTTTACTTAGCATCACATTTTTGAGGTTCACCAATCAGTGCTTCATTCCTTTTCATGGCCAAGTAATATTCCATTGTATGGACAGACCACATTGTGTTTATTTATGGGTTGGTCCATCAATGAATATATGAGTTGTTTCCTCCTTTTGGCCACTGTGAATAGTACTGACAAATTACTCTTTGCCTATTCTTATATTTTTGGGAAATGGGATCATATAGTGTGTGCTGTTTGGGATCTGGCTTTCACTCCATGTCAAGTTTTTTTTTTTTTTTTTTTTGAGACAGTATCTTACTCTGTCACTGGGCATAGAGTGCAGTGACATCACTATACTGCTACCTCAAATTCCTGGGCTCAAGTAATCCTCCTTCCTCAGCCTCTTGAGTACCTGGGATTTTTAAATTTTTTTAATAGAGAAGGAAGGGGCCTCGGCACCTGTGGCTCAAGCGGCTAAGGCGCCAGCCACATACACCTGAGCTAGTGGGTTCAAATCCAGCCCAGGCCTGCCAAACAACAATGATGACTGCAACCAAAAAATAGCCGGGCATTGTGGTAGGTGCCTGTAGTCCCAGCTACTTGAGAGGCAGAGGCAGGAGACTTGCTTGAGCCTGGGAGTTGGAGGTTGCTGTGAGCTGTGATGCCACAGTACTCTACCCAGGGTGACAGCTTGAGGCTCTGTCTCAAAAAAAAAAGAGAAGAGAAGGGGGGGGTCTTGCTTTTGCTCAGGCTGGTTTTAAACGCCTTGCATCAAGAAATCCTCCTGCCTCAGCCGCCTCCCAGAATGCTAGATTACAGGCATAAGCTGCCATGTCCAGACTCAATGTCAAATTTTGAGGTTGGCTCTTCTATTCTGGGGGAAATGTGTGTAGGGTGGCCACCATTCTGCTACCTGCTAGCAGAGAGCACAGGGCACCTTTTGTCCTCTGTGGCAATGGGCTGGGAGTTCTGGTGGGCAAGATGCCTAGCTCCCCAAGGAGGTCTAGGTGGGATATCTTCCCAGGGTCCTCCCAAAGCAGGCTCCTGGCTGACATTGGAAGATGGTAGAGAAGATGCAGGGAGCTGTGTGGGGACGTGTCACACCAGACTGGTTGTAGCCCCTTATCTACTCACCTAGGAGTTCAGGCCCATCTGCAGATCTCACTGCAAGGAAGTCTTTGTGTAACAATCCTAAAGCCAGTTTCTTGTCATTAATTATTCAATTACGGAGCCCAAAAGTTTCTTACCTGGTGCTTCAATTAATTGCTTGTAAACATTCAGAAAAGCAGCCTCCGCCTCCTGACTTCTTTTACTAAGGGCCACCACCTTTGGAAACAACAAGAGAAAGAGTCACATGTAACCATGGTATCTGGGTCTGCAAGCAAATCTGGTCATTTTCTGCTTGTGCAAACATGGGAGAGGAAGTGGGGAGGATGAATGGTGAAAGTATGGGCTCTGGAGTTAGAAAATCTGGGGTCAAATCCCGCTCTACTGTGTCTGGGGTGTGTA
The DNA here is from genome assembly GCF_000181295.1 of Otolemur garnettii. Taxonomy (NCBI): domain Eukaryota; kingdom Metazoa; phylum Chordata; class Mammalia; order Primates; family Galagidae; genus Otolemur; species Otolemur garnettii. Next base: position 615,359 of record NW_003852494.1, read on the forward strand.
ACCTTGGGTAAGCCACTGTTCCTCAGTTTCCTCTCCTGTAAGATGGTATTGTGTGTGGGTAAATAATAGGACCTACCCCCTGGGGCTGCTCTGGGATTAAATGGTAGCACACAATAGGTTTTTTAAAATTGTTACTTTTATTTACTTTTTAGAGATAAGGGTATCATTCTGTCACTAGGCTGGAGGGCCATGGTGCAATCAGCCCACTGCAGCCTTAAACCTCTGGGCTCAAAGGATTCCCCTTGGTCCCTGCCTCAGCCTTTCCAAATGCTGGGATTATAGGTGTGGCCAATGCTCCCAGCTCCATAGTAGGTATGCTGGAAGTTCAAATATGGCACGTTTTTTGGGGAAAGTAGGACACATCTAGAGAATATTACTTGTACTAAAAATGAAAGAGAAATTGTTAAAGCTCTTATAAGGTATTAAAGAGCTTCCACAAACACTGGAGGATAACAGGGTTATGTGAAATAGCTCCTGGCACACTGAAGATGCTCAATAAATGCTTCTTGACTGAATGAATAAATGGATGGCAAGATAACCCAGGAGTAAAGAGCTACATTCATACAATCATTCTTTTGCTCATGGATCTTTCTTGTTCTGCCAGTGAGACATCATGAGTATGGCTGTGGGTGAGATGATGCCACCCTACAGCATATGGATCTATGTCTCTTAAATGCCCAGTAGCCACTGAGTTTCTAGAACTCAGCATCATCTCATCCCTCTGCAGAAGGCTATTAATTCCAGAGCTCTGGCCTCACAGCCACCTTAATTGTAGCTTTTTGGTGGGTAGTCCCACTGGAAGAGTCCTGGGCCTCACATTTCTGGAGTGAGCTCCTGGTACCCATAGACCCTACATCTGTAAGGATATTTTGGGCTGTGCATCCCCCTTTGGACTAGAATAAGCCTTATTCTCCCTGGCACCAACACACCTCTCCCTGGAAACTAACTTCCTAAATGATGAGTTTACTCAGAGCATTTACTTGTTAATGCTTTTTTTTTTTTTTTTTGCAGTTTGAACCCTTCACCTCTGGTATATGAGGCTGGTGCCCTACTCCTTTACGACACAGGTGCTGCCTGAGTTGGGCTTTTTTTTTTTTTTTTTTATAAATCTTGAGGACATCATTGAAAGAGAAAGAGGGGAGTATCTGTTATTGAATTCCTCTCCTTAAATTAAGCTCTGAGAGAACGTTGTCTGGTGCATAGTAGGTGCTCAAACATAATTTGTTGAATGAACAACTCCAATTCTAGGACCTGTGACCTACATAGTTCTTTTACTCCCCACTGGCAAGGGCCATTTCTGAGACAGTCTGTTCACAGAGGTGGCCAACTAAGGCACAGGCCCTGCAGCTAGCCTGTCTGGGTTCAAATCCCAGTTCCACCACTTACTAGCTATGTGTATCTGGGCAGGTAGTCACTTAAAACCCTGGCCTTTATATCCCCATTTGTAGACTGGTAAAAATAATACAACAACTTCCCTGAAAGGGATACTAGGAGAATGAAAGATTTAACACATGCGATGCCCCTTGAATAACTCTTAGCCTGTATTCGGCACTGCAGATACATTACTCTAGGTATAACAATGTCTTTCTTTTCATGACAGGTTCCACCCAGTGTTGCATGGTGAATTCAGTTGTGCTTGTCTCTGGTATCTTATAAAGATTACTTGAGAAAGACCCTGCCCTCTCCACACACAGCAGTGCACTTGGCAAGAAGAATGTGAAAACCACGGTGGTTCAATATGGTAGCCACGCTGTGCAATCACGGCAACCATGAGCCATGTGTGGCTCCTGAACACGTGAAACGTGGTGAGTCCAAATCAAGATGTGCTGTAAGTATAAAATATGCACCAGATTTTGAAAACATAGTACAAAAAAAGAAGATAGTATAATAGTTCAACTTTTAAAATACTGATTATATTTCAAAGTGATAATGTGTAACCAGCTTGGTGCCTGTAGCTCAGCGGCTAGGTCACCAGCCACATATACCAGGGCTGGTGGGTTCAAACCTGGCCTGGGCCTGCTAAATAACAATAAAAAAAAAAGCTGGGTGTTGTGGTAGGCGCTTGTAGTCCCAGGTACTTGGGAGGCTGAGGCAAGAGAATTGCTTGAGCCCAAGAGTTTGAGGTTGCTGTGAGCTGTGACACCACAGCACTCTACTGAGGGTGATAGAGTGAGACTCAGTCTTGGGGAAAAAAAAAAGTCAGTTACAAAAGCTCCTTCATCTTGCTCATTGTTATTCTGTGAAAGTCCCTGATCTCTCACTTTCCAGAGTAGATGATGGTCTCTCTTTCACTCAATGAACATGTCCTATACACCTGCTATGTGCCAAGCACTGTTGACTGAGAATCCAACAAGAATAAAGCAGACTTAGACCCCAACCTAGTGGGACTCAGAGGCCGGTGAGGACACCAACTCTGAGGCAGATTCCCCAGATGATTCACTAACCATGAGTGGGAATTGCTTGGAAGAAAAAAAGTACAGGGAGATCTTGAGGGTGTGGAAGTGGGAAGAGGCTGATCCAGTTTGGTGGAGGAACATTAATAATTTATCACATCAAGAAGGGCAATTTGGTGGAGAAAGGGCAGAAAGAATGCTGTAGAATCTAGGCAAAGAGAAAACTGCCATATAACTAAGTGTACAGATTTTTTCTTCCTGAGAGGGACAAGACACAGTTCCTGTTCTGGGCACTTTGCAGCTGAGTGGGAGACACAACTATACCTGAGAGTAACATGGGAGGAAGTGGTAACACTGGAGCCTCCTGTGAGCGCTGTGAGGAGGGGACAATCTATTCAGTTTCGGGGCATCCTTATAGGTTAATAATAACAACAACATGACACTGAATGTTCCCCACATGCTGGATGCTCTCACTACTCATGATCATCTATTCCATGGACACATCTATCACTGAATTGCTGCTGCTCTTCCCCCCGTGGTAGAGATGAGGAAACTGAGGCTCAATGAGGTTTTAGGGCTCGGTATCTGTACACAGTGGTTACAGCGCCAGCCACATACACCGAGGGTGGTGGGTTCAAATCTGGCCCTGGCCAACTAAACAACTGCAACAAAAAAATAGCCAGGCATTGTGGCGGGCGCCTGTAGTCCCAGCTACTTGGGAGGCGGAGGCAAGAAAATCACTTAAGCCCCAGAGTTTGGGGTTGCTGTGAGCTGTGATACCACAGTACTCTACTGAGGGCAACATAGTGAGATTCTGTCTCAAAAAAAAAAAAGAGAGGTTTTAAGCCGCTTGCTGAAGGTCACTCAGTTAGTAAATGGCAAGGCCAGGATTCAAATTTTTCTTCTAAATCCAGATACTGGGCCCCTTTTAACCTGAATAGAAAAATTGTCCCAGAGTTTCTATCTACCTGACTCTTCATTCTGCCTTATGTGGTCTGGGGGAGACAGAGAGGAACCTGACCTCCCAACTCACTACACCTTCCTTGCATGGCATCTAATATGTTGAATATTGATTTAAGAAGTAGGCCCTGGCTCGGCGCCTGTGGCTCAAGTGGCTAAGGCGCCAGCCACATACACCTAAGGTGGCGGGTTC
>NW_003852494.1:619096-690473 GCF_000181295.1 Otolemur garnettii
AAAAAAAAAAAAAAAGTAGACCCTAACCTCTCTATGAAGACTGAACTGAAATCGGATTTGGGCTATGTTTTCAATTTTTGTATTACTGCTTCTCTCGAGAATGGTTGCATGAAAACATTTATTCAACAAATATTTATTTACTACTCTTCTTCAGAAAATATTACAAAAGGAAAAGAAAAACTGTCCCGGGCAGTGGGGCCAATCATTCAGATCCCATGGGGACACTGCTGCCTAAAAGTCACGGCTGTACTAGGTTAGAGGCTGTGGTGCTGGCGACTTGGCACCTGGAAAATCATGAAAAACAAAAGCAATTCATCTCTCCATCCCCAGATGGAGAATTATCAAAGATCAGCCAGAAGAAAGGCTAAATGCCCCACTTGACAGCTGTCCATGCTGAGTGCCTGTGGTGGCTGGGGTTTGGGTAAAGGCATGGACTTCTAAAAAGGAACTCTAAGTAGGGGTGAGAGAAAGTGCCAGAAGATTTCTTTTTTCTTTTTCTTTTTTTTTTTTGAGACAGATCCTCACTATGTTGCCCTCAGTAGAGTGCTATAGTATTATAGCTCACGGCAACCTCAAACTATTGGGCTTAAGCGATTCTCTTGCCTCAGCTTCCCAAGTAGCTGGGACTATAGGAGCCTGCCACAATACCTGGCTATTTTTTGTTGCCGTTGTCATTGTTGTTTAGCTGGCCTGGGCTGGGTTCGAACTTGCCACCCTCGGTGTATGTGGCTGTCACTGTAACCACTGTGCTATGAGCGCTGTGCCCAGATTTCTTTAATGTTTTCCCATTCCTGCCCACAGCATTCCCTTCATATCACTTATCAGTTTGTAACGGTATATTATTCATCTCTGAAACTGTCTTATAATGTTGGTTTTCCCCACTAGAGCTAAGATAGTAGCCACCATTCCCTGTGCCACTGAGCACTTGAAATGTGGCTATTCTGAACTGAGATGGGCTGTAAGTATAAAATACAGGATTTCTAAGTCTTCAATATTTATTCACTGAATATTAATTTTCATTCTGAAAAAAGGAATGCAAAATATCCCTATAATGTTGTATATAGACATATTGAAATGTTATAGACATAATCTGTTAATTAACATATTATTGGAATTAAATTCACCTAATAATTCTTATTTTTAAAAATGTAGCTACTGGAAAATTTTAAATTACATGTATGCCTTGCATTCTATTTCTACTGGATGGTGCTGATCTGACTGATGGAGGGTTGATAAAACTATGGCCTATCATCTGATTGTGTAAGTATAAGTTTTACTGGAATGCAGTCACAGCCGCAGCCGCTCTTTCACGTACTGTGTATGGCTGCTTTGGCTCTACAAGGGCATGGTTGTATAGTTGTGACAGAAACTCTGTGGTCTGCATAGCTAAAAATGTTTACTATCGGGCCTTTTACAGAAAAAGTCCGCTGATCCCTGCTTTAGGGGCTTATCTAATGGCTGGACATAATTTTCAAAAGCAGAGATCAAAAAACATTCTGAAATGACACTCAGTTTGAATCAGTTCATGTTTAGGGCTTCCCAAAGTACATAGGACTCTTGAAGATAGGAGCCTCTTGGATTTTCTTACTTTATTCAGTCTTGTTTCAGAGCAACAATTCTGTCTGCTTGCAGAAAGCTTTAAATTCCTGATGGTGTCACTGCCGACCCCAGGACTGGGCCTCTAACATCACTAAGTATCTTTTGGCCTCTGTTTGTTCATCCATCAAATGTGAAGAAAAATCTCCACCTGCCCGTGAAGCTGTTGGGACAGCATGAGCTAATGTGGAGCAAAGAGTCTTGTGCAAGTCGACAAAAGCTTTCTGATAAATCAGACAATTATTCTTCTAACCACATAAGATGTCTTTTCCCAGGGTTGCAACTCTAATGCATTTCACTCACATGCCCAGAACAGGTAAGCTTGGCATAAATAAAAGGCCATGTTCAATAAATAAAAGGCCATGTGTTTCTGCCTCATGGCTGTGCCCTACATGCAGAAGGGCAGCAGAAAAGTGTCCAGAACGACAGATTTGGCTTGTAACAGGAAGATCTTTGAAGGCCATCTGGGGAAGGAAGAGGCGGTGGTGGTGGCGGCCAGCTTACAGACACCCTCAAGAAGGTCACCATCAGAAATAGCTCAGAGTCTGATGGAGCACTCGGCATTTACACAGCTTGCTGTGATATAAGGGGTGACAATGTGTTTGGTCTCCCAAAGATGAACCTAACAGGTGTAGAGCCAGTTACACCAGAAGAGATGCAAGGCCTATTCTAGCTATCAGCTCTCGTTTGCCACGTGGTTAAAAAAAGAAAATTTGGGATCCTCCCTCTACCACCCCAGGCTGAGCTCCCACGAGCTGCCTGAGGTTGTTATTGTCTGTCTGGCTGCTGTTGAGACCTCCTCTGTGCCAAGTTCTTTAGGATGAATGGTTGGAGCTTCTGGAAACTGAAGCCTTACCCTTTGAAATCTCCCCACCCCCATACTGTTGCCTCCATTCCACAGAGGAAGGGACAGAGACAGAGGAAGTTCAGGGGAGCTAAGTGCTTGGCCAAGATGAGAGCTGGTATTGGTGTCCAGTTGCCTCTCACTCCAGGGCCTGGACTGGTAAATGAAAATCAGTGCTTCTCAAAGTGCTGTGGGCATGAAAGGAGGACCAATGATCAAGCCTGCACACCCTTTCTCTGCAGATGTGGATGCTTTGATGAAAGTGGCAGGAAAAAAATCCTCTTTGACTTGGTTTAACCCAGTGTTTTCCCAAATGCATTTGGCCACAGAACTTTTTTCTTCAGGGAATAAACCTAAAGGTTCTATGGGACATATTTTGAGAATAATTGCCTTCTACCACTAGGTCCTGAGAGATGGGGTGGGGGCATCTGATGTGGCAGGAATTCTGGAGGAAACAGCAGGCTGATGAGAAGAGGTGGGTGCTCACAGTCTCAGAATTAGAACCCCTGAGCAATGGAGGGGTTGCACAGGAAATGAGATCTGGGGAGGACAAAGGCATCAGCTGGGAACAGAGGGCATAGGGTGTCCTTTAATGCCCTCTGAAGACTGGTTCTCCCTCTGGGACATCCATGTTGGGGAGCTCATGGAAAACAAAGAAGGGCAAAGGTAAGGGGAGACACAGAGAGGAAGGGCTCACAGTGAAGGGGCGTTGGGGGTGTGGTGGGAGGTGGGGGGAGGCCTGAGGGCTGTGGAGAGGAGAGACAAGAAATCCCAGAAGCCAGAAAGCAGGAAGGTGACCTGCTCAGATGGAGTAGAGAGGAAGGGGCACATGGAGACTGCTTAGGGCTGCTGCAGGGTCTGTGTGAGAGGTGATGGTGCAGAAAAGGGGAGAAAAAGTGGATTTGAGTGGTGATTAGGGAGATAAATTCCTGATCTAGGACGCGGGAGAAGATGAAGGTGAGGAGGGACCTGGGGGTACATTTAGCCAAGAGACAGGAGCAGACTCAGGGGACATGTCGCAAGAGGAGCTGAAGATCTTTCTGGTTACTATGTTGAGAGGAACAGATGTATCCTGGGCTGTAAAGATCCTAGAGGTGGAACTGGTCCAGGGATGGGAACAGTGGCAATTTCGAGGAGGCACTCAAAATAAGCTACCTTATAAGGTACTGAGCTGCCCATCAGGGGAGGCATCCAAGTACATTCCTATCTATCCAAGATGCTAAAAAGGTAGACAGGGAGACCTGCACATGGGGAGACCAGCACATAGACCAACCAGAAGCTTCACCCTTACTCTGAGAGTCTCTATGATAGATCCATTTTCTGATTTCCTATCATTTGTAAAATGAAGATAACTGCCTTGTTTGACTGATCTGAGAATTAGTATTATTAATAATAATGGCAACTATTGACCACTGAGTCTGCCAGGTGCCATCCAAATTGCTGGACACATATTAACTGTTTTAAACCTCCCCACATTAGGGGAAGGGAGTTACTGCTCCATTTAATGGATGAAGATTTTGAAGCACAGAGAGTAAAGGCTGTATGGTATTAGGAGCTGGAACTCAGACCTAGCTTAGCCTGACTCCAAAGCTCAGGCTTCCATGCCCTACTCAGGATGGACTCTTTGGTGGGGGGCTCATGGAAAAAGCTGGAATACCAAAGGGCTGATGGAGCTGAACAGGGGATGGGGAGACTAGGAGGGGTCAGCAGGACTTGACTCTGCTTCCCAGAGTGTTTACTGGGGCCCCATTCCTAGGTGGCACTAACCCTCTCTCTGCTATAAATCACTGATGTGTTGAGGCTTAAGTTTGATTCTTGTTTTTGGTAGCTGTTGTTGATCTGAGCTCTCAAGGCTCCTGCCAAAATGTGCAGAAACCTGAGACCCTCTCCAGCCCCTTAGAGGGTCACTCAGGGGTCCCAGAGAGGTCCCATCCCAGCCAAGGCTCAGGTACCAGCACCAACTGCTTCCACATCCTGATAGGATTGAACAGAATTCTGCATTCTTGGGTGTTAAGTCACTAACTCATTTTAAGCCCTTGGGTGCCAATCATTAATTCACTTTGACCCCTCACTAATTCATTTTGAACCCACGGGCATAAGTCATTAATTTAATCCAAACCCGAGCTCCCCTCTTCCAGGGGTGCAGGCCCAGCTTCCAGATCCCCACCCCATTCCTCCTCCTACAGTGGTGGTAGGCACAAGGACGGGGACCACAGCCACAATAGTAGCAGCAGTGTTTACTGAGCACCTACTGTTTGTATGCCCCAGGGGATCATACCACCCTCTTTCCCCAGTCTCCAAACACATATTGATCCTTAGAGATGTCTTGAAAAGCATTAGGCACGCTGATTGGTGCTTGTATTTTATTTAAAGGAAGTGTTTGTGCTTGGTCTGTAATGTGAGCATCCTGCCCTCCTCTCAGCATGGGGCACCCACACATCAGTCAGCATCTGAGCACAACATTCCTGGCCTGATGCTACCTTTTATCTGGACATTGTTCCATTTCCTCAACCACACCTGGAGGGCAAAGATTAGCACTTAAAATAATGAAATAAAATAATCCATACACAGCATAAAAATAGTGCCTGGAGCACTATTTTTATAGTACATTCGTTTTCTCAAAGGATATTTATTGAGCATCTCCTAGGGGCAGGGGCTGTTCTGGGCATTCAGTGCCAAGCAAGACTGGCCCAAATGTCAACCCTTGTGGAGCTGACATGCCTATTGGCAAAGGAGGGGAATAAAATAAATCACAATAGAGAATGTGGGAAAGGACATCCTCAAGGGCAAGGGACATGAATAGTGCAGGGAAGGACAGTAGTCCAGGGCAGGGTATGTGTGTAGCATGGAAGGGAGGGAGCAGGGACAAGAGCAGGTGCAAAGGCCCTGGGTCAGGAGCAAGTTTGGCTTGTTGAACATCAGCAAAGAGGCGAGTGTGGCAGGAAAAGGGGAGCAGAGCAGAAGAGGACGGCGCATCAGAAGGTGAAGGAAAGGGCAGAACCCTAGGGTCACTGTGGGGACCTGGCCTTTCTTTCTGAGGGAGATGAGGAGCCATGGAGGGTTTTGAGCACAAGGGACCAAATTCACATGATGTAATACACGTTTTAACAGGACCCTCTGGCTGCTATGTGGAGAAGAGACTATCAAGGCTGGGGCACAAGCAGAGAGAGAACAGGGAGGTGGCTCCTGTGAAGGTCCTGGTGAGCAGCCCTGGTGGTTTGGAGCAGAGTGTTGATGGCAGAGGTGGAGAGAGGTGCGGGGGTTCTGGATGAATTCTGAAGGGCAAGCCACAGGGTTTGCTTCTCGGGAGCACAGAGTGGCTGTCAGGTACTTGAGAGGAAGCCAGGGGCCAAGAATGACACTACCCACAGTTTGGGGTCTGAACAACTCAATAATCTTAAACGGCCCCTGTTCTGATATTCTGTCAGAGCCCAGGATGGAGCTGGGCACAGAGCAGTCCCTACATCCACACTACCCACTGAATGAACGAACCAAGGACAGACCTGCAGAAGGAATTTAAGATGCTGTCTGAGCTAATCCTGCCAAAGGGCAAAACTAAAGTAAAATCCTGAGGCCAGAAGGGTGATGGAGACTGGCACCCCCTCCAAGCAGCCCAAACTAAGCTGAAACCTTGACTGTTCTGTGTAGACTTCTTGCAAGCTCTCTGGGGGAGCAACCCCCATGGTGGGGAGAAGACAAAAGTTTAGGATCTGCCCCCTGGAGGCCCTGTCACTCTTCTTGGGGAAAGCCATCAGCAAGGTAGGAAAGAGGAGAAGCTGCACCTGGAAGTGCATCCCTGAACATCTTGGGCAAGTCACTCTCCCTTTCTGAGCTTCAGTTTCCCCATCTGTAAAGTGATGGTGCCCAGCTATAGGCTTAAGGCTCCTTCTGACTTAGCCCTGATTGTGCATTGATTCTAATTCACCCAGGCACACCTGCCCACACGTGAAGCAGCCTTCTGCCCCGGGGGATTTTAACGAGACCAGCTGGAGACTTAGGAAGCCCACTCCTCCAGGCTCTGACTGAGCGGTAGGTCTGCAGGGAGACAAACACTATACAATTTTATTCTAATATTTGTAATTATTCCCAGGCTAAAAATAAGGCACAGAGCAAAGTGTTTTCAAATATCGGCATTAAGAACACTTTTTATCCAACATAATATAGGCCCCCAAATGCATTTATGTCAGGCTCCCTGAGATGCTGTGAACGGTGCTCCATGCCAGGCCGGCTTTCACGGCTTGGAAGCAGTGCAAAAATGAAATGTCCCACAAGCAAAGGCTGGCAGGCCTGCTATTAGCAACAGTATAATCATCAATTATGTCCAATCACAAACTACTGATTTTATAATTATCAAATGAAGTTCTAACTTCTCACCTCTGCTCAGTGGCAACTAATATAATCTCTTGGTTCAAAGAGGAAGCTTCCCCCCCCCTTCTCCCTGAAAAATTTTCAGGCCTCCACATAAGACTGCATTTAAATTGCTTGTCACTCAAAACAAAGGCGAACCACTCATTTGTAATTCACCAGCCACCTGAACAGACTGCCTGTTTTCCTCTAAGCATCCACGCACCGAAGCACAAAGATCATTTTTCTATTGTTAAAATTGTATAAGCTGGGGCTTTTTTTAGCAGCGAATACACAATTTCACTTCTCTTCCAAGGGCTCCCGGCATAAAAGGGACAGGAGGCTTTCTTTAGTGCCTTACAAATAAATTTTGCTTTGGGGTATTAAAGAAAAAAATCAACGATATGCCCATACAATGAGCCAAAAAGCAACAATATCAATTCTTTGTCAAGGGCAGAATAGATGTTAGGCTTTCTGCCCTGCCTGGGGTGTGGCTAGAATAAGAATCTGAACAACTGAGATTCATTTTCATAGGTGTTGGGAAGCTTCTGTGCCCAAATTTTCTTTTTTTGGGAACTGCCAATACAACTGTGGCTCCACGCTGATTGGCATGTGGCTGGCAGGCCACGCACCCAGGAGCATACCAAACTGTGTGCTCTAGTTCTGACCTTGCCATTCCGGCCAAAGGCAGGCTCCAGCTGGGTTTGTGACTTTCTGGCTACCTCCTCCCAGAGGAACAATCTCCAGATGATTGCCACAGAACCTACAAGCAACCGACTAGGCTGCTTTCTGTGGGCTCAGCCTCTGAAGGCCAGGCTCACTTTCCCAGCAGCTCAGTGTTTCTGCATAACTGATTATAATCATAATACCTTCCAATTTAAATCTAGAGCTTTTTATAGCTTACAAGGACCTTTTACGGGAATTGGCACATCTGAGCCGCCAAACTCTCCCGGGAGCGGTTCTGGGCAGGAGGATGGTTCTTGTTCTATAGACCCAGAGAGGTTGAGGAGGTGGCTTTAAATCACACAGGAGAGGCAAGTAATCTTTGGACTCAGAGCCAGCTATGTGGCAGGGAATTTGGGGCTGGAACTTGTTCGACCCTACCACTTGATGTGAGCGAGTGGCTTCTACTCCGGATGAATTAGAACAGACTCAAGTTCACTTCTAAAATATCCCCCTCTCTCACCTGAATGTGCTATGCTTCCCCGAGTCAGAGAGAAAGGGGTGGGCTTCCATCAGCCCACCAGAAGTTACTTAGTAAGTTAGTGGGTTTTCTCTCTGCAGCAGCTGTGAGGACTAGTAGATTCCTGATGGCAGTGACACCATTCTATATGCTACCGTGACGGTGGGCACATAACATTATGCATTTGACAACCATGCCTATAGAACTGTGTGACACAGAACAACCCCTATGTAAAGTATGGATTTTAGTGAATAACAATGTATCAATATTGTTTCATCATTGTCACAAATGCACCATACACCAATGCAAACTGTTAACAAAAGGGGAAATGAGGGTGGAGGAAGAAGGATTATATAGCAATTCTCTATGCTTTCCGCTCATATTTGCTGTAAACCTACAACTGCTCTAAAAAATAGGGTCTATTGGGTGGCGCCTGTGGCTCAGTGAGTAGGGAGCTGGCCCCATATACCAAGGGTGGCGGGTTCAAACCTGGCACAGCCAAACTGCAACAACAACAACAACAAAATAGCCGGCGTTGTGGAGGGCGCCTATAGTCCCAGCTACTCGGGAGGCTGAGGCAAGAGAATCGCCTAAGCCCAGAAGTTGGAGGTTGCTATGAGCTGTGACACAGCACTCTACTGAGGACAATAAAGTGAGACTCTGTCTCTTACCCCCCCCCCCAAAAGGGTCTATTAATGACAAAAAAAAAAAAAAAAGAAAGAAAACTGAACACATACACAGTAGTTAGCATGTGCCAAGCACTGTTTTAAATGCTTAACCCATGAACTTTTTTTTTTTTTGAGACAGAGCCTCAAGCTGTCCCCCTGGGCACAGTGCCATGGCATCACAGCTCACAGCAACCTCCAACTCCTGGGCTCAAGCGAGTCTCCTGCCTCCACCTCCCAAGTAGCTGGGACTATAGGCGCCCGCCACAACGCCCAACTATTTTTTGGTTGCAGCCGTCATTGTTGTTTGGCAGGTCCATGCTGGATTTGAACCCGCCACCTTAGATGTATGTGGCTGGCGCCTTAGCCACTTGAGCCACAGGCGCTGAGCCCCCACGAACTCTTATAATCCATCTGTACAGCAGCCCTACGGGGTCAGTAGCATTATCTTCCCCATTTTACAGACGGGGAAAATAAGACTTCAGAGAGGTAAAGTAACCTGTGCAAGTGGCAGAGTTAGAACTCCCCTCCTGAGCTGCAGAGGCTGTGCCCTTAGCTGTGAGAGAGACGAGATTACACATTACCACTGAGTTTTCGCTGAAGCCTGCCCCCCTCCCCATCGGATACTTTGCATGTGCTAGTGTGTGTCCTACCTAGCTCATCTGGCTCACATGGCCTGTTACACTAGGGTCCAGGGCCAGATGCACCCCATGGACATATTTTCTTGGACCCTCCAGTGTTTTAAAAATATTTGAACTGTCAAAATTCATCAAGTTATACACTTAAGATTTGCGCATTTTACTGTATGTAAATTATACCTCCATAAAGTACTGTGAGCATGAAAATATGTGCATATATATTGAGCCAGTATTTAAAAACCAGACGAGTGCCAAATTGCTGGCTTCTCTTGGGAAATTAGAGGATCTGGCCACCCTGGGCCCATGTTTCCATCGACATCGGCCACCTGGAGCTGGGTGTCGGCCGTCTGTTGGGATAGGCTGAGGGGTCTGTGTTTCCCTCAAGCCTCCTAGGCACCTGCAGTGTCACTGTGGGTCTGCCTGGGCCCCACAGTCATTAGCAATTCTCTCTTGCCTAGACGGACACCCTCCCCATTTTCCCTTGTGTTGTACTCCCCCCAACACCCCCTCCCCCACCTCTTCAAAAAGTGATTTCACAGCCTGGTGACAAACAGGCAGTCATAGGAGCAGGAGGTCCCATCCTGGCCCTAACTCTGCTTCCAGGCAACCCCCCACTCACATGGCTGACAAAGTGCCTTTCTGAACTGTAATCAAACCATGCAAGCTCCCACCCTACACATGGGAAGTTTAAATCTTCCAACTCAACTCCCACCTGGGCTGGGCTGGGCTGGGCTGGGCTGGGGGGAGAAGAACCATTTACAGCACCTGGATGGCTTCATATCTCGGATGGAGCAGAGGAAGACCCAGCAGAGCTTGGCATTCTGTGTGCCATGACAGGGTTCAGGTGAGAAAGGGGTGAGTGGACAACATGGGGAATGCATGCAGGTGGGGCTTAATAAAGGCCTGTGGCTTCAAGGAAAGGCTGGAAAGAACATGGGTTTTGAAGTTGGGTCTGAGTAGTTGAGATCTGTAAGCTGGATCCCTGGCTGTGTGGCTCCGAGCAAGTCCTGAGCCTTCAGAGCCTCACCTTTCTCAGCTTTAAAGTAGAACAACAGCACAGAGCTGCCACGTACAGTGAGTGTTGGGTGGGTAGATGAAAGGATAAGTGCCTGCCCTTCCTTTTATGTGCCTCAGTGTCCCCACCTAGAGGGGAGGGACATTAAAGTCCAGCTGGGCTAGGAAGACACCAGCAGTTAAAGACCTGCTCTACTCATTGTTAAATAGGGGCCAAGCCACACATGGAAGCCATTCTTGGAATTTCTGGCCAAAGGGTTATTTTGGCACAATTTGGGGGAATGTGGAAAGGTGAAAGCTTCTAGTTCTGGAGCTGAATGGCCAGAGCATGGGCAGAGGGTCACCAAGCCAAGAACCATCCCAGCCTGCCCTAGAAACCACCACTCTCTGAGACTCAAGGCTGTCCAGGCCTGCATGCCAGGCCCCAATGACACCTGCTACTCCCAGAGCTGGTCTTCAAGCTCTCACTGCCCTGTGCTCCATCAGCCGTGCACCGTGGTGGCCTTGCCTCATATGGGGTCCCAAACAGTAGCAGTTTCCCCTCTTGGAGTGATCCTGACAAGTTCTCCAAAATGCCAGCCCAAAAGAGTGAAGCTAAAGGAACATGTATGGCCTTTATAGAGAGGCGGCCACTCAAATGTCACAGAAGTGCCACCCAGCCCAGGCTTTTAAATATAGCAGTGTCCTTTCTGGATGTCTCTGTGGAGTGTGGCTGGAGACAGCCCTGTGGGAGCCTCAGCTGGACACTAGGGCACTACTCTGTTTGTAGCCCAGCTTTCCCTGGCCAGGGGCCTTGCAGCCTCTAACTTTCCGGCCGTAGTTCTCACTGTAGTCTCAGCTCTCAGGAATGGGCTCCAGAGTTGAGGGGCCTGGGTTTGGATTCCAGTAACCCCCGGGCCCCGCCAACTTCTTTGTGGCTATGGGCAGCTGCTTGCCTTCTCTGTGCCTATTTCTGCATCTGAGATTATTAGGATACAGGTGACAATGCCTAACAGTGTGGCAAACAGATGATGCTGTATAGATGTAGGTTTTATCATTACTAATCATTCTGATCTTCAGTGTATATAGCCCTATACTGAGATGAACAAAACACAGCCCCAGCCCTCAAGTCCTCAGAGTCAGAGACAGACAGACCACAGAAGAGGGCAGAAGGAAGTGGCACTTTGATGAAGAAGGGTCAGGTTGGTGGTGATTTAACCTGCAGGGCAGAACTAGAAGAGGGCCTCAAGGGGGAGGCAGCACTGGCTCCCACAGGAGGAACAGGCTACTGATCCACAGGGGGTGGGGAACAGGGGCTGTGTAAGAGACAGGAGGTGAGGAAAGACCCAGTGTAGTCAAGCAATACTCAGAGTCCACCCCTCTAAGCCCACAAACATGGGGCCTGTGGTCCAAATCCCACATGTACTTAGTTTTGTTCAGGTTTTAAAAATAATTGATATTAGCCAAGATTTAAAACTCAGGGCTGGATGTGGTGGCTCATGCCTGTGATATTGGCACTTTGAAAGCCTGAGGTAGGAAGATCATTTGAAGCTTAAGAGTTTGAGACTAGTCTGGGCAATACAGTGAGACCCCATCTCTACAAAAAGCCAAAGAAATAGCCAGTCATAGTGGGGGCACACCTGACGTTCTAGCTACTTGGGGAGGCTGAGGTGGGAGGATTGCTTGAGTGAGGGAGATTGAGCTTACAATGAGCTATAAAGGTGCCCCTGTACTCTAGCAAGGTCTTGCAAAACCTTATTTCTAAATAGAATTTTCAAAAGTTTGACATCAGCCAATATTTAAAAACTAGGAGATTTCACATAAAAATTGAGACTTCTAGCTTCTCTGGAAAAATGTGGCCACAGTGGCCCTGCATTTCCACATTAACGATAAAAGTGTTATTGTTGTCAGTACAAGGAGAGGAATAGGAGTGAATACTGGGAGCTTAAAGTGTGCTGACTCTGTTCTAAATGTTTTATGTGTACTAAGTCTAAAAATCCTCATAAGATCCTTGTGAGGTAGGTGCAGTGACGTGCTGGTAAAGGTTTAACAACTACTGTCTGGTGGGGAAAAAAAAGGCCCTGATTTGTAGTGTTTGCCAATTTCTGTGGTGTAAATACTCCACTATCTTGGATTTCACTGTATCAGTCTCTTCAGAACATTGTTGGTAGGTGCAGTTATCATCTCTGCTTCCCCAAGGAGGAAACTGAGGCACAGAAAGGTCAAGAGACTTGTCTAAGGTGACATAGCTAGGAAAGTGGGCAGAGTAAGAATTTGGAGACAAGGCAGCTTAGCTCCAAAGTATGCACTCTCCATCCCTGAAATGCATAGCAATAGGCAGAGCAAGATGTCTGTGATATGAGCTGGGTACCAGCCATTCATTCCTTTAGGTGGCACACAGAGTCCCCAACTATCTCTCACCTTCCTTGTTGTCTTATCTGAGCCCAAATTGCTTGTTTTGCTTACCTGGCTGGCCCCTGCAGGGATCTGAGGTTGTGTCTCTGTTCTGGGACCCCTACCAGGTACATGGACCCAAACAAAAGGTCCAGGGTGGGGCAGAGCCAGCTCTTTTTCCTCTATCCCAGCCTCATTCCCTAGCACCTGACACAAAATTTCAGGGCAAACCATTAGTTCCAATGCTCCTCACTTTTTCTCATTCTCTCTTTGCCAGAAGCACTACTGGCATCAATTTAATGGAAGCAATTTTTCTGTTCCCCTTCCCACCTCCCACCACCCCATACAACAAAACTTGGAAGCAACATGATTTATAGGGGAAAAATTTCAAACCTAGTTCACCTTGGGTTGGAAATGCAAATGCCGCTCTATTTTCTATGCTCCGTTGGGAGGTGCTTCCATTTAGCAGAGGAGGGGGCTTGGATGGGGAACCCCATATTTTTTTATTGAATGGTAACTATGTACATTAATGCACTTCTGGGGTACAGTGTGGGGTTTTCACATGCAATCCGAAATACTTCCATCAAACTGGTCAACACAGCCTTCATGTCATTTGGGAACCCCATTTTTTGCTGTTTCTTAATGACAGGCAGCCCTTGTCAAACCCCCACAACGTCCCAGCTGAGAGCCAAGGAAGGCAGCAAAAACATTTTTAACAGTGATTTCTTAACATCATCCAATATCCAGCAGTGTCTCAGGGTTTATAGGTAGCTCTGCATTTTTCTTTTTTTTTTTTTTGAGACAGAGCCTCAAGCTGTCCCCCTGGGTAGAGTACCGTGGCATTACAGCTCACAGCAACCTCCAACTCCTGGGCTCAAGCGAGTCTCCTGCCTCCGCCTCCCAAGTAGCTGGGACCACAGGCGCCCGCCACAACGCCCGGCTATTTTTTGGTTGCAGCCGTCATTGTTGTTTGGCGGGTCCGGGCTGGGGATTCGAACCCGCCACCTTAGGTGTACGTGGCTGGCGCCTTAGCCGGTTGAGCTATAGGCGCTGAGCCCTCTGCATTTTTCAAAATAGGTTTTTGTTCATATTAGGCTCACACATCGTGATTGGTTAATGTGTCTCTTAAGTAACTTAACTGTCACAGCTTGGCCCTGGACTGACAGAGTTCCTAGGATGCAGAACTGCGAAGGTCTTAAGGGCAAAAATTTCCATGCTAAACTCAGGAAAGTCCTGGGCCAACTGGGACAAGTTGGTCAAGCTGTCTTCTAATCTGTAATCCCCTCTCCATCCCTTCCCATGTGCATGCATGTGTGCACACATCCTGTGTGCAGGCTATTTATATGTGAAAGCAAATGGGGGCATTTTCCTTAAGGCTTTCACCTGAACATAGCTGATCTGCCTAGGGACCAATGCAGATATGATAATCAATGACATTCATTATCAAGGAGTCTGAATTTGGGATAGGTTAATTTAGAGTCATCTGGGTTATTAGCTTGAATGCTGTAGGGTGAGCCTCAGAGCTGAGGTGCCCATTATGTGGGCCACCTTCCAGTCAGGAAGCACTTGGGGCAGCTGAAAAAGCCAGCCTAGAGAAAGGGAAGGGGGAGGGACCTCACCCTTGTGGGGGAAGCGCCTATCTTGGCTCAGGACTGTTCTGGTTGCCTGTCCCTCCCTTTGAGAAGCCCAGCTGTGCTTTCCCCAGCTTCTCATGCAGTGGCAAGAGAATGCTGTGCTCATGAGCTTGGGTTCAAATCCCAGCCCTGCTAGCTGGGGGGACCTTGGGCACATCTCACCTTGATGGGCCTCAGTTTCTTTATCCATAAAATGGGGAGAACTACCAATCCTCCACTCAAATGACTGCTATGAAGTCTGAATCACATAATCTGGCATACAATAAATGCCCCACGAATACCATCATACAATCATTTCTGTTCACCTAAACTCACTTGGGTGGATTTTTGTTTCTTGCATCCCAAGGTTTTGTCTTAGACTGTCCTCCAACGGAGGTCACAGACACCTCCCATGCAGAGGCCCCAGGATTCTTGGGGTCAGGGTGGGGTCTCCTTCTCTCCCTGACCATAGCCAGGGACAGAACCCAGACTCAGACAGACAGGTGGAGGTGCCGTGCTCACTCCCAATGGCCAGACCATCCTGGCAAGTGCCATTCCCCCAACCCACTCACTGCAAAGAGCAACAGGCGAGACAAACAGATGGAAGAGAAACGGCTTTTTCTTCTCCCTCTAAATAACAAGCTGGGGAAAAAAAGGGAAGGAGATGAAAAGATTTCCACTAGCTGGGAGATCAAAGAGAAATGGCCATTTTCACTGATAAACTTTGCTTAAATGCTGTCCCTGTGCCCATGCACAAAATCCTCCCAAGGCCACAACCCACGAAGGGTCCAGCTCACTATTGCCTACTGATGTATCATTAATTTCTTTTTGTTTCCTGCTAAGCCGTACACCCGACTCAAGGTGAGAGAACGCAACTGGGCTGCGGCTTCTCAGATTGATAGATTGCATTTCTGTGCTGGGTCCGTTTCATGCTTGGTGACTCCACAGCAAAGCAATTATCACTGTGGAATGCATAATGGCCTAATTAATAACTAATGTCAGCTTGGCCTCTGAGCCATGATTATACTTCAGCAAACCAACTTTTTTTTCTTTTAAACATTTGGAGAGAAAAATATTATTGTAATTGACTGGTTAAATTGTCAAAAGTATCCCTATCCCATGGACACAGGGTATAGTAGGAAGCACACAAAACCTGGAATAAGCGGTGTCCTGCTGCCAATTTGCTTGTGATTGGTTAGTGTCTAAGTGTCTGTGCCTGAGTGACTGCACTGGTAAACAAAGCCACCTTTCTAATCTGAGTGAGGGGAGTTCGTGCATGTACATACATAGTAGATGAAATCAAGGGCTATGCAGCTTTTGTTCACGGCTGTATCCCTAGGCATATAATAGAGAATAGTTTCTAAATAAATAATGGTTAAGGGCAAGGACTCTTGAGTCAGGCTGCCTAGGTTCAAATCTTATCTCTGCCACATACCCCGAGCTGGGTGACTTTGGGCAAGTTACCTAACCTCTCTGTGCCTCATTCCTCTCATTTGTAAAATATTGATCATAACAATATCTACTTTGCAGGTTAGTCATGGAGAATAATGAAATGGTATCTTCAAAAGGCTGAGGATGTTGCCTGGAACAGAGGAACAGCTATAGCAATGTTTGCCCATATTATTATGTGTCAACATTTGTTTAATAACTATTTATCCAGCACCTATTGTGTGTCAGGCACCGTGTGGGACCTGGGAAAATAATAGTCTACAAAGTGCTCCCTCCTTCCTTTGGTTAAGTGGGAGGGACAAGTATTATTTGAATAATTATGCAAACAAATATATAATTACAAACTGTGCAAAGCATTGTAAAGGTCCTGTGACAATACGTATCAGGGAAGCTTGCTTTCTTTTGGGGGCATGGAGGCAGCCTTCCCAAGGAAGTGACATCTGGACAAAGATCTGGAAGACATGTAGGTGTTAGGTCAGTGGTTCTCAGTGGTCTTTTCCCCAGGGGATGTCTGTGGACATTTTTGGTTGTCACAGCTAAAGGAGGGTGCCACTGGCACCTGGTGGATAGGGACCGGGATGCTGCTCACATCCTACAAAGGCCCTGAGGGGGGGAGAGGGTATTTGCAAGGAAGGGTAGTGAAGGGTGTGAAGAGGGAAGTGGAGTAGGCAGGTCACAAGGTAGGGACTAGAGGGCAGAGGCCCTCAGAGGTGGTGGTCAAGGGTCTAGTTTTTATTTCCAGGTACAACTGTTAAGTTACTAGAGGGTTTAAAACATGAAGGTGTGCCGTGTGCCACCGATCTCTGAAGAGCTCATTTGAACAGCTGGCAGAAAGCACTGGATAAATGAATCTGGAAAGTAGGGGGGCTGGATTTTGTGATGCTTGAGTTGTTTTCAGGAAAGGCAGAGATGAGAACAGCCCACCCTTTGAGAGAATGTGGCTCAGAGGGCAAGGTAGAGAAGCCCATAATTCAGGAGGCACACATGAGGACAGAGACCTAGAGGATCACTGTGTCTCACAGTCCAGGTCACACCTGGGTGTAACTGTGAAGGCTACATGAGGACATACCAAGGGGCTTAGGAGAGGAAAAGCATTCTGGAAGAAGGGAACAGAATGTGCAAAATTTCAGAAGCCTCACACAACTCACTGTCCAGAATAACTTGGGGTTAAGCTGTCAGGTAATGGGGAATGGATACAATAATTGTTCTTCACCTTAGATGGGAGAAAGCCTTTGCTGATTTTAGGAGGCAATATTTTTTAGACAATTACTTTTGTAATTACAGAAAATGATTCTAAAACAGAGATTACAAAAAATGTTATTTTACATGGGACACAATTATAAGAGGGACTTTACCTAACAAATGCAAGCAGTGTAAACAGGTTCTTTTTACCCTCAATGATTCCCCAACAATAAAAAAAAAATTATTTTACAACTCAAAGCTTCTAATAAAGTGGCAGATTCAGAGTTTGAACCCAGGTCTCACACTGTTACATAAAACATAAGATAAAATTTTCTGGCTGTTTCTATTGAACCAATCCCAATTACGTTTTGATGCTTCTATACAGAGTTAAGAGCTGGACCTGGCACCCCCTGGGACTGAGGCAGAATCATCCACTTTGCAGGCAGATCTGATCTGTGTAAAGAGGTTCCTGTGCTGTTTGCTTCTACCTTCTACCTATCTGACTTTTGTGCTCATCTCCATAACAGACATATAATGACCCCATTCCAGGATGTGTGACAATGATTTAAAAAATATGTGCAGAGAGTTTAGGAGAGTTCCTCATCTACTCTAAGCATGCAGGAGACCTGGCTGCAGCTGCAGTTCCTGACTTTGTTTCTAGTAACAGTATTCTCAGTCTGCATAGTGTTGGAAGAATCTGCTGGTTCAGTATCAGTTCATTCTTTCTTTCTTTCTTTTCTTTTTTTTTTTTTGAGACAGAGCCTCAAGCTGTTGTCCTGGGTAGAATTCTGTGGCATCACATCTCACAGTAACCTCCAACTCCTGGGCTCACTCAATTCTCTTGCCTCTGCCTCCCTAGTAGCTAGGACTACAGGCACCTGCCACAGTGCCCGGCTATATTTTGGTTGCAGCTGTCATTGTTATTTGGTGGGCTGGGCTGGATTTGAACCCACCAGCTCAGGTGTATGTGGCTGGCACCTTAGCTGCTCAAGCCATAGGTGCCGAGCCCATCAGTTCTTTCTTAATCCAGTGTTTGATCTCACACAGTGGGAAAGATGATGATACAAAAGATTGTTTTTTGAGTACCTACTATGTGCCAGGCATAATCTCAAGAAATCCTCCAATTACAACCCTGTAAGAGAGGGACAAATATTATCCCTGTTTTCAGGATAGGAGAGATGAAGCTTAGGGAGGGGAAGTGACCCTAAGGTGTCCCTAGGTCCTTGAGGGTACCCAAGGTAGACCCCACAGGTCAGATATCCAAACCGATAGGGCTTATCTTCCTGAAACAAGCTCCTCCTCCTCCTTTGCCCTCTTCTTTATTAAATGGTGTCATGTCCCTCTAGCCCCACAGCCCAAGACCCAGGCCCTTTATCTCCATTTGTTATGTCAAGCCAGTGCCCCAACTTCTAAACTTTTCCAAACCAGCCCCCTCTTTGTGCCTTTTCTGTCCCTGCCCCAGGCCATACTACCATGAGTGATTGTCTCATGTCTTAAGTGTCCTCAAGCATGTCCTGGGTCAGCCCTTTTCTGTCCCACACATCTCCAGAGACATCTTTCTAGAACAGCCCTCAGGTCATGTTGTCCTCATGCATCCAAAATGCCTCACAGCACCTCTTCTGCCCATAGACTTACTTGGCATTTAGGACCCCAGTGTCTTACCCTCATGCCTTTCTCATCACAGTGCTCACTGAACAGCCATTATGCATTTTCAGGTTTCTGTGAGCTATGCATTGCGCTGAACAAGTCCCACATGTTGCCATCTCTTTAATCCTCATGACAAACCTATATTGCTAAGTACCACTTTGTTGATGAGAAAACTGAGGTTCTGAAAGAGGGGAAGTGACTTTCCCAGATCACCAGTGATCAAACTGACGCTCAAACTCGGGTCTGCCTGCTGCCAAGGCCTGTGATCACCGCCACACCTCATTTCCATGTTCTGCCCAAATCTGCCTAATCTTGGCTAGGACTTCCCTTCCTCCAGAAAGCCTTCCCTGATTGCCTGACTAAAAATTAATTACTCCCTCCTCGGCACATGCAGGACACTTTGCTCCTAATGCACATTTGCTTTTTTCTTAGTCGACCTTGGGTGTGGGCTCCCAGTGACGGCTCAGCCTCCTTGCTGGTCAGAGCTCGTCTCTTCCCCTCGCTGGCCCAGTACAGAACATGACACACAGTAAGAGCTTTCTAACATCTGCCAAATTGTTGAAATCCTTTCTTGTTCCTGCTTTGTTCCGCCCTGGTCTTGGCAGGCCCCATGAGTTCCATCCTGTTCATTTGTCCAATGTACCACTTAAAAAGCTTATGCGTTTTCAGGGTTCTGTCCTGTCCTCCAACAGTGAGTGAGGTGCTTTGCCCCTCAGGGGGTCCATTATACAGCTGCCAGGGTTATGTACTCTCCCAAGTCTGGTTTTTCTCCCCATCTTGGGAACACAATGTTAAAATAATACCCTTGAAATGGGGTGTGGTTTTGTGATATTGTTCTGACCAAGGGAATATGGGCATAAATGATCCGGCTACTTTCATTTCTGGCCTTTGAGAACATCTTGTGAGATCAACATGTTTTCTTCTTTCACGTATCGCCTAAATGAGGGGGCTCTGGGATGCAGTGAAGAGCAGAGCCAGATGAAAGGAGACACCTGGATCACTGAGTGTCTGTGTGGAGCAGACCACCCTCCACCCAGTTCTCACCAACCAGCCCTAGACTGTGGTATAATCTCATCTGTGTTTGAAGTTGTGGTGACAGGAATAAGCTCACTCTGGCTAATATGGACAGACCTGGGTGGGAACCCCAGCTCTTCCCCTTCTCAATCATGTGGTCTAGGTGTCTCACTCTGAGTCTCAGTTTCCCCCTTGTAAATGAAACACAATCTTCTCTATCTTAGGATTCTCCAGAATATGCCACAACATCCCAGATGTCAGATAACCAACCCTGAGTGTGACATTCAATCAGTGATCAAAAAATGGAGGCTCCTTCTGCCCTCCATCTCGGTCTCGGCCCTTGGGTCTCAGGGCAGGACCTCTGCTGAGTTCTGGGATGTAGGGTTTGGCTGGTTTTAATCCTCACTGGTTTCTACTAGTCTTTGGTTTTTTGTATTTTAATTAAGTGTTATTATCTTGTGCTTGTGCTGAAAATGACTTTATTACCAGGTAGGAGTTTATAAACCTCAGGGAGGAAATAAATAAGAATCTTTGCTGCAGTGTTGACCTCTGGGCCAGGAGAGAGGTGGGGAGGTAGTGGGAACTATATGAGGTCCCCAGAGTAGTCAAATTCATAGAGACAAAAAAAAATGGTGGGTGCTGGGGGAGATGAAGGGGCAATACAGAGTTAGTGCTTAAAGGGGACACAGTTTCAATCTAGAAAGATGAAAAAGTTCTGGAGATGGATGGTGGTGATGGTTGCATGACAATGTGCATGTACTCAATGCCACTAAACTCAACATTCCAAAAGGGTATTAAAAGGGCTATAATTTTCGCCTTTGATCCAAGCACTCTGGGAGGCTGAGGCAGGTGGACTGCTTGAGCTCACAAGTTCAAGACCAGCCTGAGCAAAAGCGAGACCCCCATCTCTACTAAAAATAGAAAAAAAAAATAAAAAAGAGCTATAATTTTATATTTTACCACAAATATCTTTTTGAAAAAAAGATAGTACATACCTAATACTCACTGCTTCCTAATTATGTCACATTTCACCGTGCCCTGTGCTTTGAGGTTATCTGCATCTATTACTTGTGTGATGGAAACTCTCCCAACCACGTGCTGCTGCTGTGGAGCACCACAACAGTTCTTCCCAACTCCATGTTAATGACATCGTGGAGGCAGCTTGAAACTGGCCAGGGTGACAGTATTTACACCATGGAAACTGGCTGATGCTTCAAATCTGGGCTCCTTACTGCCCATTGTTCAGCACCACTGGTTATTTAAATGTGTTGGTCTCTTCCACAAGGTGGAAGAGCTTTAGGGTAGAGCAGCAGTTCTCAACCTGTGGGTCATGACCCACAGGAACTGTATTAAAGGGCCACGGCATTAGGAAGGTTGAGAACACTGGGGTAGAGGTTCTCAAATATCTGAATGACCAGCAAGAGGTTTTTTAAACTTTTTTTTTCTTCTCAGGGGGGTGGACAGGGGAGGGGAGCCACCCCCCACTGGCTGCTCCCTTTGTGTATGCACATAGCATACATGAACCTAGGCACCCATAGCTCAGTGAATAGGGCGCTGGCCACATATACAGAGGCTGGTAGGTTTGAGCCCGGCACAGGCCCACTAAATAACAATGACAACTGCAACCAAAAAACAGCTGGGGTTGTGGTGGGTGCCTGTAGTCCCAGCTACTTGGGAGGCAGAGGTAAGAGAAATGCTTAAGCCCTAGAATTTGAGGTTGCTGTGAGCTATGATGCCATAGCACTCTACTGAGGGTGACACAGTGAGACGCTGTCTCAAAAAAAAAAAAAAAAAGAAAAAGAAAAGAAAAAGAATCCCAATGCCCAAACCTCCCACCAGACCCAGAATACCAACCACTTTGGACTGAGACCTCAGCAGGTGACTCTGCCCAGCAGCCACAGCTGAGTGTCTCAGACTTTAATGTGTACATGAATCACCTTGATAAAATGCAGATCTTTGTTCTGGAGGTCTGGGGTATGCGGGACTGAGACTGCATTTTAAGATATACCCAAGTGATGCAGATGCTGCTGGCCCATGGATTGCATTTTGAGGAACAAAAGTTTCCAGAGAAAGATACATAGTCAGCAGGCAGTCAGCACAGCACCACCTTTGGTTTGAAAATTACTTTCAACTAGGTGATCATTTTGTTTCTTCACATCTACCCCCCAGGATTAACAAGGTAGGTGTTATAAGAACATATTTTATAGAACAGGAGATGAGACAGATGAAGTGACTTGATCTGGGCCCTTCCCTCTCCTAGCTTTGTGATCTTAGGTGGTTTCTCATCTTCTCTGGGCCTCATTCCTGCTACCAGGGTATGGGGAGGGTTTGACTGGAGGAGGCCAGGCAGCCCCAACCTGGGAGCTACAAGGATCATACTAAATGTCTCATAGCCTCTTGCAGGGCCCACCTCACAGCAGACATCCATATCTAGGAAAGTTCCTTCTGTACTTAAACCTGGGGATGATGCTTCAGGGGCCCCACCTTGGCAGTGACCCTTTGAGGTAGGCCAAAGGGAGGGTAAGTATAGGCCCTTTCTGGGTGCAACTGCACTTTGCCTTGGCAGCATTCAGCACATCCAGAATTAGTTAATATACTGCGGGATGACTTCAGAGTCATAATCATCTTAATTGTAATAATCATGATAATCACAGACTCTGACACTGATCTAAGTTTTCTTTGTACCAGATCCTGTACTTTGCTTTTACATCTATTCCTTCATCTGGTCCTTACCCTTATGAGGTAAGGGCTCTTAGGAGTCTGATTTTCAGATGAACAAGGCATGAGAGCAAAATAACTTTCCGTGGGTTACAAAAGATAGTTGACCCTTGAGTAACACAGGTCTGAATGGGCAGGGGCCTATTTACAGGCAGATTATTTTCAACTAAAAATCAGGGGGTAGGAGGAAGGGTATCCTGGACCCATCTCCCACCTATACTGGGGGAAGACTGTGCTAAGTAGCAAAGGTGAGATTTGAACCCAGGCAGTCTGACTCCCGAACCCCGCTCTAATCATTGTGCATACTGTCTTTCACAATATAAATATGCACGTCCCTCCCTGTACTCTGAGCTCCCTGGGGTTGAAGCCATGCCTATCTTGTTCCCTGCCATGTTCCCAGGCCTGCACAGAGTAGAAGCTCAATAAATAGTTTCTGAAGTGGGTGGGCTGATTTAACCTCTCCTACCCCTACTTCCTGGCCACATAAAACTCAGTCACAACTGTGACTGTCATTGGCACAGTGTGGGGGGCATATGTCCATCTGTCTCTGCCATGAGACTGTGAGCACCATGAGGACAGAGAAGATATCTGGGGTCACTCACTGCTGCATTCCTAGAGCCTGGCACTTACCCTGGATATCCTGGGTAACAAATATATGCTGCTGAAGATGACCTCAGAGGAGCTGAGGAAAGCAGAGGAGTGCAGGTGTGTTCCTGGGAGCTGTCTGGAGGGTGAGGAGAGGGCCAGTCTTTGGGCTGGGGGTGAGCCTCCAGGGAGCGATGTTATTGCCTGGACCCCAGTGGCCAGCTTGGCTAGTTTCTCAACAAGAAAATATAAGCAGGAGACAGAGTGAACAGGAGGAGGAGGCCAGGCAGCCCCAACCTGGGAGCTACAAGGATCATAGTCCAGTGGGAGGTCAGAATGTAGGTCTGGAGCATTCTGTCCTGGAGAGAGCAGGGAGGGTATCTAAACCACAGCAGGCAGCCACACCAAATAATCACCATCCCATTTACTCCGCATCTAGCTTGAACTTCCTAGCCTCCCTGGATGGGAGGTCTTGTTAACATCTCCATTTTACAGATGGGGAAATTGAGGTTCACTGATGAACCTGACAAAGTGCAGAGCCACAATTTGAACTCGCGTCTGTGTGACTCTAGGCTTAAGTCATTTCTATTCCCCCAATGGCACCAGGCAAATGAGAAATTTGTGTTTGTTCACCCTCCCACCCCCAGCATTTAGCTCAGTTCCTGGCACACAGTTGGTGCTTAAATCTTTCTTAAACACATGAGTAAACAGTAATGTTCACCACCTTAGCCCAGCATCTAGGTGTACTGTAGGCACTCAATAAACATTTGCTGAATGGATGAACAGGTGACTGTAAGTGGCCACATGTCCCACACTGGTGTCGTTGCGGGGGGGCACACTGGTGTCATGGTACTGGCTGTTGCAGTAGTTTCTACCTTGCTTCCCACTCCCAGCCCCACCTCCCAGGAGGCAGACTTGAGCGCCAAGAGAGACTTGTCGGACTGAGTCATGAGATAGATGTGTGCCCAGCGGCCTCATCTCCCCACCAACTGGCCCTGCACGGCCTTCCATAATGCAGTCCATTAAAAGGCTTGTAAATTTTCATACACGAAAGTCTAGCATGGCGTCAGCACAGACTAATTGTTGTTAAATGTGCAGGAATGTTACTGCCACGCAGCTGGAGCGATCACTCTTCCCAGCCCAGCCCAGACGCCGGCCCATTCCTCTGCAGGCGGAAAGCTTACAACATTCGCACAAGGCCAAAAAGCAATTCGTGTCAAAAAGATCAATAATATAAAAATAAAGCATGAGAATTCTAGTTAAAGGGAATGTCATATAAATATGTGCTTCACGTCCATGATTCCAAGATTAAAAAAATCAATCAATATCGTTCTTTAGATGATGTTATTTCTAATGAGAAATACCCGGAACAACTGCAAATAACTGCTTAACTGGGGGGAAAAAAGCATTAATAATTTACTTTATAAGGCATATGATACTGAATGAAAGAGGATTGCTGCTGGTTCTTAATTTGGTTGTAATACAGCGTGACAGGTTCAATGATGCTTTGGTGGGTCTTAATATTAAATTCAGAAGGATGTTCAGTTCATTATGAATTTTACCCCAAGCCAGGCAGGGTAGACTCCAGAGGGGCAAGATGTGGTTATGGGCAGCCAAGGAGACCTGCACCATCAAAGAGATCATGTCATTGAAGAAGAGGGAGTATGGGGCATGTTTGCAGGTATGCTGCACACATGTGTGTGTCGGGGGCAGTAGGGAAGGACAGGAGGTCTTCTCCCTGTTGCATCTGAATCGAGCTGCAAGCAACACCCCTATTTATTGAGCGCTTACAATGTGCCAAGTCCTGGGCTGGGTTTACAGACCTAGGTTTGACTTCCAGCAACTTGTATGTGGGAGGCTTCCCTGCAAGACTCGAACAGCTCAGCAAAGGCACATCTGAAGGGCACAATGCTGGGTGATCGAGGGGTCCTCTCTAGCCCTAACTACCTGAAAATCTCAAGAACTGATGCCTTCAGCTACACCTTTTCCTGCGCCCGTAGGACTCTGAAGGGCCTGTTCAGCCTTCCTAGCTGAGATTTGCATCTTCCACTTTATGTCCCACTGCTGAAGAGCTATGTGAACTCAGGCAAACAGCTCTCCCTGAGTCCCAGTTTCACATAAAAGGGGACGATGCCAGCAGGGGCTCCATGCCATGCTGCTGAGATGAGGTGATGCCTGAGAGGCAATGTTGAGTGTGTGCTCCATAAACTGCTGGTGGGTGCCCAAGCCTGCAAAGCATCCACCACAGGCTGAGTGCTGAGTTCATGACCTCACCTGACAAATTGGGGTGGGGGCAGAACCTCCTTGTGAAGCTTCTGAGAGGAATAAATATGACATGGTCAGTCTCAGCTTGGCTGCTAGGAATGCCAACTACTATTTGTGGAGCACTCACCACACAGTGGACTTCGTTCTTGGAGCTTTTCAAGTGTCAATTAATTGAGCCCTCACTTCAACGCTATGAGGTAGGTACTATTGTTATCTCCAATTAAAAGCAGAGGAAACTGAGGCCCAGAGAATTTAAGTGACTTGCCCAAGGTAACACAGCCAGGAAGTGAACCAGCTGGAAAGTGCCCATGCCAATCTGTCCCCAGAGCCCATGTGTGGCCAAACCACTTATCCTCCCCAAGGGGTTCCCACTGGTCAGCAAGGCCGCTTGTCCCCTGCTTGGCTGTCAGGTTAACACCGCACACACCTCAAGTTTACTGTAGCTCCGAGGGGACCACTTCCAAAGGGATAGTCTCACCAGCGCTGGGGCACCAGAAAAAGGGTAGTTTGGGGAGTGAGAGAATTATAACATCAGACAGCTGGAAGAGCAAATGTTAAACAGGAAAAAAAAAAAAAAGCCCTGTAATTAAATTTCAGCTCAAAGGGAAGAGCAAGAGTTAGCAGGCAGATGCAGAGTGGGAGGGAGCAAAGAGACCACATGAGGACACGGTATGCAGGACTGATGGGCGGGAGTAGGGGAGTCCTGGGGTCAGGGTGGGGAGGGGGACATGAATGTCTCAGCTGGGCCTGGGGTGGGGGCTGGGGTGGGGGATACAGTCTCTCCTCTGGCATCTTGGAGAGGCCACAGCCTCCATGCTCTCTGATTACCAGCCAGAGGGATCCTGTTAAAACCTGAACCAGGGCTAGTCCCTCCCCTGCTCTAAAGCCTCCCATGGCTCCCACCTCATTTAGAATCATAGAGTTCTTACTGTAGCCCCAAGGCTCTGAACAATCTAGACAGACGCAAAAGAAAAATTATGCTAAGTGTCAAGTTGGATAAATGTAGGGGTCGTGATAGTGAATGACAGGGACTCCAGGCTTGATAGGGGACAGGGGTGGCTGGGGTTGGGGGGCACAGAGATGGCACAGAGAAGAGCTTTCCAGGCAGAGGACACAGCAAGTGCCAACACTGGGGTGGGAAAAGCCAGGCCAGTCTGCTGGCTGGGGGGAGGGGCCCACTGGCCTTAACTTTCTGCCTCAAGAACTTTCTTCAACCCCCTGAGGATGGAGCCCCTCTACCCTGCCAGGTCTAAATTCTCATGCTCCCTTGGTTCTCTCTCTGCCTTAGGTACAGATGTGGGCACTGGATGGCACAGTCATCTCCTCTCTGAGCCTCAGTCTCCTCATCCAGGATAATCATTAGAATGTAGAATCATAATCACTTATTGCACACATGGCAGGTGTGCAATAAAAGTCACTTCAGGAAACTTCTCTTACAAAGGCAGAGGCCACCTTTAGTGCCAAGCATGGCTGTCTATTGACTGACAATAGTGAATGACATCAAGTTATGGTGATGCCCAGGTCAGGAGGTGGCACTGTGGTACCCTGGCTTTTGCTCTCTTCCCTGTCACTTGTTGGTCTGGCCCAGGTCTGATCAACTAAGGAGTCCCAGCAGATGAATGTGGGCAGAAGCGAACTCCCTGTTCTCTGCCCATCTGAAAGTGAGGGGCCTCAGGGTAGGCTGTGCGGCATCTTTGGCTGGGTAAGGTGTGCCAGGATCTGGAATGGCTTGGACCACAGCATCTCTAACTGGGGAGCACCCAGAAACACACATGAATCAGGCTGGCAAAGTCTCACCACCCATTTTATAGATGTCACAGCTGGGGTAACTGACGCAACCAGGGTTATTCATACTATGTATCTATTCATTGATTGACTAGGTCATTTGCTTATCAGACAAACATCCCCTACCTAAGGCTGGGAGCTGTTCAGTTAGGCATGGTGCTTCAATGTGCCACTAACCCACCCACAGGGGAGGTTGCAAGACCCTTCCCTTCCCTTTTGGGAATCCCTATCCCAACAAAACAGAACTTCTGCTGCATGTGAGCTCCACTGGGTTGTCTCAGAGAAATACTTTGATCCCATTAGGAGAAATCCTGAGGAGGGGGGACAGAAGCCTAAGAACTATGACATTCTTCACCTGGGTCCTTGGGAAGCAGCCAGGACACCTGGAGGGCAACACCAGGCCTGGAGCTGAGGAACCTGTGTGCATTCCATGTGCCCTGGCTTCTGCCACAGTGTGGAGACAGCTCCCCTAGGAGCACCTGTCACTGTTCCCCTGGAATTAGGAGAGGTGGCTACACTCTGCATAGAGACAGAGGCCTAAGAACTTGGCACTCGGAGAAAATTTTTGATAAGGCCCAAATCTGCCAAAATGTCTGAAGGAGAGGGGCTAGAGGTGGAGAAGAAAAGGGAAGAATAGGTAGAAGAAAAAAGGAGGGGAGAGGAAGGAGGGAGAAGAGAACAGAGAAGTAGGGAAAAGGGGAAGAGAGCTGGCACAATAGAAATCTGGGGGATCTGGCCATCCACTACTGTGCAACCAACTACCCCAAAACATAGTGGCTGAAAACAACATATTATTATCTCTCACAGTCTGTGGGTTGACTGGGCTCAGCTTGGTGGTTCTCTCTTGTTGCTGCTCAGGCAGTCATTGTTGGATGGCAGCTGGGGCTGCAGTCATCTGACAGTTCGACTGGGTCGGATGTTCCAGTGTGGCCCCTTGACTCAAGTTTGGTGCCTCACGGTTCCTGGCCCCTCTCCTGCACATGATGTCTCATCTCTTAAGGCCTCTCCCTGTGAGGTGGACTTCTCACAGCAGGGTGGTCTCAAGGCAGTCACATGTCCCCCAGGAAGGATCAGTTTGAAGAGGCAGAAAGTAGAGCCATCAGGCAGGCTGATCATGGCACAATGTTACATCTGCCGTGTTTTGCTGGTCAAAGAGGCAGGGGCCCAGAGTCACAGGATGCAGATATAGATTCCATCTCTTGATGGGGGACTACAAGACACAGTGCAGACATGCACAGGATGGAGATACTGCTGTGGCCATTAGGGGCATTCAGTGTGAATGTGAAGTTCAGTGAACAAGCAGTACCTTTGCTGAAAGGGAACTAACAGGTCTCTCTTGGGCTTGTGATGTGACTCCTGGACATAATTTAAAACACAGGGGCTCAACTCCTAGGGACATTCTTTCTGGGAAGGAACAGTGTTTCACCATCTATGAGTCCTTTATAGCCTTTACACGGAGCCTGGCACACAGTAGGTGCTCTATAAATATTTTCTGAGTGAACCTGCATGGTGCCCAGTACCTTAGAAGGGTAGCCCCATCTCCTTTGGAAAATACTTCTGGGCATTGTAAAAATGCTTGCTGCCATTCCAATAGGGGTCTAGGTGACCACCACATCACAACCTTCACTGTGCTAGCATCTAGAACACTGCTGGGTATGCAACAAGCATATTTGATGTATGAATAAATGATTGCATGGGCTCAACTGATGATTTTAATACATCTTGGTCCCTAAACTAAGTTCCCAGAAGGTGGTCATGCCACTTGAGTTCCTTCAGACCTTAGGAGGGCAGAGGGAGAATGTTCTAGTCCCCACACAACTATATACACACACACCACGCTGAGAACATGTAACTAACCAGCTGCTGTCACACAGAATCTCACTAAATATCATGCAATCCTGCTGCTGTCCCTATTTACAGATGAGGAAAACAGTGGCTCAGAGAGAAGAAGTCACTTGCTCAGGTGACACAAGTTTGTCAGTGTTAGGGTGGGTCCCAGACCATGCTGTCTGGCCACCACACTCTCCTGCTTCCCCTGAGTGTCAGAGATCACGTTGGCCCTCTTGGTTCCCAAACTACCATGTTTATATCAGGCCCAGATGAATGTCTCTGTTCTCATCCAACCAAAAGCATTTTCCACCATGCAGCCCACATCCCCTTCATGGTAAGAGGAGGAGGAGGAGGAAGCAGAGAAAAAGGAAATCTCCTAGCCATAGCCCTGTGGTCTTCCTAGCTAGCTGGCCAGTGCATGCACTCTTCAGAAAAGTTTCACCTCTGATTTAGCATAACAAAACTTTTAATTTAGATGTTTTCATGTCTCTCTCCAAGTAAAAATAAGTTTAAAATAATGACTGTAATAAATGAAGGTAATTAATTGTAGTTTGTTCCTTTACTGTCTAGTCAGCTTAATTTTACCTTTTCAACTAATAATGAGAAAATAATTTTTGTGCTCGGAGGGTTAATGATATGTAACTGCAAGAACTGCTAATTGCATGTTGCAATCCATCCATCAACAACCCCATCTGTGCGACTTGATTATGTTTGCTAAATTATTGCTTTGAATTATCTTTCATAAAGCAACTTTTGTAATTAGCGGGGCTTTCGTCTTGCTCTTTTCTCTGCGCACAAGGATATTCAAACTTTGGCCATTTCAAGCTGTCTCTCCATTAAGCCACCTTCTCTGGCTGTCTTTGTTTCTCTGAGCAGGAGAAATCAAAACTGTCCTTTAAGCAATCAAGGCAGAGAGAGAAGCTTCCTTGATTCACAGCAGGGCAAAATCACTTCCTCTCTGCCCCCTCCCACTGGTGACACACAAGGAAAAAAAAGACCCACACATATATAATAATATGAAAAGATAAAAGATGCTCAGATTCTGCATATACTAGGGCTAGGGAGTGAAATTCAGAAATAAACTTGAACGTGGTATATTTCAAGGAGAGGCCTGCATGGGAGAAGGAATGATGGGTGTGATATTCAGCCCTGGGGTTTTATGGGCTAGTTTATGTGACTTGGGACGGCGCTGGCCCCAGGGAATATTTCTGGGAGGTGATTAATGCCCACCTGGGAATCTGCAGCTCCAGCTCAGAGCCTGGTGGATGGCAAAAGAAGTTACATAAAGGATGAGCCCTCATTAAAAAAATTAAAATGAAAATCAAATTTGGATTATAAACGGCCCGTGTGTGTGCAGCTTGTTCTGGACAACAAAGATGCTTTTTATTAACACCTCCCTTTGGCGGTGTCTCTCCCCCGAGGTGCAGGGAGGGACACAGCGGCCAAGATAGCTTAGTCAATAGATCATGAGGAAAGCAGGGGTTTCAGGAATAAAATTCCAGACAAATGTAGTCTTTTTGGCACATTAAGGGGAGGATGGAAAGCTCTCTTAAGAAAATTAACGGAGTTCTTTGAAGATCTCCAGCTATTAAAACAGAGTCTATTCAACACAAAACATGGGTTTTAGAACGGAGAATTCAGCTTTGCCTTTTCTTTCAGCCACACTAAAACCTCTGCTGCAATACTTCTTGAGCACCAACTGTATGCCAGACACTGTGGCTGCCTCCAAGCTGCTTAGTTCTTTGAATCCTTCCTGTAAGCCTCCTCAGTCAAAGGAGGAACACTGAATTGCAGAGAGTCAGGAACATCCCCCAGGCCACACAGCTGTTTCAGGGGCAGGGCTAGGGCTCTAATCTGGGGTTCTAACTTCCTGAGTGCCATTTGCTCTTGCTTTCCACCAGACTACACTCAGGGCTTCTCCTGATCATCCCCCAAACCTGTTTAACTAGTTTCCTATTGAAAAGATGACATAAACTCATACCTACTTCCTACAGGGAAAGACAGTTCCTTTCTAAAAAGCCTTGAACATCTAGTTAAGAAAGAGGCAGATCCCAGCCCAGCTATTGTAGAGGCTGAATAAACCTATATTGGAGGTCACCAATAATAAGAATGAAAAAATATCCAAGACTTCTAATATGCAAGCCAGTGTTTAAACTTCTTCAGTGTGAATTTTGTTCTTCAATCACACTCTGTGAAGTAGGTATAATTACTATCCCCATTTTACAGATGAGGAAACAGAGGCACGGAGAGGTTAACTAACTTGCCTACGGCCACAAAGCCAGGGCAGAGGTGGGTTTCAAACCTAGACTCGTCCCAGCATTTGTGCACCTCATTCCCTAGCAAGCTATCTGTGTGCCAGATGTTACATTAAACCCATTCCCTGCATTACATCTAGGTTAATCCTTAAAACAACACAAAAATATCTCTAATGTCTTTATTCCCATTTAATAAATAGGGAAAACTGAGGGTCTAAGAGGCTAAGAGAAGCTCTGCTCACACCAACCCTAGCCAAGGAACGGCTGAGAGAGCAACCCTGTCTACCAAACAGCTTAATGCCTATCTTTGGGCTTAGTGGAGGATCAGCTGCCAGAGAGGGCTTGTGTGCTGAGCATCCCCCACGGGACCAGGAGTTGGCAGATGGGAACCTCTTAAAAAAAAAAAGAAAAAAAGAAAAACAAAAACACAAAGCCATGAAAACACATTCCCAACATTATTGGTCTTCTTTCTGGCTGTTTTTTCTTCTCAGCCCAGGCAACTCACAACTAAATGAATCAATACTGGATGGCCTTATAAATAAATAAGCATGTCAGTCAACTCAGTAATAAAATGAAGGGATGAAAAATATGGAAATCAGCGACATTTGTGTAAATCCACTTATCGTTTACTTTAATATACCCTTATGCGCTTATGCGGTTCCAAAGAGACAGATTTAAAGTAATGTGGCACTTGGTGGATGACAGACTTAAAATGCACTCCTCCAGCAAGCTCTGAGAAGGGCAAATACTTCTGGGAACCTGCTTGAGCCTAGGGAAGCCTGAGAGGCCTCTTAAGATGGAATATTTTAGAAACGGTCTCTACTTTCACCTCTGATTCCTGTGATTCTAGTCTTTTCCTAGCCTATGGCAGCCAGATTAAGTCAACATTTTCAGAATCCTGACAACAAAGTCCAGAAAAGGGGAGAAACAGGGGAGGTTTTACCCCATCACAGGGCTCCAGAAAGGCAAGTGAAATGATTTGCTGAGGACAGCTCAACTGGTGTCAAAGAAACTAAGGCCTGATGGGTTGGCAGGAAAGAATGTGGATAATGTTGATTTTATATTCAAAGGGTGGGCTGGTATAAAGAATTTCTAAGTGGGCTGGTAACTGCTGGGTCTTATTTGCAAGGCTGTCTCAGAGAAGCAAGGCAGAGCAGACTGCCAAGGGAGAACAAAAGTCACCTGGTATAAGCCCATGATTTTACAAATGGAAAACTAAGCTTGGAAGACGAGGTAGGTTTGTTCAAGGTCACAGATCTTAGATGTAGCAGAGCCAGTGTAAGGCTGGGCAAAGGTGAGGGAGAGGGAGATCTCTTGGGATCAGACCCTGGAATTCCATCAAACAAGAGACAACTCATTCTCACTGCTACACCATTGCAGTGGGACACCAAAGGGAACTGCCCAGTTTGCAGTGGGGGCAGGTAGCTTATCTAATGCTTCTGGAGGCTGCTGGTCTCTTCTGGCAATGCTAGGTGGGATAGGAGGGGGAGCCAGGGTCCTTTTCTGACATGCTGTGGGCCTTGGGTCTTACCTCGGCTTGGAAGCTTTTTAATACAGGAGCCACCATCTCTCTGATTTCCTGAAAAAGAGATCAGCGAAGAGTTCACCATGGTGTCAGGTGGGACACCCCCATGGCCCCTGCTTATAAGTTCACTTCTGTCCCAGGGTCAGCATTTCCCAAGCCTGTCCTATGAGGTCTGCACTCCACGGGATTTCACAAGACACACACACACACACACACACACACAGATGCTGAGCCAAATCAGACAGGGAAACATCAAGTCCAAGAGGTTTCTTTCCTGCAGGACGTTTTGGAATCTTTAACTCATACTGGGAATTTTTGGAAGAGAGTGAGAGGAAGTGGTGGCATGATCTTTCATGCAAAGTATCTCGTGAGTGGTCCTTCGATGGACCCTCTTTGGAATGGGGGCTGGAGAGATGGTCCCAGTTCTCTACACTCAGCTCTAAGTCATCAAAGTTCCTTCATGAGAACCTTCTGTCCTTCAAGGTCACTGTGAGCTGCCTCTTTTGGGTGGCCATCTCTGCTATCCCACCCTGTGCCACCACAACTGGTAAAGACTGCATTTTGCATTTTAGCAACACCACTTGTGTACCTGACTCTCCCTGCTCACCAGAACGTGCAGTTTCTGGGAACTTGGCTGCCCACCTCAGAAGGGCTCTACAAATATGTGAAGAACTCCATGGATGTGGGCTGTCTTCAGAAGGGAAGTTTGTCCTGGTAACTACAAGGTTCCTTTTCAGATCTCAATTTCCTGACTTTCATAAGTAACCTTGAGGTTCCCAGGCTCACAGCTCCCCTGGTGAATTCCTATGAGTTCTCCCTGGCATGCAATAGGGAAGCCTTTTTTATTCTTTTTAATTTAATTTTTGAGACAGAGTCTTGATCTATCACCCAGGCTGGAGTGCAGCAGCATTTTCATTGCTCACTGCAACCTCAAATTTCTAGGCTCAAGTGATCCTCCTGCCTCAGCCTCCCAACGTGTGAGGATTATAGGCATGAGTTACTGCACCTGGCAGGGAAGCCTTTTAGAATCATGAACTCAAGATTCCAACCCTAACCCTCCAGTTTCCTCTGAGATTCACTGGAAGTTCCCCCAATAATAACCAGCCACAGCCACAAGAACCCCCAAGGGAGGGGAAGCGGAGGAGGCAACTGAGACAAGCAGAAAAGGAAGAGATTGGCTGAAGAATATACATGTTCAGATAAAGACTAAAACCATGAATTATGAAAATAAGGTTGGGTTGTTTCTGCCCCTGGAAAACGTCCCTCTCCTGGACCCTGAACACCCCTGCTCACTGGGGATCTTCAGAAAGGATGTAGGCAGTGCATGTGGACCTAGTGGACTGGATCACAAGGAGTTATGGGCACCCAGCTGAGCCATGGAAAAGGAAACATATGAGACTCTAGGTAATAGGTTGGGAACTCAAATGCCCAGTGGGCCAGGCAGGAAGTGGACATGAGGGAGGCCGGCTGGGACATACACGCCCTCTGAATGTATTGCACATTCTGCTCTGGCTGACACCTAAGCACGGGCACCTTGTACCTCTGGGTTGTGATATTCACCACATAGTCTTCAAATACTGGAAATCCTATTTTCAGGTGAAATCTTCTGTAATACTAAATGTTGGCAACTTACTGTGAAGTTTGAAAGACGTTACAGACCAAATAAACAACATATCAGCAGGATACCTCTGGTCTAGGTTCAAGAGATGTCAGTATATTGTGGGATCTCAGAAACCATCTACCCAATCCCCTGAATTTACAGAAAGGGAAATCGAGGCCCCAAGGGGACCTGTCCTGCTCAACGTCACACAGGAAGTGAATAGCACACTGGGCTTTGAAGCCAGGTCAGCAGACTCCCCAAACAGGCTCTTTTCATAATCCCACACTCAAGCAAACTTAGGGGATTCAAATCCAAGTGCCCCTGGAAGGATAAGAGTTTGGTGGCACTGTGAGCTAATGTTAACTCTTTCTAGAAGCCCACTGCCCTGATGCCTATGCTGCTGGGGGACACTGAGCAAAGGCTCCAGCCAAAGGATGCTTTTAAATAAAGCCTTGGCATGACTCCCCACATCAGGGGAGATAAGTTCCAAAAATGAGAATTTTCTGAGGAACAACTATAATAAGAATGGAAACTTATTCCTCCTAATTACATAATTGCATAATTATGCAGTATTAAAATTATGTAAGCTGAACTCCAAGGCTTAAAACCTGGCCTGGATTTCCCTCAACACCTAGGGGCTCCTGCATGGCCTGGGGAAAAAGTTTGCTGGGTGAGGGGAATAAGGATGAAATGGAGATTCTGAGTGACCAGAGGCGGAGTATGTGGGGCTATGAGGTCCCGTGGCTAACTCAGCTCTGCTTCCTAGGGCAAGGACAGCCATAGGTGCCCTCATTTTGGGGAGGAAAATTAGTTTACAGACCAAGCCATGCTCTATTCTAGAAGGGAAGGGAGGAGACCTTAGCACTACCGATGGCTTCTTAGCTACTGGAGCCAGATCAAAGACCTGGCTTGGCCTTCCTGAAGTTACAACCTAGGAGACTCTCAGATCTGAGAGTCAAGCCTCTTCCATGCACACGCTCTCTAAGCCCTCAAACCTAAGATTTCTTCTAGATTTGCTCTGTGGACAAATTCTAGCTAGATCCTAGTCTCCTCTCTTGCCAACCAGAGATATTTATGACTCGTATGAGAAGGATTCTGCAGCTATGAGACTGAGGTTGACGCAAAGGCTCAACCACTCTGTGCTCACGTGGCGTGATTCCTGGCTGGGTCCACCCCTCCCCCACGGGTAAGACAGCAACAGGAGACCTCTGCTAATTTAGACAGGCAAAGTGTAACTGGTACAACCAATGTCTCTCATCTGAATGTCAAACTCTGCTCACCCTCCTCCAAGATCCAGCACACCTGAGCAGGTAAGGACAGATATAAACCTGTTGCTGACCAGAGGGAAACACAATTGGCTTTGGGAGAGGTCTGACCTTGGAGTGCGTGTGTGTGTGTGGGGGGGGGGGGGGGTGCGTGCGGGCACACATCCCTGGGACAGTAGCAATTGGTGATGTGGGCTGGGGGGGGAGGGGGCCGTGGGGGGGGTGTGGGCACGGATATTTCACAGGGGCCCTGATGTGTTTCTCATAATAGCTCTGAGTTGCCACATCCCTGCCAACATTATATAGAGTCAGAGGGTTTTATTTTCCCTTTTTGTGTTTATTCCCAACATTTTTTCCTTCTTAATTCAAGAAGCAACAGGGGGCCCTGACAGAGAAGGGAAAAGAATTCACACATTCACCCCTGTAAAGAACAGACACATGTCTGTTCTCGTCTGTCCCCCTGGGGGCCCTTGCATTGCTGGGGTCTGGTCATTCTTTGGACCGTGCCCAAGATATACAGGAAAGACAAAGCTGGTTGGTAGAACTGCAAGGAAGGGGGGACAGGGAAGAATGAGGTCCACACACTGAGGACAGGAAGTGAGGTTTTAGAGATGGTTAGTGATGGAAGACCTGAAAAAGGTGGTAGAGCATCTACTGTAGCTGCCTTCCAGACACCAATGGAAAAGCAAAATAAATCAAGAACTCTAGACCAATTGTCTCTGTCATCAAGGCCAAGCATTTAACTTAGATATGGATGTGTATATGTGTGTGTAGGGGGGTGTGGAGGACTGGGTATGGATATTTCACAGGGGCCTAAAAAATAATGACTTTAATAGAGAAGCATTCTGCCCTTCCTTTAGTCAGCACCGCTGAGCACCACTATACTGGGAAACATCAAAAGGTTGGGGGCTGTAATTTTTCTTTGGGGCTAATTAGCTTCTTTTCTTGTTAGTCACTTATGTCTACAGTTTGCAAAATATAGTTTGAACAGAGAAAAATCTGCATTCCTACTGAGTTAATTCCATAACAGCAAATATACTGTACCTCAGGTACATTTTTCTTAAATTCCCGGCGGAGTTCAATTAAATGTTTATGAGAATGTTCACTCTCCTCCTGCCGTGCAGACAGCTCAGAAGCGACGGAATTAAGCTCCTTCTGGAACAATAAAAAAAAAAAAAAAAGAAAAAAAAAAAGAAAGAGAGAGGGAGAGAAAAGAGAAAGATTTTTTTTTCCTCTTTTTCCTTTTTAATCATCGTTCAAAACAGCATTCTGAACAAGTTTTCTTAACTTACAAAGCTGAGAAAAGACAGGATATTGACTCCTGGCACAAATGAATAATTTACGAAACTGGAGATGCAACCAAAAAAAATTCAGGACAGCTTTTTTGCTCATCGGAAGTTGGGCCAGATCAATATCCTCCTATACAAAGTTGGGTGGAGTTGGTTTTTTTTTTTCCATCTCTTCCCCACCCCCTGCCCCACCTCTTAAATTTCCAAAGGAATGATGGCATAAGCTTGTCAGTAACTGTAGAAAACATCTCCAAACCATGTCAAAATAGTAAAGTGCGGCATATTGTATGGGCATATTATAGAGTAAGAAAGTGCTGTCGACAGCTTTCATATATCAGAGGTGGGAACTGTTCCAACTATGACTTACTTACACTTAAAGGTTCATAAATACGCCTTTTAAGATATAGATGGCTTTTTAATTTCAGTAGATTTTGGAAAAATGAAGGTGCCAATAAGAAGCAAGCTGACCTTTTGTGTATCCTGCCGTAAATCATTTAAGGTTCACTTCAAGTATAAGAAATATTTCATTGAAGACTCTTAGTTCAGAAAAAATGGATTGGAAGGTGCTCTGTCTGCTTGTGTGCAAGGAAGGCATCAGATCAGGTTTTTAAAAGATGTAAAGCAAAGGAAAAAAGAGAAAGGGATGGAAATGGGGATGCATCAGCTTGCATACACATAGCAGGCAGTGTCTGCTGGTTGTACACATATAGTTGATCACCCCTCTTGAAGCTTTCTTCACTTTAACGGTGGCAGTTTCACACAGAGAGTACAATTTACCATGAGTTGTCATAGATTTCATTTGCATAATTCAAGAAATGCTCTGTTTATGTGGTCTGCTGCTTTCCTGCACCATCTCGAGATGGGGATTTTTTCTGGACCATAACTCGAGGAGCATTTCTGTATATATCACCCGATTATATTTGCAGCAATCAAGCCCCATAATTTCCTAAATCTGGTGATGCAATAAATTTCTGCAATCAGATTTATTAAAAACACACACGCAGATGCGGGAGTGTATTTCTAGGGTGAACTCTTTAATCTAACATATGTATGCTGAGGCCCAGACCGCGCTGAAAGACCCCATTTGTCATCGCTAATACACATTCATCTTGCACACACAATGAAACACTTTTACCATTAGATAATGAAATAAAAGTACTATTAACCCGCTGCAAATCCTTTTCCCTCCAAGAGACGAAATGCATGGTAATTGTCTTATATCACGTCTGAGAGTCAGTGAATTTGCTCAATGGCAATTCACCATAGCACCATAAACCTGGGATCCCAAACCTGGGATGAGTGTCTCTGACTTATGGAGCATTTTAGAGAAATCCAGGAAGAAATTTCTATTTGTGGAGAAATGTCTAACCTCTTCAGGGAATCATGAGACTAGAAGGGACATGGCAGAGACCACAAAGTAGTTATTCAAATAGAGAGGGAGCTGGTGCTCTCCAGGGTGCTGAAATCAATTCTCGCCACAGCACATGGGCACTCCCACTCAGAGGTGCAGGGGAGGGGGGAGCGTATGTGGGATTTCTTGTCTAAAAGCCCCATGGGATTTTGAGTCGGGTAAGGAACAAGATGTCACGAGAGAAAAAAGAGACTTTGGTTTGTTATTATTTAAAACTAATTGCAGTTTCCAATAAAGAAACCACAATTGACCATAACCAAAATAGCAAGCTATGACTAGGGAGAGATGGTATTTGCAGAAATAGACAAAGGTAGATAAAACCTAACCAGTTGGTTCAGCCAGGTGGACGGAATCTCACTTGGCAGGTGAGAGAACACTGGAGTGCCATGGTCAATTTGAGTTATAGTGGAGTCCAGCTCACAGTTTTTCTTGTCTTCCTATAGGACAAAGATGTAATTTTTTTTTTTTTTTGAGACAGAGTCTCAAGCTGTTGCCCTGGGTAGAGTGCCATGGCGTCACAGCTCACAGCAACCTCAAACTCTTGGGCTTAAGCAATTCTCTTGCCTCAGCCTCCCAAGTAGTTGGGACTACAGGTGCCCGCCACAACACCTGGCTATTTTTTGGTATAGTTGTGGTTGTTTGGCAGGCCCAGGATGGATTTGAACCTGCCAGCTCCAGTGTATGTGGCTGGCGCCTTAGCCACTTGAGCTACAGGTGTCAAGCCAAATTTCTAATTTTTGTGTTCCTATAAGGTAAACAACTGTGACTTGGATTTATATCCTTAGGTTTAGATTATCATGTACTGGACACTATTTCTTATCTCGGGGACACTGTATCTCCGCACACTACAACAACCCATATACCTAGTGGGGGGTGGACTTCAACTCCTTGCTAAAAACATCCAACCCAGGTTCTGAAAGGAAAAGGAAATCTCAGAGCAGGAGAGGTCCAACTGCCTGAGGTGCTGTACCAGATGATTATGCCTGCTACTTTTGCCTGCACCTACAGGATGCTGATAGGTGAAAATCTGACAGGCAGGACATCTGCTCTGTCTACGCTGCAGTGAGAGCAGAGCCAGCCAAGGTGGGAGGACATGAGCATGCCCCCAGCCCTGGTCCCACCACAGGCCCAGCTCTTGGTGTCTTTCCTGCTTAGCCTTTGAGGAACTGACAATATCACTGATATCCACATTTCTTCTCAATATTGCCTAAATCTATGCTCATCTTTCAACCCTAAATTCTTGTTACGTTTCTACAGTAAACATGCTAATACCAGCAATAATAGTAAATAATAATCATAACTACCATTTATGGAGTGCTTACATATACCGGGCACTATGCTAAGCGCCTAACATACATCATCTTGTGGAACAAACACATTAATGTGTCTGTAAGCTGATTTGAGCAGTGACTCAGAAATAAATTATAGTCAATTCTAATAATCGAGGTGTGGATTATCTCCTTGGTGGATTATAAAGGCAAATTTTTAATGTCCTGCTTTCCAGCAGGCTTCTGCTCCAATTCCTTATTGGCTGGGGGGTGTTCAGGGAGCTTGCTTTAAATGATAGAAGCATATCAAGTGTCAAGCACAGTAACAGGTGTTCAACAAACATTGGCTGATATCAATCTTATATTTAGAAAAACTGAGAGCTCAGAAAACACCCCACCAGATCAATGATTCCAAGAATTCTAAATTTTACAAGCCAGTAACATTTTTACTTAAAAAGGGAAGACTGACAGATTATTGCCAACTGTTACTGTATCAAGCAAAGACATTAAAAACTACTCCTACCACCTGAAAAGGGATATCTGAGCATCAACAAAGAGAGAGGGCCAATGACCTCATCAACAAGGGTCTTTTAAAATAAACGCATCTAAAATTAAAAGCTCATGGCACTAGATTTATTTTGAAGGAACAGAAAAAAAT
This sequence comes from Otolemur garnettii, assembly GCF_000181295.1. Taxonomy (NCBI): domain Eukaryota; kingdom Metazoa; phylum Chordata; class Mammalia; order Primates; family Galagidae; genus Otolemur; species Otolemur garnettii. Next base: position 659,113 of record NW_003852494.1, read on the forward strand.
TCTGTCATAAACATAAACCAGCACTGGTCTGAACTCGTGTCCAAACTACCACACACACAGCTAGCAGGGCCTCTCCTCTGATAATCAAGCAGAAGTTGGATCTTTCCCACGTTGTCCCCCAGCCCCCCAGTCCTAGGGGGAGCCATGATTAACACAGCCCCAGACTTTGGGCTAGGCCCAGGCAGGGAGGGAACTCATCTGATTAACCGGCCATCAGCAGCAGACAGACAGCCCGGAGCCTGGCGCAGACCATTCAAATAATGATCATCATAAACAGCCCATTTGCAACTAAAAAGAAATAATTTTAATGAGCTTGAAACAGATGATAGATGCAGCTGAGACTCGGGCCAATGTGCAGAGAAAAAGGAAGCTGAGACTGAGCCACACTAAGGACCAGGCACTGTAGGAAGACACTGGGACTCCGGGGAAGGGGCTCTTCTATTGGCATCTGCAGTCCTTATTGGAAATGCCCCCTGCTCTAGGAGGGCTCCTACCTCTGAGAGTGCCTGCCATCACTGTGCTGGCCAATCCTGGGACTGGGACCTGCAAGATACTTAGAACCTACAAGTCAGAAGAAATACTCCAGGTTGCCAAGTCATTGCTGTTCAAACTTTGACCACACAAAGTGTTTGACCACACATTCAACCTCTGCATGAATTTTGCCATTGTATTGATATTTATCTTCAAATTGACCCTCATTATTTATTTCTTTTGAGTGAGAGATATACATAGCTTTAATTTAATGTTCAGCTTAATGAATTTTTACACCCTAGTAACTGCTGCCCAGATCAAGATATTGAATGTTAGTGCTTCGAGTACCTAAGAGAGCTCCCTGTGTCCCCTCCTGGCCAGAATCCCCTAAAAGTAACCATTATTCTGGGCCTCGTAACATAGATAAAATTTGCCTCTTTTTGACCTGGATATGTCTCCCTCCTTTCTAAATCTAAATAAGTACATCTGAAAAGGACATTTTTTTTGTCACTAGAGAATCTTGCATCATAAACAGATGGTGGCCATTAAAGTACAATGAAACCAAAGCATGGCTGTCTGATTTTGTTATGAAAGATGAGCACGTGGTGGAAAGGTGTTAAAGGGAATGTAGTACCCAACACAGACTTTCTGCTTGGTGAAATGAGAAAGGACGAAAGAGAAACGAGAAAGGACAACTGTTCCTCATGACCTGAGTCAATTCCTTCTAACGCCGGTCTACTTATTGCTTACAATTTCACGTCCCATCAGTGCATGTGTGTCCCACACTTTAGCAAACGCTAATTATACCTGATTCTCCACCCATCCACTCCTTTAAAAGATGAGGTCTTGCTGTAGTGCCCAGGCTGGAGTATAGTAGTCCAATCCTAGCTCACTGTAACCTCCAACTCCTGGGCTCAAGCAATCCTCCTACCTCATCCTCCCAAGTAGTTGGAATTACAGGCATGTGCCACCACCTGGCTTCTCCCACATTAAAGATGTGGAAACAGACACAGATAGCTTTGGATTCCTGCCCATGTCACATACCTGGTGAGGAGGGTGAATCTTAACCAGGGAAGGAAAACTATGGATTATCTATGCAGAAGCAATGTGAGCATTCTTTTTTTTTTTTTTTTTTTTTTTGAGACAGGGCCTCAAGCTGTCACCCTGGGTAGAGTGCTGTGGCATCACAGCAATCTCCAACTCCTGGGCTCAAGCAATTCTCCTGCCTCCGCCTCCCAAGTAACTGAGACTACAGGCGCCTGCCACAATGCCCGGCTATTTTTTGGTTGCAGCCATCATTGTTATTTGGCGGGCCAGGCTGGATTTGAACCCACCAGCTCAGGTGTATGTGGCTGGCGCCTTAGCCGCTTGAGCCATAGGCGCTGAGCCTTGCATTCTTGATTTACCTATGTTTCCCCAACCAGAAGCCATTGAGAGTCTTTTAAGAACATTCTGGTTTTTATCTTTAATTAATTAATTATTAAGACAGTCTTACTCTGTCACCCCGGGTAGAGTACTGTAGCATCATAGCTCACAGCAATCTCAAACTCCTGGGTTCAAGCTATCCTCTTGCTGAGCCTCCTCCACCTCCCATCAAGTAGCTGGGACTACAGCCACCTGTCACAATGCCAGCTAAGAACATTTAGTTTTTAAAGAAATTTCACAACTGATCCTGAAGAGTCAACTATATACAAGACTTTGAGCTAGATGTTGCAGTCTTCTCGGGGTGGCACACACGAGGCACAACCTGAGCGTGTGAATACTCCCCTGCAAGTACCCACGCTTTCCTCAGCCCCAGATGTTCCCCTACTCAGTTGTATCCTGATACCAACTCTGAGAAGACACCTTCTAAAAAGCTGCAGTGACTGTTGAGGGCAGGGGTTAAGGAAGTGAGGACCTCAGGTGTCCCCAGGTTTTGAAGGGATACCATGAAATGAAACCACCTTTTCCTCAACATATCCCTCCCTGACTCAAAGCTGGGCCATGGCGTCCCCTGGCCTAGGATAACCTCCTCACTCTTAAGCAGCACTGGGTCCCTGCTGGCTTCTCCTGTCATCCTCATTCCTTGTTTCCGTCTCAGCCAGACTGAATTCCCTGCAGGAATCCAAATGCACCAGCACCTCCCAATTCCATGGCTCCACAGACTCGTTTGCATTCAACTCAAATGATCTCATTCTGCCTTTGTGGCTTGGTCTTACTCATCCTTTGTGGCTCAGCTTAAATGTTTCCTTTTCCAAAAAGGCTTCCTAGACACCCGAGTCTAGGTATCTCCTTTATTCCCCTGTTAACTTTCTGATATTTGCCATCAGTTTTTTTTTAAACCCTAGAACCTTTTCTTCAAATGAAACCTCACACAGAAGATCCTTATAGAACACAATAGCTCAGTTAACATTTATTGAGTGCGTATTATTATCTATATGCTCATACTTATTGAGTGCACTAGGTAAGCACTTTATGCATATTATCTCCAGTAAGGATATGTATATGAGGTGACAAAAACTAAGATAAGCAGTGATTATGACTTCCAATGCCATCACTAACCCTGCCCCCAATGTAAACATGAAGTCTGCTTTCACTTTATGTACACAGATGCAACCCAAGATCTGGAACTCACCTATCCACTCACCCTCCTGCCCACCTACCCATTTATCCAAGCATTCCTATTTCTGGTATGCTAGGCATTAAATAAGGGGAGCCAACAATGATAAACTACACATAGCCTGCACCTTCCACGAGCTTAGAAACCAGAAAGTGAGGGCATAAGTAATTCTGGCAAAAAGTGACAGAGACCATCATGCTAAGACGTTACCACCAGTGCAGGGTTGGAGTAGAGTGAAAAATACCCTAATGTGTCTTCTGTACTGCCTTTAGGTGGATGTGGAAACTGATCAGATAAAGGAGAGGTAGCATTTTAATTAAATTATGGTGTGGTCCACAACTTGGGTGGGGCTGCCAGTACACACTGAGGAGCTACCCAGGCTGGAAGTCCTTTATCCAACCTCCATCCAATCCCTCTGCTGACCCTTCATTTACCCTTTCATCCAATCATTCATCTATCCAACCAACCAACCAACCCTCCACTCACCTAACTGATCATCCATCTTCCAAAGGATCATTCATTCACTTATTCATCCAACTGATTGTCTAGCACCCATCTACCCAATCACTCAGGCAGTCATCCATTCATCACCTGTCTCCATCCAGTCATGCACCCAGCTAATTATTGGCCTCAGGTCTATGCCAGGCACCATGCTAGGTACTGGTATATAGAAACCAACTGACACAGTCCCTATCCTTGAGGAGTTCACAGTATAGTGGAAGAGATAGATCAATTCTTATACTGTATTTAAATACACTATGAGAAGTACAAATGAAGTGTGAAGGGAATACAGAGAGTGAGGTGACTTACTGTGACTGGGGGAAACAGTCACTGTGGTGGGAACATCTGACCTGGGGATGGAAGGCTGAGAAGTTTGTCAGATAAAGAAGCCAAGCATCTCAGGCAAAGGAAATGAAGATATTGCAAAATCCCCTAACTGGTTTACCTGTTCTTGAGTTTTCTTCTTAACATGTGCATATCCTCAGTGCTTGGAACAGTTATTATCTGGGTTCAAATTGGACAAGTGGTTTGAACTCACTTTCTGGGCTTGTAAAATGGGGATAAAACTCCTTATGCACAGGGTTATTGGGAGGACCTCTTGAGAACTCGACTGTAAGAAGGCAAAGTGACTGGAATCGTATCTAGGGTCTTCAGAGTGTTGACAACCTCCAATAGAATGCCAGTCCCTCAAGAGTGGGAAAGGTGTCGCTCTTGCTCATAGCTGTATCCAGTGGTCTAGCTCAATGCCTGGTGCACAGTAGGCATTCAATCAGTATTTGTGGAATTGTGGCAGGACCGAGGTAGGGCTGCCTTTGTGGGAGCCATGGTCTCATCCCACACTCATAGTCCACAGAGCTATTCAGGACTTTGCCATTGGAACCCTAGGCAAACACTGAGGAGAGTTTCAGGTGAAGTTAGAGCAGAGAGACTTGTTTGGTTTGCTGAGGAGCAGGCTGGGAGCGTTGCCTTCATAGGGGCCTCAGAGGCCTGGCTCTGGGGGATGACCTAGCATACACTGGCCTGCCATGAGCAAGGAGACAAAACAAGACAGATTGCTCTGCAGCTCTTCAAGATGGATAACTTGAGCCATAGCTGAGAGACAGCCTGGGTTACCAGAGCCATCCGTCACTCTCTGCACCGTATGTAAATTTCAGGTGCCAAGATGTATTGGGCCAATTATCTGAGGCTGGGGCAAGGGGTGGCGCCTCCAAGAAACAGTTCTCAGCCAGCCTGGCTTTCCTGCATTCCATCAGCTGGGCTAAGGTGATGGACACTTCAGGCCTGCGTGTGTGCACAAGGGCTATCAACAATTTCCTAGCAAACTTCCAGTACAGTGAGAACAACGGGGTAATGACTGTCCCAAATGGGGCTCACTACGAACTAGGTCCACAACTTTTGGCAAACAAAGGGTCATTTATTTCTCCCAGTGGTGCATGGAGTGCAGCAAATTCTCTGGAAACATGGTTGAGGGAGTGAATGAACAGTCCTGTGATGCAGGTACCATTTTACACACAGTACCCCCAAAGAGTCAAAGTTACTTGCTCTAAGTCACATAACTAGGAAGTGGCACCATAGAGACCTGAACCTACATTTTCAGAGTTTTTTTCTGGGTTGTTTCCCAGGAACTCCACTCCAGATGCTGAAAGGGCAACATTTCCTTATCTGTCCTTGACAAGATCTTGTGTAGCCTGAAGACCAGGAGCATGGCTGGGCCTGATCTGTCTGTCTCTCCATCTATTTGTCCATCTGTCCATACTTCCATTCACTCTTTCACTCACAAACTAATTTTTAGGTGCCTACAATGTTGCCAAGGACAAGACACACCCAGGTCCTGTGCACACAGAGCATTTGGTCACATAGGAGGCACAGACGAAACTGCGGGTAGGTGTGACGATGCACTCCTGTAGTCTCTGAGGTAGGAGGGTTTGTTTGAGCCCAGGAATTTGAGGCTAGCCTGGGTAACATAGCAAGACTCATTTCTTAAATAAATAAAACAAATTGTGGCATATAAAGTCCTCTTAGCAGTTCCTGCAGGTCTGGCTTCCAGAAATTGCTTTTAGTTTGAGGCAGGATGAGAGCTAGCATCTGCCAGGGTTCAAGTCCCACTGTTCTTGCATATTAGCTCTGTGATCTTGGGCAGACCCTCAGATTCCCTGTATCTGGGTTTCGCTGCAGTTGAATGGAGTCATGACATCCCCTCCCTGTAGGGGCTGGCAGGATGAAAGGCTGGTGGCCTGCAAGGGGTCCTGGCTGCAGGAGGTGCTCAGGGAGGGCTGGATACCCTGGTTAACACTGACACCTGGGCTGGGGCTGCCAACAGCCCTGAGGCCCTGGGAGAAAAGGGATAGCCACCTTCCCTGCCCTGAGTCAGGCAAATCTTACAATTTCTCATCCTCTCTGGGCCAGGCCACTGTCATTGCTCGTCTTGGTGACCATAAGAAACTCCTCCCTGGGCTCACTGCTCATCCTCATCCTTCCACATCCCCTTTCCCACTTGGCAGCACAGTGATCCTATTAAACTGAAGTCACATCCCGTCCCTCCTTGGCACAAAACCCTTAGTCAGGTCACCTTTGACTCACAACTAAGGCTGCATGCGATCTACTTTGAGCCTTACTTTCTCTAATACCACTCCCCTTGCTGGCTCCTGAACACGTCAAGCACATTTCCTGCCTCAAGACCTTTGCATTGGCTGTTCCTCTGCCTGCAATGCTGCTTTTTCAGAATTCTATGTGGGTCTTTCCTCACCTTCTTGGGGTCTCATTCTTCTACCACCTTCTCCCAGACGCCTGTCATACTGTCCTATTTAAAATAGAAAGCAACTCCTCTCTACCTCTCCCAGCCCCCACTCCCTTTTCTCCCTAGCACTTACTGTTGACACATTTATGTAGTCACTTCTCCATTCGTTTATTGCCCTTTCCACTGCCCGCCCACCTCCAATGTCAGCTCCACAAGGATAGGGACCTTATCTGTTTGGGTCACTGCTATATCCCGCTTGGTATGTACTAGGTGTTCAATACTCGTTAAATGAATGTCTGAATATATGCAAATGAATGACAGACTGGACAATTCCAGGTTCCCCCCCATGGCAGTTGCCCCCATTCTGGTGCCTCATCCAACTTCTAGCACTGTCCCCGTCTCCCTCCCCAAGCATTAGGCAGGAAAATAAGCCTGCTCCTGCCAGAGACAGGAACTGGAGGTAGCTGTGCTTGAGAGAGGGTGCCATTCAAACACCTAATTATCTCACCGGAGCCACATCTGATCACTTCCTCCTGCCCTTGATTGCTGATTTACATTCTGGAGTTCTCAGAATTTAAAACCTTTGTGGGTACCAGGAAAACAACGTAGACTCTACTTTTGATAGGTGTCAGGTGAGGGGTCAGGGACCCCTTCATGCCCCTCTAAGGGCTGACACATCTGGTCTGACTGGGTGAGCTGCCAAAACTGGGAGTGGATAAGAGGATCACATCAAATAACCATTCACTCATTCATCAAGTGTTCATTGAGCACCTGCTATGTGCCAGGAACTTGCTAAGGCCACTTAACAGCAACTGAGTGCTGACTACAGGAGGATATCTGTCATGCCTTGGCCCATCTCATCTTCTGGGGGGTGGGAGTCTGTGCTTCGAATAACTAACCTCCTTAAAAGCTGGGGAAAATAAGTCTTTGAGAGACCACAGTCAGGCAAAAGTAGAGCTCTGAACCCTGGGGTCTACTTTTCTCCAAACCACTGCATCATCTCTGAAGTTCAAAGTCTGTACCACCATCAACATTTCTCTCTAATCCATTTCTCTGAGGAGCCTTTTTTTTGAAGTTGGGGGGGGTAGTGAGGGTGGGATAAAATCTGTGGGAAACTCAGGAAAAATTCACTGGTGTATAGGGCTAAGAGGGCGATGCATCATCCAGGTAGGAAAGGAAGCATTTGTTGAGTGCCTATTGTATACTGGGTGGGGTTCCAAGAGCTTTGTACCCTTCAGTCAGAGGGAGGATCATCACACATACACACAGGTACTGTCCTAAGGAAAGCACATCAGGAGAGAGCTGCATCTAGCAGAACATGGGGCAAGCGTTGGGGCAAGGCTCTGGAGGAGGGACCTGTGGGCATAGATATGGGCCTGGGAAACCCAGATACAGGAGAGGATGGCAAGCCACCTGGGTACGTATTAGGGCCTTGTGGAGATGGGGTCTGAAGGTTATGAGACCGACACAAGATGCAAGCAGAGACCAGAGGGGACAGTTGAGCAGAGGAGGAGCATCTGCTCTGGGGCAGGAGACTGAGCCTCGAGGCTGCACACATACTATCTCCGACTACAGGTGGGCAAGGGTGAGTGGAGGCCTAGCACAAGAGAGGGTAGTGATAGATTTTAAGAGCCCAGTGGAAATGAACCAATGCTACTTGGCAATTGGGAGCTCTAGCCAGGTTAGGTTGAAGGTAAGACAAAAACTAGGCCCTCAAATGGGGTGGGGTAGGGTGGTGGTAGTGGTGATGTTTGTGGCCTGGAGGAATTACTTGGATACAAGTCCACACATATTTTGAGGCTATATGTTTTGCTGTATAATCCTCAGCTGGGAATCAGGTGGGTACTGCTGGGTCTGGCCTGGCTGACTCTTATTCATTCTACACCCATCTCAGGTGACTCCAGACTGGCCTGAGCTGCAGGCACACTGTTGGTGAGATGCAGCCTTTGTCCAAGGACAGAGAGGGGTCTCTGCCTTCACACAAAACAGGCCACTCTGTCTCAGGTTAGCTGTCCCAGGTCAGATTTGGCAGGCAACAAGGCTGGGATTTGAACCAGGATCCTCTTGTGACTCTATGCCACATTCCAACAGATACCTCACTAAACTTCTGAAGCTTCCCTCTCCTCCCTGCACCACAGAGAACTGTCTAGACCAGAGGTTCTCAACCTTCCTAATGCCACGACCCTTTAATACAGTTCCTCATGTTGTGGTGACCCCCCCCACCATAAAATTATTTTCATTGCTGCAACGAAAATAATTTTATGGTTTGGGGGGGGGGTCACACAACATGAGGAACTGTATTAGGCATTAGGAAGGTTGAGAACCACTGGTCTAGACCCAGGATTCCTGGGCTCATGCAGCTCCTAATTGCAGTTATCTATAATTAAGAGTTGAACTCTGATCAATCTTCAGAAAGATTCTTGGAGGCCCTAGAAACATACAGAGCCATGATCTTAAACTTCCAGCATAGTATTGCCTAATATGATAGCCATCAGCTTCCTGTGGTTATTTAAATTTAGTACATCTGCATTCACTTCAGTGAAACACAATCACAAATTCAGTTTCTCAGTTGCACAAGCCATATTTCAAGTGCTTAGCATCATATTGGACAACTCAGATTTACATCATCTACATGATCACAGAAGTTCTAAGGGATAGCACTGTGCTAGAACATCTAAGGATGTGTGGTTTTACACCACCACCTCCACCTGCCATTTATTTCTTCAAGCTCCAATAGCTTCCAGAATTTCCAGGCCAAATCCTGATTAAAACCAGGGACCCAAAACACATACTCAAATTTCAACTAAGTGACCCAAAACACATACTCAAATTTCACCTAAGTCAATCCTGAGCCCATATACTGCTAGTGGGAATGCAAAATGGTATGCCATTTTGAAAAATAGTGTGGCAGTTTCTTAATAAGTCAGACATAAATTTGCCTTACGACCCAGAAATTCCACTGCTCTATCCAAGAGAACTGAAAACATATATTCACATAAAGATCTATATACAACATTCACAGCCACACTATTCACAGTAGCCAAAAAGTAGAACCAACCCAATGTCCATCAACTGATGCATGGGTAAAATATGGTCTATCCATACCATGGAATATTATCTAACAATTAAAAGAACAAAATACTCATACATGTTACCATGGGTGAACCTTGGAAACATTATACTAAGTGAAAGAAGTTGACGCAAAAGACCACAGATTACATCACCTCATTTATATGAAATGATGAGAAAAGGCAAATCTATAGATAGGGCAAATATTAATAGATTTGTGGTTTCCTGGGGCTGGGAATGAGACTAGACAGTGACTAAAAATGGACACAAAAGGTCTTTGGGGGGTGATGTAAAAGTTCTAAAACCGGATAGTAGTGATGGCTACACAACTCCGTTAAGTATAATGAAAACCACTGCATCATGCACGTACAACAGGTGAATTTTTTTAACACGTAAGTTATATCACAATAGAGCAGTCTGAAAACCTCAAATGAAATCAGGATGTAGGTGAAGCTATGCTCAACAACTAGTCACATTTGTAACGGTCATGCTAGCTTTTTTGTTGTTGTTGTTCAGAGCCTTCCTTGTCTTTGCATGGGACTGTCACAGCAATAACGTACATCATGGACAAGTCCCCAATGCCAGGCTCCACACCCAGCATTTTATCTGAGGTGGTTACTAGTATTCCAATAACACAAGTGGCAAACCTGCAGGCTTAGAGAAGGTGCCATCCCAGCTCAGGGACAAAGAATGTGGTGGAATCAGGGATTAAACTCATGTCTGTCTGTCCTGCCTCTCTCAGTCCACAGGATGCTGTGCCCAGTTCTCCCAGTGATGCTAGTGGAAGCTCAGAAGAACAAATTCCATTCTGTGTCCTTGAGAGCTGGAGGCCTATACCCAGTGATGCCCTGCTGGCTAAGACCCCTGAGGTCAGTTTCAGATGATTTCTATTCTAAAGCAATGTTCTGTGTTTTCCTTTTTCCTCTAGGCATTTATAAACTCTGTCTTTTCCATATCAGGTTGAAACTTAGAATACAGGTTGTCAGCCAACATACCAGGCATTTTTCTAAAAATAGCCCAAATTGGTTAAGCCATTTTTAAGTGATGGGACAATTGGGGAGGGGGAAAAAAGATGTTGGGCAGGAGAGGGGAGGAGGGATTTTAAAGGTGGCTTCATGTACTCTGTTTTGAATGGTTTCAAAAGCATATAAAAAGATCTACATGCCCAAGTGGCTGAAGGCTACGGCTGGCTGTGGGGCTATATGTGGCCCTCTCTGTTGCTTTAGGTCTCAGACTGGCTGCTCAAGGAGTAGGCGTTTGGATACCCTGTGTGTGGATCTCCAGAACATCTCCTGTGGAGGGGTGGGGAGAATGGAGAAGAAAGCAGGAATGGGGATAAGATGTTTTTCTGATAGCCACTGGTATAGGAGCTGGATGGCTGGGGGACCACGCCTGAAGTTTGCCACCTCCTCTCGCGCAAGGTGCTAGAGATCCTTACAAAATGGACCTGCCCATTAAGTAAGACTTTATTTGAATGCACACTTCTTCAAATATATTTTAGGAACCTCCTGTGTGTGACAGGCTCTGGGTACATCAAGGCAAAAGAGGATCTGTTCCCAGCTTAGCACCGGGGATTTCATGTGATGGCAGGGGCAGGGGCCCAGAGGGTGATACCCTGGAATGGAGACATGGGGGTAGGATGGGGCTATGGCCAATGGGAGACAAGTGTCCCTGCTCCAGGGGGTTGAATGCTCAGCTCTAGCTGATTGGTGCCAACTGGAATTGTGAATCTAGTAGCATCAGGGAGTCTAGCTCTCCAGAAAAGCCCCAGATCCAGATTTTTTGATGTGAAAATCTCCCAAATTTTAATTGTTGGCAATAAATCCAGCAAAAATTTTAACAGTGCAGTCTGTGCCAAATCAAACAGATTTACTAGGGGATTTGGACCTTGGTTGCCAGTTTGCAAACTCAGGTTTTAGCTTGTTAATTACATGAGATGGAGAGATTAAGAATGGAGATGGCTTACACTTATGTTGAGCTTACCACATGCATGGTCCTGGTCTACAAGAACCCATGAGGCAGAAGCTGTTATTATTCTCTTTTTACTGATAAGCACACTGAGGCACAGAGGTTAAGTAAGTCACTTGCCCAAACTCACACAAACTGACATGGCAGAGCTAGGTTTGAGCCAGGGACTCTTAACCACAAGGTGACTGCAAGTCAGGTGGCCACTGATGTGATACATCCATGCAGTCCTGTGGGACCAGAGATGCCCAGAGAGATGGGGGTCGTGAACACTGTTGAGATTCATTTCTCCTGCCTTTTTTTTTTTTGAGATGGAGCCTCAAGCTATCCCCCTGGGCAGAGTGCCAAGGCACAAAGCTCACAGCAACCTCCAACTCCTGGGCTCAAGCAAGTCTCCTGCCTCAGCCTCCCAAGTAGCTGGGACCACAGGCGCCCGCCACAACGCCTGGCCATTTTTTGGTTGCAGCCATCATTGTTGTTTGGCAGTCCCGGGCTGGGGATTCGAACCCGCCACCTTAGGTGTATGTGGCTGGCACCTTAGCCGCTTGAGCCACAGGCGCCGAGCCTCTCCTGCCTTTTGAAAACCTGTCACCCAGCAAGGTTGGGAGGAGCCCAAGGCTGAGAGTGGCATCCAAAATGCAGTTCTCTCTCAATGCCTGTCCATCCTGGGACTGTCCCAGCCCCGGTGGGTCCTCAAGGGTCTTTAGGAGAATTGGCACTGCTTCCCAGAGGGGTGCTTGGCTGTCTGTGCCCTCCACTAGCCAGGGCCAATTCCCTGTGAGCTTGACACCTCATTAGGAGGCAGAAGCCATGCTGCAAGGCAGAGTTGACTGCTGCTGCTCATAGCCCGTCCCGTCTTCCAGCCAGTGTGAGGTCCCCAGGCCCGGCTGGCTGGCCCGCCACCCCCCACACCTCCAGAGCCTTCCTCCCAAACAAGGGGCCTGTTCACAGCACAGTGCTCATTACCATTTCCATCCCCCTTTATCCAGCAGATGTGCAGGCCGGCGTTACAATTACAATAACGGGGGAGAAAATAGAAAGAAATTTCAGAATTTGTTCTCCAAAGATATTCAAATTAGTTAATCAAGGGGCTTATTATTACTTCTCTTCTCCCCCCTACCCCAACGGCTATCCATGAGGATAATTGATCAGCTGCTAATAACTGATTACACTTCACAAGTGTTTTCTTATGCCCATTACCAGTGTGTTTAAAGACATTTTGTAAAGTTCTAATTATTTCAAATTGTTTCGTTATAGAAAACACCATGGAACAGTCAGCTGTTAGCTGCATCAGCGACACTTAGGCCAGGTCAAAGGGTGTCTGTGTCTGGAAGGCTCGGGGGTACCGTCAGGCAGGTGGGACATGGGTAATTTCTGGATTCCTACATCTCTCCTCCCTTCTTGAATCCATTCTCTACCAGGGTGCTGTCCCCAAACCACCATCCCTTAAAGATATGGTGGGTCCAAACTCCTTAGCTCATAGTCCATTCATTCTTTCTTTACTCATTCATTTATTCATTGAAGATAGCAGTTCTCAGACTTTCTTGTTGCAGGATCCTTTGAGACACTTAGAAATGATTGAGGGCCTCAAGGAGCTTTGTCTATGTAGGTTACAGTGGTCAGTATTAACTCGATTCAAAATTAAAACTGAAAAAATTTTAAAGCACAAGAATATGCAAACACACACTCTATTAGCTATCAGAATAATGACATCACCACACCTTAGTAGTTTCTGTAAAATTTCACCTGCATTCATGAGAAAATTTGAGTGAAAAGAGTAAATAATAGCTTAGTACTATTATAAAAGAATCGACCTTTCAGACCTGCCTGAAAAAGTCTCAGGATACCTAGGGGTCACTGACCCACACACTGAAGCCTGCTGACTTAACCTGTATCTACTGAGTTCCTCTGTGTTAAACCCTGTGTGGGAGAGAGGATGAATCAGATAGACATGTTCCCCTTCTTTGGGTTCTTGCTAGGGGAGGAGGGCAGTCAGTGGGTGGAGGTTACTCTCCTGTGGGCCGCCCTGATGAACACCTGGTGTGAACCAGGAAGGTACATGTGCTGGGGTGAGAGGGCTGCACAGCAGGGCTGAGTTCAGAACCCATCTCAGCCATCTGGGAAACATTGGGCTTCACCCTTGAGCCTGTTGCTGGTGATCATGGGGTACTGGGGGAACCAAATGAGGTGCCTTACAAAGCCCTCATGAGGGAATTTGCAGGTAGTAAGTGCTCCATGAACTCGCAACTTTGCTATCGGCATTGTGAGAGGCCAGCCCCTGCTCTCCACAGCCTGAAGACCAACTGTGCACCCATGGGCAGGCTCAGGTTACCCTCACTGGTGCTGAGGCCAGGTGAGGTGACCCAAAGGAGGTGGGGTACTGCTGACACAGGACTTGAACTAAAGAGGTATCCCCCAGGAAAAGAACAAGGGAACCATACTCCTGGCAAGGAAGAGAAGGTCCAAGGGCCCAGAGGTCAGGGAAGGCATGGCAGATGTCAGCAGGTGTGAGGAGAGAGAGACAGAGGGTGGGGAGGGCCTGATATCATTAAAACAATGGTAATAAGAACAATGATGATAACAGCAGGGATTCTACTTTACATGACAGCTGCTGCACTTTACATCCATCACTTCATTTCATGCTCCCTACAGCCCTACACCCCAGTTTTATAGCTAGGGAAACTGAGGTTCAGAAAGATTAGCACTTGTACTCAAGGCCAGCAAGTGGCATAGCTGCAGATCAAATCCCATTTGGGGGGGGTGCTGGAGACTGTAGGCTTTGTCCCTCTACTGTTAGTCCTCAAGGGACATGTGGGAAGTAGGGTCCCTCAAGAAGCTGGACTTTTGCACTAGATTATTTATTGCAGCTCAATTTACAATCACCAAGATGTGGAATCAACCCAAGTGTAAGATGACTAGATTTTTTTTTTTTTTTGAGACAGAGCCTCAAGCTGTCCCCCTGGGTAGAGTGCCATGGCTTCACTGCTCACAGCAACCTCCAACTCCTGGGCTCAAGTGAGTCTCCTGCCTCAGCCTCCCAAGTAGCTGGGACCACAGGCGCCTGCCACAATGCCCGGCTATTTTTTGGTTGCAGCCATTATTGTTGTTTGGTGGGCCCAGGCTGGATTTGAACTCGCCACCTTAGGTGTATGTGGCTGGCGCCTTAGCCACTCGAGCCACAGGCGCCGAGCCAGATGACCAGATTTTAACATTGGTAAAGCGGGACACCACTGACGGGGGTGGGGGAGGTGGGGGCGGAAGGGCCTGACAACAATGCAAACTTTGATAAGCAGTTCTCAATAATTATTTGTTATTATTAAAGCTTAACATTATAAAATTAACAAAAATAATATAAAACTCATATCTTGGAGAAATAGCCACATAGCAGCCGAAAACCGTATATTCCCTTCCTGTTCTACCGGGTTCCCTAGCTTGTTGTGCATTCTTTCCAAAAATTGGGACTTTTTAAAACTGCCACAGGAAGCAGGACAAACTGTTAAAAATCAGGACTGTCCTGCCAAAAGTGGGACATCTGGTCACCCTACCCAAGTGCCCATCAGCCCATGAATGGATTAATAAACTATGGTATATGTATACCATGGAATACTATTTAGCCATAAAAAGATGGAAACTTTACATCTTTTATAGTAACCTGAATAGAACTGGAGAACATTCTCTCTAGTAAAGTATCATGAGAATGGAAAAGCAAGTATCCCATGTACTCCATACTAATGTGAAGCCAGTAGATGACCTAATACATGTCCACACAAGAGAAAAACTCAATTCAAGTTGGAAGGGGGAGGAAGGAGGGAGATTGGTGCGCTCTCACCTAATGTGCACGATATAAGGGTACTGGCACACCTCCTAGGTGAGGGGCACAACTAACTACAACAGGGACTGTACCTAACAAATGCAAACATTGTAACCTAGTCATTTGTACCCTCATATTAGTCTGAAATTAGAAAAACAAAAAAGAAACTGGACAGTAGGACCCTCCTGGTGTGCTGGGTCTGGGAGCTGGCAGGCTGCAATCAGTGTCTGGGCAGGGGGCAAAGGCAGTTACAGACCAGCATCAAGGAGGCAGCAGACAGGAGTGTGAGGAGAGACCTTGGAGGGTGTCTGTCCCACAGCAGGATTTAACTCACACACCAGATTAAAAGCCAGAATGATCAGCTGTCGGGTAGCAGCAAGAGCAACAGTGAGGGCCCTTAACCAGAGTGAGAACCCACTCAGGCTTCACAAGACATACCAGAGGCATATGTGTATCTCCATGACACCTGCCACCGGTCTCTCTCACTTTCACTCTTTCCAGCCTGCAGGGCTGGGACCGACCACCCTCAGTTGTGTCTGAGTCAAGCCCAAAGGGCATGTTCATTTCCCAGTAATCCCAGGCTTCTCTCTGGATGTCTAGGAAATAGGGTCTCATCAAGCAGTCACAGAACATCAAGAGATGGGGAAATGGTGGCACCTGTGGCTCAAAGGAATAGGGCACTGGCCCCATATACCAGAGGTGGTGGGTTCAAACCAGGACCTGGCCAAAAAAAAAAAAAGATGGGGAAATGTCAAGAAAAGATCACAGTTTAGTGGATGTCCTGGCTTAAGCAGCTTGGCTTGTGATATGAGGCAGGTGGAAGAATGTCCACCATGAACTGGGAAGAGGCCCCCTCTTAGGAATGAGGAGTGTGTGGTGTGTAAATGAGTAAGAAGCTGAGGGGATGACTGTTCTGGTAACATACTGTAAGCTGGTTATGATGAACAAAATGGCAACCTCTGCATCCTGCTCCTAAGTCCTGAGCAGTAATTATTGAATTAAAAAGAACAGGTGAAATAAAAATGCAAATAGGAGGCCACAGAGTGGGAAACATTATATGCAATTTATCTCATAAAGGATTGTGTCTCAAATCAAGAACTCCTTAAACTTCAATAAGAAAAAGAGAGACAACTGAAGAGAAAAGTGACCAGTGTTGAACCAGGGCCTCACAAAAGAAGAGCCCCCAACAGGCAATGAGCATGTGAAAAGATGCCCCATCTCATCAGCCATCAAGAAAATGCAATTTTAAACTACAATGAGATACTAATGCTTATCCACAGGAATGGCTACAATGAAAGACAGACAATACTAAGTGTTGCCAAGGATGTAGAACAACTGGAAACTCACATGGGCTGGAAGGGGTGTCAACTGATATCTGGGGAAAACTGCTTGCACTGTCTACTAAAGCTAAACACATGCCTCCCTGTGATCCAGCAATTCCACCCTGGTCACATTCCCCAGAGAAATACATTCACCAAACTTGAGCCTCACCATTCAAAGCAGGGTCACGGAACAGCAGCTTTGGCATCACTTAGGAATCATGCACAAATTCAGGACCCACTCAGACCTACAGAACTGGGATTTTTATTTTAACAAGCTTTCTAGGTGATTCATGAGTACATTAAAGTTTGAAAAGCACTGGTCTGGAATGCTCACAGACGCACTATTCATATTAGCCCCAGACTGGAAACAACCCAAATGCCCATTAACAGTAGAATGGATAAATACATGTGTGATATATTCATCCAGTGGAGTACTACAGTGCAGCCAGAAGCATGAATGAATTCCTACAACAATATTGATAAATCTTACAAACGAGATGTTGAGAAGAAGCTAGATGCAATAGTGCACATACTGCGTGACTGCATTTATACAAGGCACAGAAATAGGCAAAACATGCCTGTGAAGAGAGTGGTTATATTGAGGGGAACATGGGCTGGAATGAGTACAAAAGACACTTCTGAGGGGGCTGGGAATGTTTCTTGATCTTGGTGCTGGTTTGTTCCACAGGTGTGTTCAGCTGTGGCCATTTGTTGAGTCATACCCTTAAAATTGGGGCATCTTTCTAAATGAATGCTCTAAGGAGCAAAAGAAGGGAAGATCAGCTCTTCCTTCTGTCCAGAACATTCCTGAATCTGCCCCTATCTTGTCATCGCTGCTGCCATGAAGCCCTTACTGCCATCATCACTTACTTGGACTGATGCAGTAGCCTTCTCACTGGTCTTCCTGTTGCCACTTCTCACAATACTCATTTCTGCCATAGCACCCAGGGCCATTTTCACAAACATGAATCAGATCCCATTGCTTCATGGCCTAAACTCTGCCAAGATGAGAGGGGTGACTTCCCATTGCTTTAAAGGCCAAAGTCCCCAATCCTCTCTGGGGCCAGCAAGCTCAGTGTGACCTGGCCCTGCCACCCTCTCTGGCTTCCAACCATTCTTTATTTGGCCAAGCACCTGGCTGCCCCAGGGCCTTTGCACCTGCCATCACCATGCCTGGCCTTCCTTGGCCATCTCACCACAGGAACTCTTGTTCTTCCTTGGCCCTGGTGGCTTCCTTCACAGTACTCTGCACTCTGTAGGATGATGGCTCTGTTGGTTTCTGGCAGTCTCCCCTGCTCAACGCTGAAGGCAGGGTTCGTGTCTCTCTTGTTGTGTCTCAGCCTAGCACAGTGTCTGGCACACAGTACCTGCCTCTCCCACACTCTGTAATCTTCCTCTTCCTCTGCTTTCTTACCTACTCTTGATCTCTGATGTTGTGGTGGACACTTTGTGTCAGTAACAGGTCTACCGATGTAGAACATCTATTCCGAAAAGTGCATGTAGTAGTTGCTCAGTAAATGCTTACTGTAGGAACAAGACAAGAAGTGGGCTCTGGAGCCCACAGTTTATTTGCAGAGTGTCCGAGAGCACCTCCTGCTGCTCAGCTGTCATTGATTTTATGGCTATGCCATAGCCTGGCTGGCTTGGGAAATATGTCCTTGAGGGATGTAAAAAAATGAGACAGGAGGCCAAGTTTAAAAACAAGTGGCTCAGTGAAAACCTCTGATTGATGGTTTTGAGTTGTGGGGTGCCTGGTAGTTGTATCTGCCCAGGCCTCTATCAGACCCAGCCCCTCAACTGACCTAAGCCAGAATCACAGGCTCATCTTTATACTTATCACAGACATCTCTGTACACTATTGCTGATAGTCAAGAAGCCAGCCTGTGGGCCAGTCCACAGTCACCTGGGTGGGGGAAAAAGAGTCCCCTGTGGACAGATGCCATGCAGAAGATTCACTGAGTGGTACCTCAGATGACTCAGCTGGCCAGCCTTAACCTTGGGAGTGGCCTCCTGATAAGCTGGGGGGTGGCCAGGATGGCAGACCTCAACGGTACCCCAACCCATGCCCAGATAATCTACCCTAAGAGCAATGGGAGCCACTGAAACACTTTCAGGAGTAGAAATGAGGGTAGAGAAAATTCAGGCAATAGTAGGGCTAGGAGGGGGTGTGATTTCACACTGAGCAGTGCGGGTGGGGAACTCATA
Source organism: Otolemur garnettii (assembly GCF_000181295.1). NCBI lineage: Eukaryota > Metazoa > Chordata > Mammalia > Primates > Galagidae > Otolemur > Otolemur garnettii. The sequence goes on from NW_003852494.1 coordinate 677,793, forward strand.
GAAAAGGTACTTTAACAAAGACTTAAAGGGGATGGGGAATAAAGCCATGTGGCCGTTTGGGAAAGAGCCTGTTACCAAGTGGGCAACAAGTGCTAAGCCCCTGAGCCAGCAGAAGCCTGTGAGCAAAGGAAGTCTGGGTCCTACTGGAGGATCCACAGAATCCCACCGGCTGCCATGTGATACAGGTCCCTAGCCACCGTGCCATGCTGCAGACAGCACAGGTAACTTTATCAAGGGTATTGCACGAAGGAACACCTGGATGTTTGGCAAGCTGGGGATGTAGCTTCATTGCAGGAGCTATGACTATTGGAGTGGGGTATCTTGGGAGGAATTCATTGCTGAGCCTTCCCAGGTAACGGGTTCAAGGGCTACAGTAGGTATGTGTAGAGGTCCTCCTTGAGGGTCAGAGTCAGATTGCCTTTCTCAAGATTCCACTCATGAGGCCAGGGCTGGGCACCTGGTGAAGGGAGCTAGGCTCAGCACAGCCACAAACAGCACCTCCTTGCAGCCTCAAGCTGGTGATAGTAACAGCTAGTAACTGTGTATGAAGCACAGACTAATGTAGCTGTTTCAATGCACAGTCACCTGTCACTGCTCCTTGGCATCACCGTCTTACAGATGATAAAACTAAGGTAAAGAAAGTTGTCATTGCTCATGTAAGGTCACCCAGTCAGTAAGTCATAGACCCAATATCTGCTCCCAAACTTGACTCCAAGAATCTAGGTTCTTTCCATTATACTCATTCTTAAAAATAGTAACATTTTTACAATGCTAAAGTACTATACACATCTGATAAGAATTGCAACAGCACAGAAGGGTTTAACATTAAAGTTGTCTTTTTTCCAGAGGTGCCTACCATTATTCTGTGTCCTTACAAAGTTACTTCATGCATATTCAAGCAAAGACAGAAGCATTATCTTTCCCTTCTTTTGTTTTACTCAGAATGTATGACATATCATGTTATGCAACGTGCCATTTTCATAGAATTTATCTTGCCTGTTCTTTGTATCAGTACATCAAGAGCAACCTCCTTACTTTTTCCAGGTGCAGAATATTCTGTGTGAATGTGCCTTATGTATCCAATCCCCCAACTCATGGACACTAAAGTTACTTCCAACTCCCCACCCATGAACACTTAGGTTACTTCTAGTCCCCGTCCCCCCCTACCACGCACACTTAGGTTACTTCCAATCTCCCACTTATGGAAACTTAAGTTACTTCTAGGCTTTTCTCTTAGTATTGGTTTCATACCAACACATTGGGACAGTCATCTTGGTGCTCCTGTATGGGTGTATCTAAAGGCTAAGTTCTAAGACAAAAAGCATCAGTGCACAGAGCAGGCACCATGGAGGAGAAAAGATACAGACAACTGAAGGGTATCTAGCACAAGATGTCTGCTATGATTTCAGGAAGGTCATTTGACACTTCTGTGCCCTGGCCTGAAATTCTCCTTGAGCCCAATAAGCTTATTAGTCATCATACGTATCTGCCAGGTGTCCCCAAATGCCCCAGACCATTAATCACTGTCACCAAATATGATGTACCAGGCACTGTGTACATGTTGATGTGTATTATCAACTCATTCTGCCTCACAGTCATCTTGACATGGATGTCCTATTATCATTCCTCCTTACAGGTTGAGGAAGAGAATGCCAGAGAGGTTTAATTGCTTGCCCAAGGTCACACAGAGCTAAGAACATGAGGACCCTGGGATTCAAAGAAGTTCAATGTGATTTCAGGGCTCAAGCCTGTAGGCACTGGGCTATCCTGCCTGAAGCTATCTGGCTCCCAGCCAGGTGACCACTGAGCTCACCCTGCCTCTGAGACCCCAGTGCTGCTCCTCTCTATTGCCAATCCCTCAGACCCTGAGATTTTCTGGTGATGTTAGATGGGTTTCTCTAACTGAGGGGACTAGAGTCTGGGCACAGCTCTCTATCCCCAGCAGCCCTGGAAGCCCAAGTGCCAGGCCTGAGAGATGGCCTGGTCTTGCCATCCTTAGCTATGCAGGAGGCCAGCTGAATACTTACTGGAGCATCACATATCATTCAATTCATCTGTTCAACAAATACTTATTGAGTATTCTCCTCTGGGGTTAGGAGTCTAAACTCTAGAAGCCAACCTGAATTTGACTTGCAGCATCATCATTTCTTAGCTGTGTGACCCTGAGCAGGCTGCTCAAGGTCTCAGAGCCTCAGTTTCTGCATCTACCAAATAGATATTATTATTACAAACTTATTATTCTTATTATTGGACAGGATCATTCCTTCCTGGTCCTTGGAGAGCTAAGAGTCTCCTCCACCAGTTCTCTTGTAGTGTCCTCTCAGAGGCATCTGAACATCTGCCCTGGCTGACTTATGGATAACAATCCCATGCCTACCCAAAGATAACCTTGCCCTCTCTCACCTTAGTGACCGATGCATTACTAAGCTCAGCCATTTTCTGTAGGACACACTTGTCTGACCACAAAGTCAAAGCTGCCACTGCCTTCTTCTCAATCCCTAACTGTGAGTGTTCTAAAATTAGCTGGTAGTTGCCAGTTCCAAGCAGAGCCAGCTTCTGGGAACCAGGAGGCCTTGGCACTGTCACCTGCGCTGCCTTCTCCATACAACTGCGTAATGAATTGTCAGTCTCAGCCACCCCATGGATGGTCTTGAGTTTACAGCTGTTCCACCGCCAAGGACGCTGGGGCTAATGGCTCTGAGAAGACAGATCAACTGGAGAGCGTCAGGATGATGAATGGACTTGCCCTACGCCAGGATGCTGGCGGCCCGGCTGTATGTAAAAGAGAATGCCTAATTTGTTCATACCCACAATTACCTGGAGCCTGCTCTTCAGGTATGATTTAGTGCAGAAAACATCCCAAGGTGGTCTCTGTTTCAAGATATTAATTATTTCAAGTGGCGCCAACCTTTGAGCTCTGATCACTCTGGATAACCTCCGTGGGGCCCTAGGATGGGAGTATGTCTATGGCTAGGTTCTGCCCGATATGGAAGAAAAGAGACTAAGGAGAGATCAGAGGCATTCCAGAGGGCTTTGGAGATTGATTTTCATCCCCTGAGCTTGCCCTGAACCATTTTTTCATGAAACCTTCTCCTTTGCATGCTTTTAAACCAACGCCACCCCCATTCAACTCCTCTCTCCCTCTCAATTAGGCGTGCCCCACAAGAGATAATCCAATGAGTTGGTGCACCCCTACCGAAAGACAAGGATTTCTCCTGCCAACCAAATATTTCATCCAGCTGTAGATATCATGAGGAAACGGCAAACAAAGAGAGAGATTTAATAACTGGAAATAAGAGTAAGGATGCAGATAGTTTAATTTTTTTTTGTATTGCATCTAATTGCAATCAACAGTAGACATCTGACACAGTGACAGCCTCAGCAAAATTGCTGCTGAGAGAACAGAATCTTTGTCTAAAAATAATCAGACATTCTGTGCACCACTGTTTGTTATAACGGTAATCGATGCTGGAGGCTTTGAATTCCATCAATTTATAGATCTGCGCAGGCCTGCCTGGCGACGGGGCTGGTGCACGGAGGCCCTCGCCAGCTCGGGCAGTGCGGGGCCCCAGTGTGTGATTAAGATAAGCCCTGATTCCTTTCATACATTCCTTATCAGGGTCTAATTCTCCAGCAGGTAGAGATGTTCACAACAGTTAAAGATTAGTGCATCTTCTCAGACGCCAAATTTGAGGGTATTGATCAATAAATCAAATCAGGCCAATCAATCGCCCAATCAGGAGAGTCTAGCCAGTGCATTATTACCGGCGCCTCCAAGCCAAAGCTTTTCATGGGTTTCATCAAAACAGCCTCACCTTGGCTTCCCGCCAGCTGCTGGCTTGCCTAATAGACTCCACAGCCGAGAGGGGCCTCCTGCCCAGCGGAAGAGCAATAAATTTCTCATCAAACAGCCGATGGAGAAACAAGATGAACATCTGTTTTGCTGCAATGAAACTCCTGTGTTCTTCAGAATGCACAAACCGTCTCTGACAGACCACCCCAAAGGCGGCTTCCCTGGCACATGGCGGCCCCACGGAATATTCCGCCGGTTATTTCAATCAGGTAATTTAAGGAGACTTTTGCATTCTTCTCTCTGCAGCTGCTGGAGCTCTGCAAAGACTATTCCGGTGCAGTCGATAATAAATGCCATCCTGGGACCCTATAGTATGAAGGCAATTTTATGATACCCATTATGTGGCAATGTAACTTCATTAAAAGCTGTTTATTCCCTCTAAGCATTTTAAGCACTTTCCCTCACCCATAAAGGAGAGGCCAGGGAGGTTATTTTTTACAGAAAAGGTTCTGGGCTGTATTTCTTCCCTCAATAACTTGGGGGAGCCTTGCCCACTGGTCTTCTCACTTCGAGAAGATGAGACAGTCTGGGGTCCAGGGAGGCTGGGTGAGGACCAGGTTTTCCCCAGGACTCAGACAGGAGCCACCTTGGTCACAGGAGCTGAGAGGTCCAGTGGAAGAGAGGAATGGAGGCCTCAAGCTCATGGGACATTCAGAAACCTTTTGTTCTGGGTCCTATAAAACAGAGATGAAGAACGTTCCAGAATATGATGCCCAAAGCTGGCATTTTCTAAACTAGGGATCCCTTGGACCTTTCTTTTTGCTTTTCTATGTTGACACTAATCCAAAGAAATTATTACTTGGCCTGTTGCAAAGGCCCAAATTACCCTTTGCAGGCACAGCTGGTGGCTGAATGATCATTTTGTAGCCCTAGATTTGAATGTCAAGGTGGAGGACTACAGTCTTCAGGATGAGAAAGCAATCCCTGGCTCCACAAGATTTGTTCTCCCTTTGATAGTGTCTGTTCATATCCTGACTTGGAGGGTGGGTGTTACAGAAGGTAGCATTTTGGCTTTTTTGAAAGCAGGGGAAGGAAAAAAAGAAAACGAATGTGTCTGCAGAGAAGAGTGTCTAAGAGCCCCAGTCAGGGATGGCAAGGGCCCCAAGGACCCAGAGGAGAGAAAGGAAATGGCATCAGAGGCCTGCAGCACAGCTGAGTGAGCAGGTGGCAGGCCTAGGATATAGTGGGACCTGTGAGACGGGGTGACGCACAGGTGGTAGGGACCAGCTGAGATGGCACAGAGCCAGGATAAAAACCACAGCCCCCACTGACCAACATGTGATATGTGAAACTAAAGGAAAAAGCAGTTAAAACAGCAATGGTGCCTGGTACAGTTCTAACTTGCCTAATCTTCTCAATGACGCAGTAGTGTAATCACCCCATGTTGTAGGTAAGGAAGTGAAAACCCAAAGTAGTAAAGTTAATCTTCCCAGGGTCCCACGCTAGTAAGCCGATCTCATCACTGGCATTTCTCGGGTGCTCACTGAGTCCTCTGTCTTGTGTACCTTATGTGCACTGTCTTTTTTTTTTTTTTTGAGACAGGACCCTCAAGCTGTCCCCCTGGGTAGAGTGCCGTGGCATCTCAGCTCACAGCAACCTCAAACTCCTGGGCTCAAGTGAGTCTCCTGCCTCAGCCTCCCAAGTAGCTGGGACCACAGGCGCCTGCCACAATGCCCGGCTATTTTTTGGTTGCAGCCGTCGTTGTTTGGCGGGCCCAGGCTGGATTCGAACCCGCCACCTTGGATGTATGTGGCTGGCGCCTTAGCCACTTGAGCCACAGGCGCCGAGCTTGTGCACTGTCTTGATTTATCTTTAGAATACTCATCCACAGGGGGTGTAGTTACTATCCCCATTTTACAGGTGAAGAAACTGAGCCTCAGAGAGGGAAAATGATTTAAGCAGGTGGGGGGGGGGAAGCTGGGACTGACACCCATCCAAAGTCCTTGACCCCTTTGGGGACTGCTTTCTGGCCTCCCCATGGCCTCCTTGAAGAGAAGTCCATGGCCCCTCAAGGGGTTCCCACAATCACCTGCCCAGTCTGTTCTCTGTGCAGTCTCCTGAGGAGCTCTTGAAATGTAAACTGCCCCTTTCAGGCCACCCCTTGCCCTGCACCAACCACTGACTTCCTAAATATCTTCCCTGTCTTGGTCTGGATTCATCCCTGGAACCCGCAAATGTACACTGTCCTCCAGCTCAGCCCTAAGACGTCACTACTTCATTATACTAGGCCCCACATTTCCATCTGAGCCCTCATTATGGGCATAAATAAGTTAGTTGGCTTCATTTCAAATGACCATCCTGTAAAGGTCCATCTCCTTCATGGAACTTTGACTGTCTTGCCCTCCTCTGTGTACCCAAGCCCCAGGAGGATGCCAGGCACTAGGTGCTTAAAATACATCTGCTGACTGACTAAAGTGGGAACTCCTGCCCTCTCAAGTGTCCTGCTGTGGCCCTTCCTTCCTGGACTCAGCAAAGTCCCTTGTAAATTCAGTATGAGTTCTAAGCCCTGTACCATCTCTTCTCAGTGTGAAGGAAGGGTGGCTAGCGTCTGCAGTTTCATGGACAAAAAGAAAAAAAATAAATAAAGGAGAGGAGACAGGATTATAAGTCTACCCTCGAGTCATGGAAGTTGTGGAACAAAGATGAACCCAGGCAGAGGGCTGTACTTGTCAAGCTGACAGCAAATTATTATCCTGCCAGGGCATGGGGCTGTCTGCCCAAAATACAGATATGTACCGGGGTGTCTAGTACAGAGAGGCCACAGTATATTAGATTTATCATATGCTCCAGCCAAGATGTGCTGCCGAGATTTGGGGGCAAGATTTATTACACTGGCTGGTTTTTAAAATGAAAGTGAAAAGAGGATATTCTGGCAAATCCACAGGCTGCTAATGGGGTGAGAATCACATAAAATGGATCATCTTCAAATTTCTTCCTCTATGCACAGAGAGACCTTTGCAGAAAACTCAGGCGTATCTGAAAAAATTGCTCAAACCCAGTGTTTTTGGAATGACCTACTGGGTGACCTTGGATGAATTACTCTCATTCTTTGAATGTGTGTTTCTTGTTTGCAAACAATAAAAAATAATAGCTATAATTTATTGATTTCTTACTTCGTATGGGGAAATTCTTGGAAATGTGCCAATAACTCTTTGATATAGTTACTATTTTTATTCCCATTCTATAGATGAGGAAAACTGAGGCTCAGAGAGGTAGAGTCATTTGGACAGTGGCAGAACCAGAATGCTAACTCAGGAAATCTTCACTTACCTCTCTGCAAAAGGTTAGCTCTGCCTGCTCAGATGAAAGCTGCAAGATATACTCAGACCTCATCATCTCTGTTCTTGAAATGGAAACTCCAACAAGGAATCCCAGCTACCTCCTAGTCCTGGTGGTATCTGCCTTTTGCAGAGATAGTTGCAGGGAAAAAAAAGAAAGGCAAGTTTGATTTCTCACGTTTGCTTTTGGGTGCTCAGGATCTTAGCAAGTTTAGCTCATGCCAGGGAAACATGGGCCCTGCCCTCAAATAGGCACAGAAAACATTTCAGAAGCATAAGTCACAGGGATGTTGATGCCAGAGGGGACAGAAATGAGAAGATGAGAGGATGTGAGGTGTCTGGCTGAAGGGGCCCAGTGTGGGGAAGACCCAGAGGATAACACTGGTTCTCAATAGCATGAGATACTATCCCCCCTTTGGGGGACATGTAGCCATGACTAAAGATATTTTTGATTGCCACAACTGGGGGCTGGCTACTGGCATCTAGTGGGTGGAGGCCAGAGATATTGCTAAACATCTTGCATGCACAAGACAGCCACCACAACAAGGAATCATCCAGTCCAAATTGCCAACAGTGCATGAACTTGAGAAACCTACAAGGAGCTGTGGGGGCTCTCCCAGGATTGGAGAAGACCCAGATGCCAAGAACCAACAGGAGAGAAGCTCAGGTCTGTGCAGGCAAAGGCAGTTACACACAAACTGGTTTCAGGCCAGCATGAGGAAGGTAGCCTTGATGGTCTGAAGTGTAGAGAAGAAATCAAGCCTGGAATAAGGGACTGAACGCAAAGATCTTTCTTATGGCATTTAATCTTGACATTAGATGAAGTCCCCAGGACAAAAGCAATGAAGTTTGGGGTTATTTCTAGAACCTTTTGCGATTATGTCATTTAGTCCTGCCAACAGCCCCATGACATGGACGATATGGTTACCCTTATTTTACAGAACAGGAAACTGAGGCTTAAAGAGGTAAACATCACTTGTCTGAACTCACAAAGCTGCTAAGCAGGGAAGTCAGGATTCCAGCCTGAGTCTTTCTGATCCCAAAGCTCATGAGGAAGATCCTCCTCCATTGCCAATTCTCCCAGTGCTTGTAAAGCTAGCCCCAGCCCAGAGGAAGGCACTGGCAGCAGTATCCACACACAGCTGCTTTGATTTAGAGTCAGAGTTAGGAAAGCTGGACCCAACATTCGAGACCTAAGTTCAACAGTTCAGCCCTCTCTCATGTTAAGGACACAAAAACATGTTCCATACATTGTCCAGCCCCCTGCTTACTTTTTTTAAACAAAAACATTGCAACCGGCAGTGAAAAGACATTGTCCCAGGCACACACTCTAATTGATGTCCCTGACCATTCAGTAACATGGATAAAAGAAAACTTGCTTCATTAATAGGTCCTCATGCTAATTAGCACAATTTATTGGGGGGGGGGGCAGTCCAGGCCTTCTGCAAACGTTACAAGTGTGGACAAAAAAACTTTTGTAGAGAGCCCCACACAATATTGCCATGTGACCAAGCCTGCCACAAAGACAGCAAAAGCACACAGCTTAAAGAGGCCGCTCAGAGGCACTGAATGTAGCTCTAGAAATTTATGATGTAAATTGACCGTTTCCAGTGATAAGAAACTCCCAAATTTAAATGTTGGCTATTTCTGCAAATAAACACTGCGTTTCTCACCACTTTGAAAAAGGCTCCCTAATGACTACAAAGCTTCGTGGAAAAGTGTAAAAAAAGGTGTGTGGGTGGGTGGGGGAAGAAGCGGGGCAGGGGGGAACCCTTAAATGTTTAATATTCAATAAATGTGTCAATTTTACATACAGAGGCAAATGGGTCTTTATTGAGGAATTGGTAAATTTCCTCAGAGAAAAGTAAGTGCATTTTAGCCTTCAAGGAGTCCCAGATGAATAGAAATGGAATGTGATTTGTGATAAAACTCAGCTGCTCTATAAAAGACGTTAAATAAATGTTGCTGTTTCACCAGGGATGTACAAAATTGATTGCATTATAGACTGATTCTAAGATGCTGTATCCCTGTACGGCCCCTCATCAGCTTCCATGTGCTGGGGGGAAGCTGTTTCCAGAGATGATCTAGACTATGTGGCAGCTCCTCTTCATGCAGTGGCAGGATTTTCTGGAAATGCAACATTCCCCTGCTCCTTCATACACTGATTTAGGTTGAACTGTAGGAAACAACTGATATTTGACCATTTTTGACTTCCCTCAAATGGCAATTTCTTCTCCATCTATTTATTATTTCTGGTGGACTGGCCAGTCCTTTCCTTTCCTTTTCTTTTCCCTTGGGGGAAGGCTGCTGATACCATTTAAGAGAAATTTGGTTGCTATGTAAGGTTCATGGGTGGAGGCAACAGTTTCCTTTATCAGCTCACCAGAGGGCACCCTGGGCCCGGGTGATAATCTTGCCTTGTCTTTAGCCCAGTTGGGTGAGCTTGGGAAGATCCCCTACCCTTTCTGAACCTCAGTTTTCCCCACCTACAAAGTGGGCTATCCCTACCTTTCCCCCAGGATATTTGGAGAATTGAATGAGGTAGCCCTACGTGGTAAATTGTCAAATGCTTTTGGGCAACTATTATAAGGTATTATGTATCCAGCCGGGGATGAATGTTCAGATATGGCACACAGAGCCCTGCCCTCAAGGAACTGATAATGCCATTGTCAACTATGAATCCTTCAGGTAAGATGTGGAGTTTCAGGGATTGAAGGGTGGACCCAAACTGATCAGGAAGGCTTTCTAGAGAGTGGGAGCCTGGGCTCACATATTTGGACATGTCCATTCCTCTTTATGACCAGTGCTACCAGCCTGGTCCAGCCACTGCTAACTCCTGTCTGGATGGTTTACAGGAGCTTCCCATGGGGCTCTCTTGGCTCCCTGCAGCAGCTAGAGATGGCATTTCAAGATACAAACTGGATGCTAATACTTCCGTGCTTAAAAGATTTTGAAACCTCCTACCGTTCCACTTCAGATCAAGTCTGAATGCTCCAGCACAGCCTGCAAGACCTGGGTGGTCAGCCCTGCCCACTTCTCCAGTGCATTCCCCCACCCCACCCCATACACAGTTCCCTCCTCACTTTGCTCCCACCATTCTGGCCCTTCATTCATTCTGTTCCTGGGAGCTGCCAAGCTCAGGCCCACCTCAGGGCCTTTGCACATGCAGTTTCTGCTACCTGAACACTCTCTACTTTCAGTTCTTTAGCCAATTCAGTGGTTCCCAGCAGCATCAGTTCATCAAGGCACTTGTTAGAAATGCAAATTCTTGGACCAACTCCAGATCTACTGAATCAGAAACTCTGGGGGCAGAGCCTGGCGACCTTCTCAAGAGAACCTTAGGTGACTCTAATGCTTGCTCAAGTCTGAGAATCAATGGCCTAACTCAGTCCTACTTGACTAAGCAAGCTTCTGCTTAGACATTACTTCCAGAAGGGTATTAGATTCCTACTATCATGTGCCCCCTCTACCACTTCCTCATTTCTATGAGGCACGATGGCAAATATGATGCAGTAATTATTTGTTTCATGTCTATGTCTCTTTGTAGTAAGACTAGAAACTCCAGGAGGGCAGGTACCCTGTGCTCTCATCACCTAATCAGAGAGTAGGTACTCAGGGATATGCTGGATGAGCAAATGAATGAATGCTCAAATGAACAAATGAATTTGTCTTGGAAGATGACAGATGTACATGAAGTGCCCCAGGCTTTGTATTCTCCATTCTTCAGCCCCTAGATTGTCCCCGTCCCCAACCCAATCTGACCTTCTAAACATTATCCTAGTCAAGTCAGGAGCCAATCACAGCAGTGTATGGACAAGGCTGTCAAATTGTATCCCCTGCCTCCCTAAAGAAAAGAATAAACCAGCAGAAAGAGAGAGGAGATTCCCTTGCAGTAGATAAACAGCTCAGGGGCTACACCTGAACATCTCTCAAGAAGAATAACAACCCTTCCTCTACCCCTCCCCGACAGCAACCAGCTGTGCAGAAATAGTCCAAATAAAAACCTGGAGACCAAAAACTACAGGCAGAAAATCTGAGCATCAGCTTGGAAGATTCCTGACCTGCAGTTGCCCACATCTCCTGGCTGAGAAACTGAGGCTGTCTCTAACTAAACTGTCAGTTGATTGGAAGCTTCTGGATGTTCCAAGGCAGTTTGCTTGGCTTTTGGAGCTAAAACTTGAAGGGGAATCATTTCTTTTCCATAACTCAGAGCAATTACATCCTCTTAACGCAGACATCTGGCTCACTACTGCTCTCCTTACTTAGGTTTCCAAATGATATCAGTTCTGGGAAGATCAATTGTTACTGAAAAGTCGAGAAACGCTCACCGGTTATTTGCATTGATTTGGTTGACAAGACACATATTCCTTTTGAACTATAGTTGTCCATGGAGGAAAGAGGAGAAAATCATACAAATACTGGACAGCCTGGAGTTTGGAGCCACAGAGGGTAGAAAGCTTTGCCCAGAACAGGGACACGGAACCACTCTCCCAGAGACCCTTCCCCCACCCCAACAAAGCCATTTCCATAAAGACGAATGTCAGCCAGCACCACAAGCAGCCACGAGGACATAATTGGACTGTTACCACATCATCTTTAATCAATAGGATCCGGAGTTTCCACAGCTTGTTCGGCCCAAATCTCCTTGGCAGCCAAGAACCAGCAGGTTGTTAAAAGGCCTGATAGTGCTGCCTTGCTAATGGGTGGCTTGTTCCCTCGACCCTGCTGATTTTTTAAATAAACCTAAATTCCAATAATTGTTTAATGTTTACTTTTATTTAGTTCTGGTTCAGATGTTCTGTGTCTGTCAGAAACTGATATCTGGTTCCTGGTGAGCTTTATTAAAATACACACACAGATACATACAGGTGCACAGAGAGACACACGTACAGGGGCACACACACAGATGCACAAAAAGACACACACAGACACAAAGAGACATACATACAGAGACACAGACACACACAGAAGACACATGTTGCATATCTATTGGGAAGCAGATTATTTATTTCGCTTCCAAGGGCAAGTCTGCTAACTTCTGCTTTTTCTCCCTGGCCCCTTCCCAGGGAGGTGAAAGGGATCTCACTAGCCTTTCACCAAGGAGCTCTGTTCTCAGCTCAGGCCATAGACAAAGGTAACACTGGGCCTCTAATTTTGGTCTGTGAATACCGTCAGCTCTTTCAGTGTCACTGTGGCTACATGTTAGGACAACTCCTCAGAGAAGGCACCCTGTGCCTTTCCTTCCCTTGGTCGTGTATGTGCCATGTGGCTGTGCTTCCAGAAAACCACTAAACCATTGGGACACCTGTATGTCCAGGAACATGGGGTGAAAGATTCCCTGAACACCACAGATATCAGGAAGCAAGCTGTTTCCCAGTCACAGGCACTGGGTTGGCCAGGAGAGCCCCACTCCTATTTTCAGACAAGAAGCCCCCCTCATCTGTCTTTCTAGACATCTCAGAAAAGCCACAGTGAATGTAGTATTGAGGTGAGGTGCTGGTGCCAATCCCTTTCTTTTTTTTTTTTTTTTTTTTTTGAGACAGAGCCTCA
>NW_003852494.1:690935-701184 GCF_000181295.1 Otolemur garnettii
GTTGTTTGGCGGGTCCGGGCTGGGGATTCGAACCCGCCACCTTAGGTGTATGTGGCTGGCGCCTTAGCCGGTTGAGCTATAGGCGCAGAGCCGCCAATCCCTTTCTAAGCTCACCTGCATTTGGTGCTCACTGTGGCCCACACGATGTGTTGAGAAGCCTGTGTTTATTCAGAAAATCACTGCAAACTGATGACCTGAAGATTGGGCTGGCCAAGGTTAAGACACATGTGAAGGTCAGACTTGAAACTGTCCTTCCCCATTGTGCACCCTGTCCATCAAACAGGGGGCTGCCCAACTCTTCCTCTTTGTCACCCCCACATAAAATCAGCTACCAACACCCGCCAGGTGGACTCTGAGTGTCACCAGCATCTGTTCCTTCCTGCTGATGTCAATACCACTCCTGGGTCAGACCCCAAGGACTTCACCATGGCTACCAGGAAACCTCTCAGGACTCTGGCTGCCCCTTTTCCATCCCCTTCCATCCGACTAACACAAACCTTGACCAGGTTGTAATCCAGTTACTCCATGATCCCTCCTGCTTCCAGGAAGATGCCCGAGTGACCCTCACATTATCCACGCTCCTTCTCAGTCCCATGCCCTCCACTTTGGTCCTCCCAGCACACTGGTCCTGAGCTCAAAGACTGAGCCACCAAGAGGGACAACCTGCTACTTTCATCTCTCCAATAAACTAAGCATAAGAGGAAATGATGTTAAGTTCCTCTTTCTGTTGGAGAAAGGGAAGCCTGGAATCAGAGAGAAGTTTCTGCAGTGGGTTGAGAGGAGTGTTGAAAAGAACCCATGCCTTGTCATCCATCAGAAGGGCTAGGTTTGCAACCAGCTTTGGCCACTTACTAGCCATGTGTCCTAGGCAAGTCACATCAGCTTCTGATCCTGATGGTGGCAGTCATGCTACTAATTCATATTCTCATCCTGGGAAACTCGGTCTTACGTGTGATCCTTTATCACCGCAGGGGCTGTTATAACTAACACCATTCTTGGAAGCAGTTATCTCAAATTCTATCCCCTTAATACCTTACACTGGGGCATCCAAGTAGCCCCATTTGTGCCTTGAATTTGTTTCCATCCACAGAAAGCCTTCACAGACAATCCCTAGCAGGCTCCCTACTTCACTGGTATGATCTATAGGTCATTTCTTGCCACTCCCATGCTCTCCAGTCCACCCTGACCTGCCAGTGGCCACACCAACAGAACAACATCTCTATGTGTAACTGACTCTAATAAGTGTCCCAATACATACGGCACTACTCAGGGTCTATTATCAGCTAATGAGTAAATAATATTCTGTTCTAAATCCAAAAGCGCTATTAGACACCAGAGGGGGACTAATGGGCGTTTTAAGACCCCTTTAATCACATATTAACATGATGTGAAGCAGGCTGTGGAGCCCATATGCCAACCACCCCGCTACTGAGGCGGCTTCTCCTCTTCAACTGAGAACAAAGTGGGGGAAAAGAGCCAGCCCCCCCACCCCTCGGGTCTGGCGAAGCAGCCAGAGCAACCCTCAGGGGCTGGAAGAATGTCCCAACCCGATTGGCTGTCTCTGAGCTAAGTAAGTGCTATTGTACCCAACCTGTGTCTCTGGGACATGACAGGCTGGGGGGTATACTCATTTCCTAGGGCTGCTGTGACAACTGCTACAAGCTGAGCGGCTTGAAACAATAGTTTATTCTCTCTCAGGTCTGGAGCCCAGAAGTCTGAGACCAAGGTGTGCGGTGTGAGGACCAAGCTTGCTCTGCAGGCTCCAAGGTTGGTCCTTCCTCACCAACTCCAGCTCCTGGTGACTATGGCAATGTTTGGCATTCCTTGGCTTGCAGCACATCACTCCAACCTCTACTTGTGTGGTCACATGGCATTCTCTCTCCCTGTGTGTCTTTTTTTTTTTAGACAGAGCCTCAAGCTATCCCCCTGGGTATAGTGCCATGGCATCACAGCTCACAGCAATCTCCAACTCCTGAGCTCAAGTGAGTCTCCTGCCTCAGCCTCCCAAGTAGCCGGGACCACAGGCTTCCGCCACAATGCCCGGCCATTTTTTGGATGCAGCCATCATTGTTGTTTGGCGGGCCTGGGCTGGGGATTCGAACCCGCCACCTTAGGTGTATGTGGCTGGCGCCGTAGCCGCTTGAGCCACAGGCGCAGAGCCACTCTCCCCGTGTGTCTTATGAGGACATGTATTCGATTAAGGGCCCACCCTGCTCCTGTATACATGTAACCTCATCTTAACTAATTATACCTGCAAAGACCCTGTTTCCAAATAAGGCCAGACTCTCAGATTCTCAATGGACATGAATTTTGGGAAGGGGACCACTATTCGACCCAGTACAAGGGTGAGATGGGGGTGGTACGGGTAAGGGGATCAGATAAACACCTTCACTCTCAAAGTGACTCTTACCAAGGAGCACCTGCCACTTTGTACCCGCTCTGCCCTGCAGAGGAGCATTCCAGAAAAGTTCAAGCACCCGACCCAAATTCCTCTCACCAATCCATCATGTCCTATTAGCAATGTGAGTTTCTTTTTGGCTACTTCCATCGACTCATATTAGCATTTGTTTTCCCTGATACAATGCAGAAGTCTTCTCAGATTAGTAACTTTCATATCACATTAGTGGAAACAACTACTAATACAATACAACCCAAATATGACACAGTCTGAGGGAGAGTTGCTAACACAATGCGACTCATCCCTCTCCGATGGCACAGGGATGTTGATCAGTTGTTGAGTGCTGAAATGGTCAGTTCCCAGTTAGCCAAGCCACTCTGGCCACCCTCAACTGACTGAAGTTTTGGTGCAGCAAGAAGGTCCCACTTGGAAAGAATCAATCTGGGCATCTCCCCTGTTTCCAAACACCAACCCAAGAGCTCCCCTATAAGGAATATTTCCTTTTAAATATCCAAGCATCCCTGGAACATGCAGAGAAAAGGTGACAGGTAGAGGAACCTTCCACAACCCAGTTCTCTGCAACTGTACCTTAATTGGTGTGACAGACAGGGCCTGAGTTGCCCAGGTTAATTCATCAAGATGTGTCGACACAGCAGAGGTAGGGTGATGTGAGTAGCCACGAAACTGGCATGTTGTGCTGACAAGGCCACAGGAAAGTGGCAGGCGGGGTGAAGGAACAGCATGAAGTGGTCCAGGCTCTCACCGAGCAGTTTAAGGAAATCCTCACTCAGGCCAGATTAGGCCTGCAGCTAGCTTAAGTTAAAATCTTATCACTACCACATCCTAGCTGGATGATCTTGGGCATGGAATTTTATCTCTGTGCCTCAGTTTTCTCTTCTGTAAAATGGGGGATAAAACAGGAGCTACCTAATAAGGCTGATATGAGGATTAAATGAGATGGGAATAGAAAAAGACTTAGGATCTGTCGCAGTACCTGACTCATGGTAATTCCAATTTAAGACACAGCAATGGTGATGTCTGGGAATCCTGAAATGAGACAGGCCTCTCTGGTATGGGGTGACAGCCACCCCCCCTTGCTACAGTTTACCCATATGATCTGAGTGAGTTCTGGGTTAGGCACTGTGGGAAAATTAAAAGTTAAGAATGATACAGTCCTCTCCCTCTTCCCAGGAAGCCTACCATCTACTCAGGGAGACAAGATACAGAACCAGAAGGCAGGGCTCATATCACAAAAGGTTTTCAAGTCAAACCAAGGAATTTGAACTTTATCTTGAGAGAAATGGTGGAAGCAAAAAAGCCCCCAAGCTGTAGCATGGCTAAGAGAAGGCAGGCCTGTGGGGAGAGGGAACAGTGCTTCCCTGGGTGCCAAACTACCTGTCACCTTGCTGGATCCGCTAGTCCTGGCAGAAAGAGAGACAGTAAGGGACAGTAAGAGGCAGCGACTGACAGTGGCAGGGATGACAGCGCAGAAGCTGAGTGTGGGCTTCTCAATGACAGTACCGGTTCTCTCTCACTTTCTCTGCCAGCCTGTCTGGGAAACTGGCACAGCCCCTCGCCCCACTGTGCCCCATTCCAAGTTATCCCAGGCAAGGTTGCCAAATAATTCCCACCCTCTCCAAACGGTGCTCCACGTGGCAGTCCAGAGCCTGCTGCCAAGAGGCAAGTGGCCAAGATTTCCTTCCAACAGAGACATCCCCTCGCCAATCAGAACGTGGCCGGCACGCGTCCCAGAAAGTTGGACTGTTGCTGTCCACCAAGCAGATGATACTGTCAGGAATTCTCGGTCCTGCTCTGGGCCACCATTCCCACCAAAACCTCACAGCAAGGAGGGCCCCCAAGTCAGACACTAAACCCCTCCACATTTAACCTCTGTGGACTCACCTGATGAGCTGCAGACCCACAGGCACTAGAGTTCAAATGTGAGAGTTCAGGGCCTGGTGCCCCAGCGAGCTCCAGTCTGCATCCACTCAATAGGGCTTATAACAGTGTCTACTTCATAATTATTGGGCAGATTAAATGAGAACATATGGAAGAAGTGCTTTCTCAGTGCCTGCCACTTAGAACTATACTCAATAAATGTTAGTTTTGAGTATTACCACCTACACTGTGTCTTTCCAGAACTCAGCTAATTAATAAGGATAAGATATCTAGAATGGAGCTGAGAACTAGAGGGTTAGCAGAAGAAAAGCTCCTAAGCAGTTAAAATACATGTCACAAAGTGACCACATTGATAGTTGAATTATGAAAACCATCTTATATAATATTTGTAATATTATACCAACTTACTATAATAGCAATTAATAATCACCACCACCAAGTATTATATATAGCAATTTAAATACACCTTGTCATTTAACCAGTGGTGTGCTGGTAAATATTAAAATAACTAGCTCTCTATGGAGAAAAAAGGAAAGTTCTGATGTATATCCAAGGTATAAATTCTTTGACTAGGGTCAATTTCCAATCCTACTGTGATGTCACTGCATATGGTGCTGGGAAGTGATGCTGATAGTTGGTTCTCTCCTGCCAGCTGAATTACTCTCCCTGTGTCCCTAGAGGTCAGTGCCATTTTTACTCCCATTTTATAGACAAGGACAGCAAAGCTCAGACACACACATTTCCTTGCCCATGATCATACAGCAAACAAGAGGCAACAGCACCAGGATTCAAGTTCAGGTCTGTGTGGATTTCAAAGTTCATGTTCTCTGCACTTGGCCCCTATTCTCCCTGTTAGCACAATTAACACTGACCATCTTGGAATGGACAGGTGACACCAAACCTTTGCATCATCTGTGCTCACTTCTATTTGACCACTGTCTGAAGGTCACTGTCCTGAAAAAGTCACTCTGGTTTCACTCTGCAGACCTCCCACCATCTGGCTCTCTGTGGTCCTCCACAGCCTACCCACTTCTCTTTTCCCACGAGGTGGAAGGGTGTACCTCCTCCTCACCCAGACAGCCAGACATCACATGTTTCCCTAATAAAACAGCTGGTAGGCTCACATCCCCAATATCCTCCACAAATAGCCCCTTATGACACAGGGGCCTGGTTGGAGCATCTACACAGCAGCGTAGGCAAAAAAGAAAAACCACTGCTCATATCACTGAATAGAGCAGAGGTAGCTTCAGGCATGACTAGATCTAGCAGTTCAAACAATATTAGCAGGATTTGGGTTCTCTCTTGCCTCTGCTTCCCTCTGAGCTGTCCTCCTCTCCCACCATGGCTGGCTTCCTCCAATAATATGGGGGTACGGCTGCTGGCAGCTCCAGGGTTACATCTTCCTGCAGGTAAAAAGACTTTTCTCCCTCATGTTCACATATAAACCACAAGAAAGTTTTAAGAGAACATGAACACATCCATTCCTTGGCATTCTGTCCAAGGCTGTCTTCCTGTTACAACAGTAGAGTTGAGAAGTTGGCAACAGAGACCATGTGGCCCGTACAGCAGAAAATACTATCTAGCCATTTCTAGAAAAATCCGTTTTAGATAGCAATGACACCAACAATAATACTTAACCAGAATTAGTTAAGTACTATATGCCAGTTACAGTTCTGAACACTCGTTTCTTACAACCCTATGAGGCAGGGAAACTGAGGCATTGAGAGGTTAAGAGCAGTACAGCAGCCTGACCCCCAATCCCAAGCTCTTAATAGCTCTGACCAAACAAGGATCTTCTGGAAGCTTCAGTGGATGTCTAAATCAGGAACTGATTTTCCAACTTCTGGTTCCAGAAACATTCACTGGAATGCTTTCAGCTGCGGTGGGATAGAGGGACAGAGACTTGTACTGCCAGTGGAGGGAGGCAGGGGTTGGCAGCCAGGGCCAGGTCTCACATCCAAAAGAGAGTTCAAGGCTTCCCATGAGGTCTGCTGCTGCCACTTACTAGCTGTGTGACCCTAAGCAAAGCATCTCCTCTACTGGTCCTCAGTTTCCCCCTCTCTAAAATGGGTTTAATAGTAACATCCCTGCTGAAGAGTAGTTGTGATTTTGAGAAACCACCATTCCATGCACTTCAATTGCCTGATCTGTACAGTAGGAGTAACTGTAGAATTTACCTCTTGGGGTTCTTGTGAGGATTAACCAACCTGTAGGGTGGTCAGGGCTGACACACAGTAAAATGTTCAACATTAGCTTTTAAGATGACTGTCAATCAAGGCACGCAAGAGAGTATTTCTGCAATGAAATGGATCCTTATTTCCTGAGACAAAAGGGACATAAAGCAGCCTCTGGGAAACTGGCTGGGGCAGTCAGTCAGTATTCTAGGGCCTCCATGCTGGGGGAGCTGACCTCATAAATACCCCAGAACCATGAAGCTCTGCTGCTATGGTTTTGGTTCATTTCAGGCTGGGGCCCCAGAGAGGAAACCCTTTCAGTGAGTATTGCCTATGAGTGCCTGGGGCACTGTGCTAAGTGATGGGGATAGAGCAGCCTCACTGAAGCACCCTTCTGGTGATCTGCGGCTCTGGCTCAGGGCCCAGGGTGGCCAGTGGCAGGCAAGGGCTTGGCCTCAGAGCCAGGAAAAGGCTGTCTGCCTGTCTGTGGTTGAGCCCAGGGCTCACTCCCGCCCCTAGGATTCTGAGCTCCACTCCCCCACCCCCCACTGTAGACATGATATCCTTTCTGGGAGGCCACAGCATCTCAGATTTCCTGTGGCCAAGTGGGAATTAGCCTTTACCACCCACCTGCTCCTCGTAATGCTTCCCAGCATCTTCGTATCCCAGGAAGCAGCACCGAATCCACCCAGCTGCTCAGGCCAGGGGCCTGGGAGGTATTTTCATTCATTCCGTTCCACCACATTACATCACCCACCAGTGAGCCCTGCCAGCTCCACTTCTAAGGCCAAGCCCAGACGTTCTCTGCCACCACTGGGCCTCCTCCAGGCCACCCGCTTGCCCCACCCCTTGACCCCATGACACTGTTCCAGAGGGATCCCCTGAAAACACCAGTGGATTGCATCACTCCCCTGAATACCTCTCCACCAGCTCCCTGGGCACTGAGACAAAACCCAGGCCCCTGCATGTGGCCAGGGAGACCCACATGGCTGCATAACACCCTGTTCTCTGCCCACATCCCCTGCCCCCTCTATGTCCCAGTCACATAAGCTCTCAGACCCAGAAAAGCTCTCCCTGACACACACCACACACATGTGCACACACATACACACTTGCAGATACCCACAGAGAAGACGACTCAGACACATACATATCTCTGTGCTACACACACAGGCACCCCTAGAGATAAGGAAGCACCTCCCTTGCCTACAACTCCACCACACCCAGACACTTGCACACACACACATCTTTCTATGCACTAGCAGATGCTGACATGCACCATGAACAAGCTTACTTAGACACAGCCACTCTGTCCACGGCTGACTCCTTGGCCTCCCCCTGCAGCTCCACCATCGCACACCGTTTGTTTTCTTTGTAGAATTGCAATTTGTGTTTCTTTAATCCCACTTGTTTACACTCTCAGCATCTACCTTGACTGTCCCAGGAGGTCCAGGACACTCTTTTGTTCATCACTGTGTTCCTAGCACCCAGTAGACATTCAATAGGAATCATTCCCTAACCCTTTTCCTATTTTAAAAATGAGGCTACGCTTTCATGCTTTCCTATGGGTTAAAATATCCTGGAAAAGCAAATAAGAAATTTGTCCCCCAGGAAGGGCTAGAAGTTCAGGAGACTAATTTTTCATTCTATACTTATCATCAACATCTCAATTTTTAAAAATTACATGTATATTGCTTACAGAATAAAGCATCTTTGAAAAATTAATATCTTAAAAGGGTCTGCCTGAGATGTTCTCCAAACTGTCCCTGCTTCAGAAACCTCAGGAAGTGTTTCTAAAATTCTGGCAGGAGGTTCTGGGTTGGGTTCTCAGGTGTCAACACTTACCTGGATTGGAAGAGGGATTGAGACACCAGCTTGACCGCTTTGGGTCTGCACAGCCCCTTCCCAGGTCTGTGTGGGAAGCCTCCTGTGTGACCCATTCCCTGGCACCTCTGTCTTCATGGCCAACCTGTCTGTCAATGAAGGAAATTAAGTTTGTCTGTGGCTGAATGTCATTCCTAAAGCCACACTGCTCGCTGTTAGAGCCAAGGGTACAGGTGCACCAACTGTGGTTCATAGTTCAACAGTTTTTTCTAGATTCTTCCCAGGAATGGAAGCTGAGCTAACTGAGCCAAAAAATCACAAAGATTGTCCTCATTTTTTCTTTTTAATTTTTGAGACAGAGTCTCACTCTGTTGCCCAGGCTAGAGTGCCATAGTGTCAGCCTATCTCACAGCAACCTCAAACTCATTGGTTCAAGTAATCCTCCTGCCCTAGCCTCCCAAGTAACTATAGGCACTTTCCAGGACACCCAGCTGATTTTTCTATTTTTAGTATAGATGGGTTCTCACTCTTCTCAAATTGATCTCAAACTCCTGAGCCCAAGCAATCCTCCTTTCTTGGTATCCCAGAGTGGTAGGATTGCAGGCATGAGCCATACCACCTGGCCCATACCTTTTTTTTTTAAGGAGAAAGTTATAATGTATAGTCCTGCTCAATAACATAATCTCACAAAATTTTTCTTATCTTAAAGAGGCTTTTAGTTTTTTTAATGTGCAGTAAGATTCACGAGTCCCCAGACTCCTGCCTTCTCACATTCTCATGTGGATACTCTTGGCTTTCAAAACAGCTCTTCCCTCCCCAAATCGACTTCCCTCCTCACTTCCAGGCTGTCTTTCTACTGCCCACTCACATGGTGAAATGCCAAATATTTGACCATGGATGATCTTAGAGAAGGTGGGGGTTTACCGAAAACAATAACAAAATCAAAGGTGCTTTCAGTTGGTCATTTGCTATTAACGCACCTGCACCTTGTGCCCTATCTTGCCAGGTCCTTCCTGTTTGTGGAGTGGGGAGAAGAGAGGGAAGGAGATTGTCCCTCATCCTGTTTTCACCTGACATAATTGAAAACTGTTTTTCTTTCTTTCTTTTTTTTTTTTTTGAGACAGAGTCTCACTATGTCGCCCTCACAGCTTACAGCAATCTCAAACTCTTGGGCTTAAGCGATTCTCTTGCCTCACCCTCCCAAGTAGCTGGGACCACAGGTGTCTGGCACAATGCCCAGCTATTTTTTTGTTGTTTAGCAGGCCCAGGTCAGGTTCGAACCCACCACCCCCATATTATGTGGCTGGCACCCTAGCTGCTGAGCTACAGGCACCAAGCCTGAAAACTGTTTTTCTATTACCTGTTCCATCCATGACTGCTTGCCTTGCCTCTTTCTTATGAACCTTCCCCATTGTGTCTCTAAAGAATCACTTGGTCCTCTGCATACCTCTCTAGTGTCTTGGTCTAATTTTTATATCTCCTAAGGGTCCCATTTGCCTTACTGATCTTTGGGTACTCTCAGGTTGAGATAACATGGCATCTCACCTACTTGTGCTAACCAATCTCCTGCTTAATGCCTCTGTGAATAGTGAATGAATATTCTTCAAATACTCCTCCTGGGAGATCTGTAGCTGTTGCTAAAGCCATGAATTAATATTACCCCTGACTGACCCTGCAACTTCTCCATCTCCTGATCAACCTAAGAATGATTTACAAGGCAGAGATAACAAATATATAGCATACATGTGGACACTGTCAATGCCCAGCCTGTGGCAGACATTACTAATAGATCACCAACTCCTATCCTGTAATCCAACCTATCAATGAACTCAGTCAATTGAACTTTTTTTTTGTTTTGAGACAGAGCCTCAAGCTGTCCCCCTGGGTAGAGTGCTGTAGCATCACAGCTCACAGCAACCTCCAACTCCTGGGCACAAGCGAGTCTCTTGCCTCA
>NW_003852494.1:701305-735035 GCF_000181295.1 Otolemur garnettii
CTTAGCCACTTGAGCCACAGGTGCCGAGCCTCAGTTGAACTTTTAAAGTAAAGCCTAAACCAAATCACCCATCCTCCATTGTTTCTTGCTCAGTCACCTGAAGTAACCTTGAACCTGGTCTTTTAGCTTCTTCTCCCTTCCGTCTTTCCATTAATTCTCCAGACACAACCTAAGAGTGATTTTTTTTAAAGCTTTAATCTTTTTTTTTTTTTTTTTTTTTGCAGTTTTTGGCTAGGGTGGGTTTGAACCTGCCACCTCCAGCATATGGGGCTGGTGCCCTACTCCTTTGAGCCACAGGCGCCACCCTCCTAAAGCTTTAATCTTTTAAATATAAACCAGATCCTAGCACTTTCCCATGGAAAATCCTCCAAGAGCTTCCCAATGCATTAAGAATAGAATGGTAACTTATCCTGTGCTCATGTTGGTGTTTATCACAGTCTAAGAGTCCTTCTCAATGCAGCACTCTAGAAGCAACCACTGAATTCTCAGAGCTCACATGCAAAATGCAACCTACTTCCAAAGCCTGCTCTAATAACTGGGTGATCCTACCCACTTGCAATTATTTGAGAACAAGGGAGTGTAGAAAATAAATCAGTCTAGCCCTCTTGATCAGCGTACTTTCTTTCATTACACATGGAAAACTTTTTAATCCTTTTTATAGTAGAAAATAGTCTGTTGAGGTTGAGCTTTGGGCCTCGCAGGGCTGCTGATGTGGAGTCTTTCCCATGTTTGGACATCAGTGAGGCTGTCACTGCAGAGAAAGATACTCAGGAAAGTCAGGCTATGGGCTGCCTCTTCTTTAGTACATCACATCACCTTCACAAACTGTCTGAGTCATCATTACAGCTAGAAACAGGTTCTAGAAAATCTAACGTTTTGGGAAGCCCAGGAGTCCCAGAACTAGAGGAACTAATAGGAGAAAGAAAAAATATTTTGAAATAGGAAGTTCAGAGTGGGGCTGGACTTTGAGCTCACTGACTGGTTTCTCTGGTCAGTAACATCTCAGAGCAAAAAGTGAACATTCCTGGTGCTTCCGCCAGGTTTCCTGGGGAACAGGGATGAAGGAGATGGAGCAAGGGAAGAGTAATTAGTCCTATTAATTACATCTCAACCACAGCCTACATTTCTGCCCCGGGATTAAAGAAACATTCATTTGGAACCACTATTAAGGTCTTAAATTCAATGCATCACAAATCAGGGCAGTGGAATGAAAATTCTTTCCTGTAGGGACCAAGAGGCAGAGAGCAGAGAATTTTCTATCTAGGTTGTTGCAGCCCAGCTGGAAAAGCCAGGGCTCGTGAGTGGGGTTCACTTGTTATTGTTGTTAGCTTTTTTTAAAAAGCTGTTTCAGGCAGGGATGTGTTCCAAATGTATAATCTAATGTGCTATAAAAGTCACTAATGTGATTATACTTTTACATCATATTAGAGAAAATGAATACTAATTCAATACCAAACACTTATTTGGTAGAACCACAAATTGCTGAGAGGCTGCAAAACATTTGCTGGGCTGAACTTTCTGGCTTGTGCCTGAGAGTTTGTGGTGGGGTTTTCAGGAGTTTATGCATCCAGGTTAGTGGACTGGGCAGTCAGAACGGTTGGGATCTATCATCTCCTCTGCAGGGGACAGATGCTCCAGTGGCTCTCCTGAGAACATATATCTTATCAACTGAGGAGAAACCTCTGAATGCTCGGAGGAATTTTTCAAATCATAACGAATGCAAATCCATTTGGATTTTTTAAACTAAGTATGTTGTTTGATGGCATCAGCACTAAGAGATGAGCTGCCTCTAAATCTGAGTTAAGGTTGAGAATGGCTTTCTGGAAGGAAGACTGCTAAGAATCTTGGCCTAGAGAGCAATAGTAACAGCCAGTGTTTACCGAGCACTTCCTATGAGGCAAGCACTATTCTAAAATCTCTTTTTCCATTCATTCGTTCAACCCTCATGACCACTCTGTGAAATAGGAATCGTTTTATTACTCATTTGACAGACAAGAAACATGGAGGCCCAGAGAGGTGAAGTGACTTACCCAAGGTCACACAGCAGTGAGGAAGAGAGCTGCAATGTCAGGCCAAACTATTGGTTCTGGAGCTACATCCTTAATAATTCCCCTTAATTGAAGTTGGTCCCATAGACCAGATAATCATACCTGCATTACCTCATGTTAACTGGAGGCAACACTTGGAAAGATTTGCTCTTATTCCCATTGTACAGATGAATAAACTGCAATTTAGAAACATTACCTGACCTCCCCAATGGCACCTACCACATAAGAAGCAATAGAGCCAGGACTGAAACCCAAGGCTGGCTGGCTCCAAAGGTGGGGCCCATCTATACAGCCTCCCCAGAGTTCTGAAACAAGGCTACAGTCTCCAATCTCTACTCCTTCCCCACACTGATGTTCAACATCCCCTTTCCCTCTAACCTCCCTGCATTTTTGTGTGTGTGTGGGGGGGTTGTCCTCTCACTCCTGACAGAAGTACAAAGAAGAACAATTTGGGTCAACTTCTAGAATAATCCTTCTCTGAAATCTCTCTGGTGGGGCCCCAAGCCCTGCACCCCACAGTTCTGTCTCACAAGCGCTATGTGCTGTTTTATTATCAAACATCACTGGCATCCTGCCCCCCCCCCCCACCGTCTCGGCCAGCACATCTAAAGATGTAGGGCCAGAATTACAGCTCACCAGCTCGCCTTCATAAATAATAGTTTGCAATTTCCTCATCTGGGGGCATGGATAAATTATTCTTCTGCATCAAGGTTACGATGATCAAAAAGGTGGCCCATCTGGCCTTCCTCGAGAGCGAGGATGAAAAGGAGGCTCTGATTACATCACGGCGCCAGGCTGAGGACAGAGCCCCATGGCCTGGGCTTCCTGCTCTGTGACCACAGCCAGAGAGCTGCCAAGCTCCAATGCTGATTTGAAGGTCCTGTGCTGGGAGGGGCACATGTGACAAGCAAGTCTGACCTTTGCATTTTTCACGGGAGTTCACGGAAAGAGCCTTGTGGTGAGAAGACATGTGGCACCATTTTCTTGTCCCCTTCACTGAGAGCACCCACCCACCCCGCTGCAATCACACATGGTGGCTCTCTCCATGAGGTGTCACAGGCTGAACTCTGTCGCTCCCAAACTAAATCCATAAGCTGAAGTCCTGACACCCAGGATCTCAGAATGGGGCCTTATTTGGAAACAGGGTCTTTTTTTTTTTTTGAGACAGAGCCTCAAGCTGTCCCCCTGGGTAGAGTGCCGTGGCATTACAGCTCACAGCAACCTCCAACTCCTGGGCTCAAGCGAGTCTCCTGCCTCAGCCTCCCAAGTAGCTGGGACCACAGGCGCCCGCCCCAACGCCCGGCTATTTTTTGGTTGCAGCCGTCATTGTTGTTTTTGGCGGGTCCGGGCTGGGGATTCGAACCCGCCACCTTAGGTGTACGTGGCTGGCGCCTTAGCCGGTTGAGCTATAGGCGCCGAGCCAAAACAGGGTCTTTATAGAGGTCATCAAGTCAAAATGTGGTTGGTAGGGAGCCCTAATCCAATATGATTGTAGTCCTCATCAAAAAGGGGACATTTTGGACACAGAAACACATAAAGAAAGAATTCCTTATGAATCTGGAGAGGCCAGCTGCGAGGCAAGGAGAGAGGTCTCAGAAGAGACCACTCCTGCTGAAACCTTCATGTTGGACTTCTAGTCTCCAGAACAGAACACAAATCTCTGATTAAGCTACCCAGTCTGTGGTACTTTGCCACGGCAGTCCTAGCAAACCAACATTGAGATACAGTTTCTGAAAAGCTGGACCAAAGTATCAAATGGACCCATCCTATTGGGGTGAGGCCACCGAGTAGTATCTGAAGCTAATTTGTGCTCTTAATTATATAGATTTGCTTATGGTTTGTCCTAAATAGAAGCTCCAGGAGGGCAGGTTCAGTCATGCACTGCATAATGTTTTGGTCTATGATGGACCAAATGTACAATGGTGGTCATGTAAGAATTATGATCTCAGAATTTACTGTCCTATTTCCACCTTTAGATGTGTTTATAATACACACACACCTCTTATTGTGTTAGAGTTGCCTGGAGTGCCCAGTCTAGTAACATGCTGCTAGGTGTGTGGTCCAGGAACAATAGGCCACACCACACAGCCTAGGTGTGCAGCAGGCTGCACCATCCAGGTTTGTGCAGTTGTACTCTTATGTTTGCACGATGATGAAATCCCCTAATGACACATTTCTCAGAACCTGTCTCTATCATTAAGTGATGGTGTGACTATAAATCTTTCCTGGTCTTCACTTTTCCCAGCACCTAGAACAGTACCTGGCTTTAATATATTTGTTGAATTAACAAGTGACTGTGGCTCAAAGGAGTAGGGTGCCGGCCCCATATACCGGAGGTGGCAGGTTCACACCCAGCCCCAGCCAAAAACTGCAAAAAACAAAAACAAAAACAAAAACAAAACTCAAGTAAGTGACTAAATCGATGAACGCCAGGAAGAATGAATTTAACTTTCTTGTGCTGCAATTTCGAAGGATGTGTTCTAGCAGGATGTGTTCTACCATCTAGAAGGATGGTAGCCAGAGATGTCACTAAAACCATAATCTAGGGGCCTTCCCCACCAGGGATACCTCTGTACCTTTGGTTACATCTTGAAATTCAAAGAAGAAAAGAGGAAAGAGGAGGAAGGTTTGCCATGGCTCTAACCACCCTGCCACCTCTACCACCATTTGGGGGTGGTTTCTGACCAACAGCACACTTACCTCACTGTGCCCAAGTCTCCCCATTTATAAGCCCAAGGCCACACTATCTCTTCTATCTTTGGTTCTGTTTCCAAAACGGTGCCCTCTTTATCTTTCTAGAGATATAGAAAGTAGCCTCACACACCTCATCCAAACTGGTTTGTCCCCAATTCCTGATTAGCACCTGGAAACCAACACTTCCTCTTTTCTTCCCCCTCACCTGTCCAGTGTACCACAGAACTGTGCCCCAGCCTGCCAAGGCATGGCAAGTTCTACTGCCTCTAAAACACATGTATTTTTCCAGCCCTGAGAGCAAATGTTTTAACAGCAGAATCAGGCCCATTAACAGACACTGTAAACAGGTGGTCCTAGGGCAGAATATGCCCAGAGACAGTTTGGTCTGTATCACATATACATTCTAATTTTCCTTTAAAAATAGGTGCTTTTGCATAAAAATCTTTTTTTTTTTTTTTTTTTTTTTTTGAGCTAGAACCTCAAGCTGTCACCCTGGGTAGAGTGCTGTGACATCACAGCTCACAGCAACCTCCCACTCCTGGGCTCAAGTGAGTCTCCTGCTTCCGCCTCCCAAGTAGCTGGGACTACAGGCACCCACCACAATGCCTGGCTATTTTTTGGTTGCAGCCCTTGTTGTTTGGAGGGCCCAGGCTGGATTCGAACCTGCCAGCTCAGGTGTATGTGGCTGGCGCCTTAGCCACTTGAGACACAGGCGCAGAGCCACATAAAAATCTTGCAGCCTAGCTTCTCGTATAAAATTTAAACTGGTAATTCTGGGATTATGATGGTGCTTGGCTGGAGTTGTGAAACTGCTGTCCCCTTCAGATGGGCCACACACCCTCTACCAGTTTGCCCTGTGAGCCATGGTCCCAGTTTCTGGTCTCCTTAGCCAGGTCCTCTGTCTGTGGCACCTGCAGGGACAAGAGGTTTTGAGCTTTCTTTAAACCTTTTATGAGAGCATGCAAGACCTCTATCAAAATCAATGACTGATGTGATTCAGGCCAATCTCCCAAAAAGGCATTCCTAGACCACTGACCATCTCAGCACATAGTAGGTCCTCAATATATATTCACTGAGTGACTAAACAAATGCAACAGAAAACTGAAACAGCTGATGAAGTCCAGGCCTAATCCATCAACAGGTGATGGTGGGAGTGGGCCTGGCCAGCCTTCAGGAATGTCAAGGCCAGCTAAGAGTTCCCCATACTCCTAGGGGAGGCCAGTTAAGACTAGACCTCTTTCAGGCTGTCCCTCAGCATTGAGAGCTGGTGACAGGCACAGCCCACCCTCCCCACATTGCCCACAACACCCCCGAACCAGTCTCAGCAACATGGAACAACGCCACAGCCTTTACCCCCTGCTGTCTGCCCTCCACACACCCAGTAGGCGCCCAATTCTCACTGCCCTCCCAAATCCAGACGAAACTGCGAATTCTCCCTGTCAGTGCTGTATATCACTTTGAGATATATACCATATTAGCAGAAAGAACTGAATTATATTGCATTCATGATGCAATTAAACACTTCACTAGGAATCAATGTAAAACTGATGAGGCCTGAAAGTAGTGCATATGGCTTAGAACATTATAAAACATTACCTTCACTCAAATCCTTTTCAGTAGCAATTTAAATCTTCTTACAGTTACTGCTGCCAATGGTAAACCATCTACTGATTCATAACAGCGCATGGTAACGAATGAATTTTTTTAAAAATTTATTCAACTACTAAATTACCCATGAAACCGGAATAGCTGACAGGAATAATCTGAATTATTATTAGCTCTGCAAGTATTCTGCATTAGCCAATTTAAAACCACGGTTCTCAGGCAGGAACCAGTTAGTACAGCCGGAGTGTTAAATGACTGCAATAGTTCTTCATTTTACTGCTGCTTACATTTAAAGGTCAAGAGATAAAAATTACATATGACTCCAAACATAGGAAGGGTGTTTGTCTTTTTCTATGAATCGAGCCAGTTGTAAACTTTAAAAAACATTTGAGATCCAACTGTACAAACTCGAAGGCCTTTGGAATATTTAGAAATCAGAGGGCTGTAGGGTTTCTTATCCTTGCCCCCCCATTCATTGTGGCCAAAAAAAAAAAAAAGAAAGAAAAAAATCTCTTGTCCTTGTGGTCCTTGCTCCTTAAAAGTTCCTTCTTTTCCTCTCTGACTTCCACACACCCTCAAGCCCAGGTGTCCTCAAACTATGGCCTGTGGTTTTCGCCACCGCTGCCTATCGTACTTAGCAGCTGACTCGTCCCAGGGCCTGCAGTCCAGCCCTCCAACAGTCTGAGGGACAGTGAACTGGCCCTCTGTTTAAAAAGTTTGAGGACCCCTGCAAGCCTTTCCCTAGCTATTGGGCAGTTCTGGAAGGATCTCAAAGCCACAGAAGGAAAAAAGTCACAAAATTAGGCGTTTGCCCCATGCCAAGAGGTCATTTGGTTCAGCCTTCTCTCTTGCTTGTGGCAGAAACAAGACCAAAGCTTTCGGGCTGCTGCTCTCTTTCCTAACTGCCTTCCTGTCCAAGTCTGCACATTTGTTGGGTTGTTTTTTTCTCCACCCTCCAAAAGCCCAAGGGGGAAAAATCAAATCAAGAGAAATAAATAAAGAACCAGCTTTCTTCAGGACGCTCATGTTATCTATGCATGACTGAACAAGGACCATAAAACACCAGCCTCATTTCTTACGTGGCTTTGGCAAGATGGGTACGTGTGTTCTGAGCTCTGCAGAAGGCCAAGCAAGGCAGATATTAAGACATGTTTTTTTTTTAATTTCCACTTTTTTTAAAGGAATGGTTTAAAAACATGTTTTAAATCACAAAGTTAACAAATGCTCATTACAAAAAAAGTCAAATATAGAGGGCAGTGCCTGTGGCTCAAGGAGTAGGGTGCTGGCCCCATATGCTGGAGGTGGGGTTCAAACCCAGCCCCAGCCAAAAACTGCCAAAAAAAAAAAAAAAAAAAAGTCAAACATAGAGAAACACACAAAAAAAGTTGATAGTCTTGCCTGGCCACTTTGCATTCAGCTACCAATAAATAATTATGCACTTAACTATGTGCTGGGGGCACTGGGGATACGGCAGTGAACAAAAACTTTAGAATGCTTTGGGGTGCATCCTTCCAACTAACAGGTATTTTCTTAGGTGGAATCTTTTTCAAAGATGGGATCACAAACCACTACTTGGTTTAGTCACCTATAACGAAGCATCTCGGACATCTTTAACTAAAAGGCTACAATTCCACTCTGTGTGCAGATCATTCATTTACCCAGACCTGAACGCAGGACTTTTTTTTTTTTTTTTTTTAACTAATACAAACCATCTTACAACTTTCAAGCGACAAGTAAGGGTGTACCCAGCCTCATGCCAAAAATGGATGGTTCAATATGTCTTGGCATTTTAAGTGTGACAGGATGTGGGGGAAGATGGTACACTCATGGGGGGGCAATCTTTTCAACTGGCAGAGAAAACATTTGTCTCTCTTCCCTTGAATTATCTCTTGTGCACAAGCTGATTTCTATGGATTGATGTGGTTTTAACCTGTGAGCAACTGTCCAGTGTTCTCTGCATTGCCAGGAAGCCCCAGTCAAACCTGTGGTTTTCAACCGGGGTGATTTTAGCCCCCAGGGGACATCTGGACTTTTTTTTTATTTTTTGGTCATTTCACTTTGGGATTGGTGGTGGTGGTGTGCTACTGGCATCTAGTGGGGAGAGAACAGGGATGCTGCCAAACACCCTACCATGTATAGACAGACCTCCACAACAGGATTATCAGCCAAATGTCAATAGTGTCAGCATTGAAAACCCTGCTTTAGTTAGAGTCTAGGTGATACGGTTGAGAGAATGTGTCTGGAACACAGGCACCATGTGTTTTAGGTCCAGTTAAGTCACTTGCTAGCTGTGTGACTTTGGACACATGACTTAACCTCTCTGAACTTTGTCAAATCCTAGAAGTAAGTGTCACTACCTACTTATTAACAGAATCTACTTGTTTAGGATTATTGAGAGGATTAAATGAAATACTTTGTGTCAAGTACACAGTGCACTATTACTCAGTAGCAGTAGTACTGTCAGTAGTAATCATAGCAGCAGGAGCAAGAAAGCAGTATTTCTTTTATTGTGTTAAAACAATATACATAATATAAAATTTACCATTTTAATCATTTTTAAGTGTTCCATTCTGTGGCATTAAGCATGTTTACATTGTTGTGCAACTATTACCATTATTTGGTTCCAAAACTTTTTCATCTTCCCAAACTGAAACTCTGTCCCCATTAAATACTAACTCCCTAATTCCCCTTCCCCATCTCCTATCCACTGCTAACCACCCCTGGGCACCCACCATTCTACATTTTATCTCTAAGAATTTGACTACTCTGGGGACCTTCTATAAAAGAAATCACAGAGTTTTTGTCTTTTTGTGACTGGCTTATTTCACTTCCCATAATGTCCTCAAGGCTCATCCATGATGTAGCATGTTCAGAATTTCCTTCCTTTTTAAGGCTGAATAATATTTCACTGCATGGACAGACCACATTTTGTTGGACACGTGTGGTACTTAGACCTCTTGGCAACTGTGAATAGTGCCTCTATGAACATGGCTATATCAGTATTTGTTTGAGTCCTTGCTTTCACTTCTCATGAGTACATACCCAGAAGTAGATTGCTGGGTCATATGGTAATTCGATTTTTTTCCCCCAAGGAACTGTCATACTGTTTTCCCGCAGTGGCTACACCATTGTATTGGAAGCAATAGTTTTAGAGATGGGCCAAGGGCCAAGGGCCAAGTCCTGGGTGGAGAACTTTCTTGACAAGGCTACTGGGGTTCACCCCAGCCCCACTAGACACATTGCCTTCCTAGACAAGTCTACCTGGGTTTTTTCTGTCTTGGGCTATAATACCCCAGGCTGGCTTCCCTGCTCTTCCCCCCTCTTCTGTTGGTGGACTCGGTAATGGTCATCCAGAGGTCCATCTCCGAGGAGGCTTGTGCCTCACCTCAGAGCCAGGGTCTATTATCAAACCCAGCTCCATGTGACCCAGCAACAGGGGCCCCTAACCTACCAGAGCTGGATTCTGGGAGCCTGGAATGCAAGAGGGTGAGAATGATGAGCTTCAGAGAGGACCCTCACTCTCAGTTTATGGGTATGCCACAAAAGTGGGGGGGACCCTTTGGGCAGAGTGGGAAGAAGACAAGCCACAGTGAAAGCCTGGCAGGCAGTGAAAAGAAAGGTGGTATGAATCGATCATGGTAACATAAATCTCACCCTTTTTTGTGCTGCTCTGAGCTAGCTACCTTCCAGGGGAACAGAGTTGATGCTGGGCCCCCTTCTCCTCTCCCCAAGTAATTCCAGGCCTGAGTCAGACAAATGTGGTTCAAATTCCAGCATCAACTTAAATAATTCTGAAAATAATTTTTCACAGTTCATTTCATCTGACTCTCACATTAGCCCAGAGAGATCAGAGCTATTATTATCCGCATTTTACAAAAGGAGAAATGGAGGCTCAGGGTGTTGAAGCAATTCTCTCAAGGTCATAACAGAATTGTTAGTGATGGTGGCGCCTGTGGCTCAAAGGAATAGGGCACTGGCTGGAGGTGGCATGGCGGGTTCAAACCCAGCCCCAGCCAAAAAAAAAAAAAAAAAAAAAAGAATTGTTAGTGAAGCCAGGACTCAAACCTGGGAGTCTGACTCTGGAGCCTAACCGTGCTCGATCGCCACATAGCCCTAGACTTGGTACTGACCTTCTCTGACTTTGCTTATTCTGCTATAAAATGGGACAGCAACAGAATCTGCCTGTGGCAAACTATCCATATTCACTACCTAGGGCTGCTGTGAAAAAGTATCACAGACTGGGCGGCTTCAACAACAGACATTTATTTTTCTCACAATTTTGGAGGCCAGGAGTCCAATATTAAGGTGTCTGTTAAGCTGTTTCTTCTGAGGCCTCTCTGTGGCTTGTAAATGGTCACATTCCTGCTATGTCTTTACATGCTCTCCCCTCTATGTGAGTCTGTGTCCAAATTTCCTCTTCTTATAAGGACAATTTTACCAGATTAGGGCCCAGCCCAATGACCTCATTTTAACTTAATTACTTCTTTAAAGACCCTGTCTCCAAATAGTGCCACCTTCTGAGGTACTAGGGGTCAGGACTTTGACAGATAAATTTTGAGGGGACATAATTCAGCCCACAACATCATCTCTCAGCCAAGGCTGGAAAGCTGAAGAACCTCATTTCCCAGCTTCCCTTGCAGCTATGAGTGGCCAGTTCTGGACAATGAGAGGAAGCTCCTGAGGAGGGTTTTTCTTCTTAAATTAAGAGGTAAAATTCCCACTGGGAGAAAACCTTTTGCCTTCTGTCCCTTTGGCCTTTCCTTCTCATTCCTTCCTGGCCCACAGATGTGAGCGCTAGAAAAGGAACAGCCATCTTGCTCCAATGCAGATGAAAGCAAGATAGGAAATGGAAAGACAGACGGCTGCCTTCCTCTGACTCTGCCATAAGAAAAACAAACCGACAACACAATCTTCTGTAGGTGAGTGGACAAATAAATGGCAGCATACCCACACAAATGGAATATTGAATATTATTCAGCACTAAAAAGAAATGAGATATCGAACCATGAAAAGACATGGAGGAACCTTAAATGCACAATGCTAAGGGGAAGAAGCCAGTCTGTAAGGTTATACACGGCATGATTCCAACCATCTGATATTCCAGAAAAAGCAAAATTATGGAGACAGTGAAAACATCAGTGGCCACCTGAGGGTTGCGGGGAGAGGGAGAGAAGGAGGAGTAAGTGGATTCTTACCACTTACCACAGGATTCTTAGGGTGGTGGAACTGCTCTATGTAATGCCACAATGGTGGATACATGTCATTATACACCTGTCCAAACCAGCAGAGTGTACAATGCCAAAAGTGAATCCTATATAAACTACGGACTCTGGGTGACCATGATGGCTCATCAGTGAATGTCCCCCTTTGGTGCAGGATGTTGCTGGGGAGGGAGATGGTACATGTGTAGGGCAAGGCACATATGGAAACTCTCTGTATTCTTTGCTCAATTTTGCTGTTAACTTAAAACTGCTCAAAATGTAAAGTTTATTTAACAAACATAAATGAATTCATACAAGCTTAAGGTATCTATTGGCTGAGTTTCCAGTTACTTGCAGCTGAATGGATTCCTCACAGGAACAGAACCTCAGAGGGTACTGAGGCTGCTGAGTAGGCCCCATAACGATAGAGGGGTTTGGACAAAGTAGAGCGAACCTGCAAATTAAGACTGGAAACTCAGGCAATGCTCTTATGGGCCCTTCTGTCCTCTTAACCCAGGCGTCCAAGGTGATTATGAGAGGTCAAAAAGATAAATGTGTATGGCTCAGAAGATTCTTGGGAGAGCTAGAACTCAACCCCAACATTGGGAGGTGTAATTAAAGAAGATGGAGACTGGGCTACCTCCAGGGTATTCTCTACACCAGGTATCCTCAAACTATGGCCCGTGGGCCACATGCAGCCCCCCTAGGACATTTATCCAGCCTGCCAGGAGCTTTTGCCACTGCTGCCTGTCCTGCTTAGCAACCGACTCATCCCAGGGCCTGCAGTCTGGCCCTCCAACGGTCTGAGGGACAGTGAACTGGCCCCCTGTTTAAAAAGTTTGAGGACCCCTGCTCTACACCATCCTTCCCCAAGTTCTAGCAGAAGATTGTCCTGCTAATCCCAAATGCAAGAAGGTAGGACAGGGGCTGGGCACAGTGGCTCATGCCTATCATCCTAGCACTTTGGGAGGCTGAGGTAGGAAGATAGATTGACCCCAGGAGTTCAAGGGTACAATAAGCTATGCTCATACCACTGCTCTTTAGAGCAACAGAATGAGACCCTGTCTCTCACCCTGCTCAGTTATGGTCCAGCCACAACGACAAGGGAAGGAGCTGCTTCAAGGTCCATGTTTTCCATCCTCAGGCCATCTGGAGAAGGATCTTTTGAAAAGCTCCAAAGGTCACCCACAACTGCTGCTACCTCTCACAACTATACCCCCAGTAAGGGGACTCCCAAAGGCTCAGGCTATGGGCAACAGGGGTGGTAAGGTCAAGGCAACCACGTACTCCTTCATTCATTCATCTTTGAAGCCCTCAGCAATTTCAAGCCAGATACTGGGACCCTAGAAGTGACCATGAGGGTGATATGACCTGTAGGTGCCCTCAGCAAAGTGCAGGGGAGAGAATATCCATAGCCCCTCATTGTGTGTGCTGTGCTCCTAGGAGCCCGTGGTGGTGGTGGGGGCTGGGGTGAGGGGAGACTTTCTGCAAGAGGTGAGTTTGAGCTGGGAGTTAATTAGAAATTAGGAAAGGAAAATCTAGTTACAGAGAAGACCATGGACAAAGGTTGAGCAAGGACAAAACAGAGAAGCTCAGAACTACAGGAAAGAGAAAAAGCAGTTTACCAATGGCTCTGCAAGAGGCAGGGTGAGTCGCTAGGGTCCCTGAAATGCTGAGATGGGCCAATGAAGCTGCTCAGATAAGCCTCTCATACCCAGTGAGAAACTGGTAATTCATGGCTGTTAATTAAGCATCTCTGTATCCTAAGCAGGCATAACTATGAAATTGGTGGTGGGGAGACAGATACTTGAACCCACACCTGGCTTTTGAAGACCTCAAGATCTAACAGGATGAATCCTAAGACCCAAGAGACACTTAGCAGTGGTGGATCTGCTGTGTGTCATGTCAACCTGACATGTGGGAGTTTGGAGAAGTCCTGGCTGGTCAGGGAAGACTTCTTGGAGGCAGCAGCTATACCAGAGCAGAGCCTTAAATGCCAAGTCAATTTGAATAGACAGACTCCAGTGGGGAAGCCAAGCAGATGCCATGGAAAGAGGTTTTGGGTAACAACTACTCTCAAGAATAGGAACTGAGTGAGGTGCTGACAGAGCGGGAAACTGAGTCCCTCAAGCCTCTAAGAAAACACCTGTGCGCACACACCCCAGGTGGTCCACACCACACATGCTGGGAAGGTGGGAGGTAGACAGGTGCTTAGTACATGCATGCATGTCAATGGAGAAGGCATCTGGTAGCAAGGCCTCCAGAAAAAGAAGTGGGCTCCAACTTGGAAAGGAGGCTTTGTCTCTTTAAGTGAGCATAACACTGTATCATCCTTTCTCTTCCTATTTTGGGTTTTATTAGCAAAGCAGTACAATGTTTATACTAGTGGGTATTACATTTGCCAGAACAATTACAGTATGACAAATGGTACATCAATGTAATCCATCAACCTTGCCAAGACAGGAATCCTTTACTCGGGACTGCCATTAATTCTGCGCTCCCGTCTCTGGGGTCCCGGGCCCGCGTAGTCATGACAACGCAGACGACGCCTGGTGTGAATGCCGGGGCTCCATGAAAAATGGGCACCTTCTTGATGTACTGGAATTTAACCTCCGACACCCGCATATTAGTCTACTTGCAGCAAGAAATTAAGAGTCTGGAGCTGGAAACATCCAAGGTATTAGGGGGGAAAGGGTTTTTTTGTTTGTTTTTTGCTTCTTTACCCTGCTGGGTGCAGCTCCTCAGAAGCCAGAAGGGATACACTATAGCCGTGGGTTGTATGGCCTTCCTGTCACTGGTGCTGGATATGAGCCCTAAAGCCAGGGGCAAATTCAGGCAGGATGTGTCAAGTCTCAGTAGCAACCATAGCTTTCAAAGGATAGGGGACAGGAGACTTCAGGGCACCGGTACAAAGACATTGAGCATTTAAAAAGAGAGGAGAAAGGGAAAAGTCTTTTCTTTAATTTATACAGAAAACTCCAGAAATTCAAAAAAGGGGAACACATTTCCAGGCACACGGAGCAAAGGTGATTTGATACACAAGAATCACAGATCCCTTCTGATGGGATTTGGGGCACCTCCATCCCCGAATGACTGATACATAATTTCTTGACTCTGGGTTCACTCTACCTCCCCCAGCTGCAGAGCCATGAAATCCCGGCAGTTACATTTGCCATCAGACAAGACTGCAGTCATCAGCTGCAAATTCACCAGGAGTTTCAGGGTTCCTCGATTCATCCCAACTGGCAAATTACAAGCTGGGAGCAGCTTTATAAAATATGAAACGGTTGCTGTCAGTTTTTCCATCAGTTCTACATATTTTGCTGTTAACAAAAGGAACCATAAGCACTTCTCATAAGGAAAAACAAGAATAAAATCAAAGGCCCCTAATGGAGACAATCTCCAAAGTGCAACAACACAAGCCCATTTCTGGTTTTTTTTTTTTTTCCTTTCCCCTTCCCTGACAAATCAATCTGGCCATGGTCCAAGGATACAGGCAGACAGACGGAGCTACCTCACCTGTTTTATTAAGCCATTACCAGAATCATTTTATTCCCATTTATAATGTTCAATACATGGTCTGAAGACTTTTCTAATATAGTAATTAGATGGAACACTAGATAGATGGATTAAATTGGGACAATATTTTATGCCATTGTACATTGCCTTACAATATTCTGCCTGGTTTCTGAGATACCAA
Source organism: Otolemur garnettii (assembly GCF_000181295.1). NCBI lineage: Eukaryota > Metazoa > Chordata > Mammalia > Primates > Galagidae > Otolemur > Otolemur garnettii. The sequence goes on from NW_003852494.1 coordinate 716,554, forward strand.
AATGTGAGCGTGTGTGTGTATATATAAATATGTCCCTTTTATTTTGGGTGGGAGGGATGTACTCTGCATGTGGCTCATCTTAGCATAATCCTTCTCATTTGGAAATCTGATGGAGATTTACGAATCTGTGATAGATCTTGCTAGGAAATCCATTCTACATTCTGTCTTCCCTGCCCCCAGGCAAAGGTTTTCCAAGCAGCATCTCCTTTGTCAGAGTCACCATAGCCTACACTTACTGGGTGCTTACTAGGTACCAGGAATAGAGCTAAGACCTTGACGTTCATTGGGATCTACTCATGGGAGTATAGGCTTTGGAACTTCCCAGAGTTGGATTTCAGTCCCAGCTCTGCTTTTACTTGCTGTGTGACCTGGGGAAAGTCACTTTACTTCTCTAAGCCTCAATCTTCCCCAACTGTAACATGGGGATAATATCAGTACCTATCGCATGGGGTTATTCTTAGATACTTAGATGATGCTTATTTGTATGGGGTCAGATAGACACTAAATACACATAAATGCTAGTCATTTTCATTATCTTCTTGTTTAGCTCAAGAAGCTGGCATCATGCACATTTTACAGATAGGGAAACTGAGGCTCAAAGAAGGGAAATACTTTACCCAGATTACTGAACAGTTAAGTGGCAGGCAAAAATATCTTAACCACAAAGATTATTTCTTTTGAAGAGTAAAAGGAAGGGCACCTATATCAAGGAATGTGTATGTGCCTATGTTTACCTGTGGGGGGGCCCTGAGCCCCTAATCTGTACCTAAAATATAGATTTAAGTTATAATCTTAACTCTAAGGGCCTAAAAAATTAAGATTGTTTGTTGATTGACAAATAATGTCTCCTTCATTGGCCATCTCCTCTCAACCTTTGAGATGACACTAAAATATGAGACCAGAAAATTAGTTCCGCGGTGTCACCTGAGGTCCCACTCACTCTTCAGGCATTATCATCAGGTAGGGAAACTGAGAGATGGAAAAGTCAAGTTTGGATCATCATGAAGAGACACAATACCACTTTATAGAGGGGAAAAATGGAAGCTCAGAGACGTGGTGTAACCTGCCCAAGGTCACACAGCTTTTGAGGTCAGATTAAGGTCCTCTGCTCCTCTGGAGCCTCAACTAGAGTAAAACAGGGCTGCAAATCCTCCCCATTCAGATTATACCAAAAAAAAAAAAAAAAAAAAAAGCTCTCAAACCTATCCTTCTCATTCCCCTAACTTTAGACCACTGCACCCTGCCTATGCTGGAGCTATAATTAACTGCCACTTTTTTCCAGCTTTGTGTGTAAATGTAAAACATTTACTAGATGAAACCTGTTAACATAAAAGAGGAGGACACATCCAGCCACAAGCTAAAAGTTGACTGCTTCTGAAGACCTGCCTTCCTGTGGCCAGGAAAATAAAATTATCCTCCCGGACGCGTATTTCTATAACAAGAGAGGTTCTCAATTTAATAGGCAATGCTTCAACTCACAAAAAGAAAAAAGAAAACCCTCAATGAAACTCCAAAAATCTCTTCTCTGCTAGCTCAATCTACAGTATTGATGGAAAAAGTGAGACTTGTCTTTAATTGTCCTTTGTCCCCCATCAACAGACTCTGGCCCTGGTATTCTCTTGTTCTTAGAGGGCCCTTAGAAAGTTGTTAAATGGGTTTCCAGCTCGCCCAAGTCTTCTGCGGTGTTTGCAAGCACAGCTGATATGGAAGGTCTGAACACTGGAAAAACATTTTCAAGGAATAAGGGAAGGGACAGGGAGTAAGCCAGAACAGAGAGGAAAAAGAACAGAGATGTTACTGGAAATGCCAGACATTGACATTTTGTCAGGCCCCACAATTGCCACACTGCTTCTCCTAACCTCCCCATTAATATTACCATTTCACAGACAAGGAAATGGGGGCTCAGAGTGGTTAAGTGATCCACCCAAGGTCACCTAGCAAGTTCAGAGCACAGTTGAGATTTGAACTTGGGTCTGTCTGGTTTTAACATTTGGACCTGTAAGTCTGATCAACCCTTAGGCAGAATAACAAACCCACCACCTTTGACACGGGTGGAAATTGTTCTGAAATCATATCCTATTTGAAATGACCTTGGGAAGCTCAGCCCTGTAGAAGAAATGAATGAGCCCTGTGCACTGCATACAACTGAACCTTTGTTCATCCATTTTGTAGAACAGATTTTCTTATATCAGGTGTTCTCTGCTATGATACAAAGGCCTTCCAAGGAAGGGGATGCAATTGGCTGAGTCTGAGATGAGGCTGGATCAGATAAAGCCAGAAACTCCCACTGTCTTAGAAGAGCCTCCTCTGAGAGGCCCCAGTGCAGTGCTGGAAAATAACTATCTCAGTAACCATAACCTTGAACACCATCATTTCTTAACAGAAGCCCATTGCTTGAATCTATGCCCACAAATGTCATTTGCTATTCTGCCCTCACTGGCCCTGTACATCCACTTTCTGTAGCCCATCCCAGGCCAGGGAGACAGAAAATGCCCCATCATACACACTCCCTCCCACCTCCTTTCTCTCTCACTGAGCACAGGCTAGCAGGATTCCGCTCCTCTCTGAAGAGAGCTTGTAGCTACAGCAAACTTTCCAGTTTCTAAGGAGGAATGTCACATCCTTGATCTCCTTGGTCCTCCTAAACCTCCCAAAAGAATGGGAGCTGTCTTATCCCTGTGTTCCCCACAGTGCTCTGAGGCTCAGGAGGTTAATGACCTGCTGGAGACCACATAGCACTGAAAGACAGGCCTGAGGGCGGGCTGGATTCTGTCTCGGGTCAGGTTCTCTGGAGGCAGAACTGGAGCCAGGGATTTTTGTGCTAGTGACTTATGGGATGGGGACCGTGGGGGGAGGGGAGTGTCTCTCCCCAGCAGGCTAGAGGGAGAGAAGCAGGTTGTGATGGGGGAAGGAGCTAAGCAAAAATGTGGGCCCAGCAGGAGTCTAGAGTCCCCTCTGGGAGCTATGGGAGGTGAATGACCACAAGGTGGTCCTGCTTTGAAGGAAGGAGTCCAAGTTTTCATTCCTTCCCTGAGTTAGTCACTCAGGAGCTGTGGGCTGCTCCACACAGGGTGGGACAGAACACCTTGAGATTCCTTGGAGAAGGAGAAAGCCACTTCACAGCATGGGTGTGCTGCCCAGTGAAGGGATCTGTGTGAGCCACCAACCACGTCCCCTGTGATGTCCTCCTTCCTAGCATTCAAGTGAGAAGAGTAACGGGGATGGTGATTCCTTGCCTAACTCAAAGCCAAATGGTAGCAGATCACCCTCTAGGAAGGACCCCCCAGGGGGCTGCTATGAGGAAAATGAAGTTCAGAAAGGTTAAGTTGCCTGACCTGCACCACACAGTGCTTCATTCCATTTACCATGCAGCCGGAACCATGACCCTCTGTGATAATGAAGAGCCAACAGGCAGCCCCTCTGACGTTTTCCCCACCCCACTCCACCCCACCCATCTCTCCCCACCCCCATGTAGCTGCACCTCCCCTTGCCAGCTCCCCAGCGCCCGGGTGCTGGGTGGGAACAGTGACACCTTGTCAAACAGGCTTTTGATAAATGCAAATCTCTCTTAATTTGAATTTAATTATCAATGAAGTGAACGACTCCCAGATCGCTTCTTCCCATCAGAAACTGGCAGATACATCTGTGCATAGAGCGAGACTGGCATCTGCTGGTCCTCATGCCAAGCCCCTCCCGCCAGCCAACCTGGTAGTGGCTGGCGCTCTGGGGGAGGGAGTAAAGGAGGGGAACAAGGGTCCCCACAGCTGAAGCCCCCAACTTTGCAGCAGCCCTAACTGGAGCTTTTCACATAGCTGACCCACACTGGCCCTTTCCAAATGCCCAGAGAGGTTAAGACACTTGCTCAAGGACCAACATGAAAGCTGGATTCAGGTCATTTGACCCTGTCATGGCCAGAGCTCATTCTGCTATCCTGTGGCCACTGTCAGAGGAAGGGGGTTGTGGCCCAATGCTTTATTCCTGTCCTATGCTCATCCCTAGGCAAATTCTGGAGAGACAGTGCCATTGAAGAATTACTGGTCACTTACTGTATGCCAAACCCTGAACTAAGCCTGTATTCACACTAGCCCAGTGTATGTGTCCAAACCAGCCCTATAGGGAGAAGCTGCAGCAGGTACCACTTGCAGTGGTGGACATGGAGGCACTAGGAAAATAGTGACCTCACTCCTCTGCTCCCAATCTCTGAGCTTCTCAGCCCACTCAGAGTAAAGGCCAATAGGAAACGAGGAAATCTGAATAAGTCAAAAATAATGATCAACCACCATCTACAAGTGAAATAACATCTCCATGTTTGCTTCCAGATACTCTAGAAGAAAAAAAATAAGCACAGGGGGCAGTCAGATAAATGAGACTAGACTAGCAGGATGTCAACAAAGGCTGGTGCCGAGCTGGGTGATCAGGATGAAGGATTTATTGTGTGATTTTATTTCTGTGGATGCTGGAACAAAAAGTTTTTAGAAATCTCATCACTCAAAACAACCTCTAGGGATGTTCTGGAATTTTCCCTTCCAGACCTTACCAGGCACCCCCCTCTTAGGAAAGGGCAGCTCCAGCCTCCTACAGCTCAGGTCAAATCCTGAACTCCTCTCTCCCACTTCCCACATGTAAAGGCTGCTGGCTCAACCTTTAAATTCTAGGGAGAATCACATCATTTCTTGCCCCTCTGTTCCATCTACCTGCAGTGTATACTCGGACATCCGTGGCAGCCTCTGCATGGGGCTCCTGCTACAATCCCTGGACCTATTCCCCTGTGGCAGCCAGAGTCCATGACCTCACTCCTCTGCTCCCAATCTCTGAGCTTCTCAGCCCACTCAGAGTAAAGGCCAAGACCCAGGTCCTCATCATATATACCAGCCCCCTCACTCTTCCTTCAATCAGCCCAGCACTAATAGTAGAAAGGACACATACCATAAAATTTAACATTTTGAATAGTACATCTCAATGGCATTTAGGGCATTCACAATATTGAACCACCATCCCCTCTAGTCTAGAACATTTCATCACCTCCAACCCATCACCCCCATTCCCCTTCCCTCAGCCCCTGGCAACCACCAATCTGCTTCTTGTCTCCATGGATCTGCCTATTCTGGACATTTCATATAAGTGGAATCATAATGGCCTTTGTGCCTGGCTTTCTTCACTCCGTATGTTTTCAAGGTTCATCTGTGTTAGACCATGTGTCAGCACCTTGTTCTTTTTCATGGTTGAATAGTATTTCACTGTACGGGCAGACCACACTGGGTTTATCCATTCATGAGCTGATGGGTGTGTGAGTTGGTTCTACGTTTTGGAGGGTGTGAACAGCGCTGCTATGAACGCGCGTGTACATGTTTTTGTGTGAGCACTTGTTTTCAATTCTTTGGGGTATATTCCTGGGAGTGGAATTGCTGGGTCACATGATAAGTGACTTACTGAGAAACCATCAAACTGTTTCCCACAGATGCACCATTTTACATTTTGCATTGGTGATTCTCTCTGCCAGGAGTGCTCTCCTCAGAGATATTCTCTTGGTTGACTTATTCAAATTCTTCAAGGGCCCAAATGTCACAATCTCAATGAGACCTATTTAAAACTGCATGAACCCTACCTGCCCCATACCCCACCCTCCCCTGCAACCCATCTCCCTTCCTTGCCTTTTTCCTCCATAGCCCTTGTCACTGTGGACTGATACACATTCACTTTTCCATTATGGTCCTTATTTCTAGAATACAGATCCAGGTGCGTGGTGAAATCCAGGGCTTGGCACACAGTAAATGCTTAGTAAACAGCCCCTAGAGCAGTCCTTCTAGTACACACCTGAACCCCAGCTATTCAAAGGTGTTCAAAGTCCTGAATGCCTCCCCTCAGGGGTGACTACCCTGCCCCACTCTCCAGGCATGTCCTTGTCATGTCCCCACATGTGTCCAGTGTTTAGGACACACTGAACTAGCTATTGGAACCCATATACGGTCCTGTCTAGAGTTTCCTTTTCCACCTAGTTTTCCTGGTAAACCCTCCTTTATCCTTCAAATACAGGTCAACTATCACCTCCTCCAGGAAGCCTCCTATGACCCCTCTAGGTAGAATTCAGTTGAGGTCTCGCTGGGCATCTCCTTCACACCCACATCCGCCTTCATTTTTCGGAGTTCATACTGGGTCAGACTACATCAGCTCACACACGTACACATGTACATGCACACAGAGGATTATCCCTCTATATCAGAGGGAACTGATCCCAGGACCCCTGCAGATACCAAAACCTATGAATACTAAGTCCCTTATATGAAATGGCACAGTATTTAGTATTTGCACATAACCTGTGCACACTCTTCCATATACTTCAACTAATCTCTAGGTTTATAATACTTCAGATAATATAAATAATAAAAGTTATACTGTATTTTTAAAATCTGTATTACTTTTATTGTTATGTATTTTTTCTAAATATTTTTGATTCATGGCGAGCTAGTTGAATCCATGGATGTGGAACCTGTGGATGCAAACAAAACCTGAGAATATGGAAGGTCCCTTGCAATATACATACACATATTCACACACACATACACCCTGCTGGTTCTGTTCCTCTGAAGAACTCTGACTAATACAGATTCTGGCACCAAGAATGGTTCTAGAGGAAAAGAATCATAGAATGAGTTTCTGAATTGGTTTTGGGGTTTCTGAGGCTGGCTCTCTGATTAATTTAAGGACACAAATGACTGTTTCTAGTAGAAAAGAGAACACGATAGATAGTTCGTGGTGCGACCTGACAGCAGAGGCACACGAAGTATCTCCATTGGATACTCCTAATCAACACTTGCAAGGAACAAGGACCTGGGTGATTGTATATGATACATTTTTGGCAAACTAAGGAATATATAATTGTCTATCCTAATGTTTCAGCACAAAATGGGGAAAGAATAGGATGAACTCAGTGAACTGAATTACAAGCTCAAGTGCCACATAAATGATCCGAAAGCTTCTGTGTGTGGCCTGAAGGAAACCCTTATCTCCTGTAGCTGTAGGAATGAGAATGCTGAAAAATCAAACCCAGAATCTCATTCTGTGACTGGCTGAATCACAATGCAAGCTGAACTCCCAGCCTGGTAGGGTGTCTCCTTTTAAAGTGAGGCACTGATTAAAAAGAAATGGAAGCCTGAGAGTTGAATGGGGACATGCCGATGAAGCTGGGCACATGGAACCCCCAAATTTTGAGTCTTCCTTACTTGTAGAAGAGGTCTCCCCACCAACCAGTAGGGTCAGCCTCTCTACCTCCTACTCAGGGAATTAATTCAGCATTGCCTGAGAAAACAGCTATAGCCTCCCCTGAGGTAGCTATCACACAGGACATGCTGAGTCTCCTCAGGACCCACCCCCAGACCCACACTTAGCTTCTACACCTGTAATTAGACTCAAGCCCTCTCAGGCCCCTAAAGGTAAGATATAAAATGTGACCTATGAGGAGGTGTGCTACACCCCCAAAAGAACTACTTGAGTTTTCTAATTTATACAGATAGAAATTTGGGAAACATTCATGGGAATGGGTATGGGGCACTGATGGAAGGAATATAAAGTTGGATCTGGCTGAATTTATTGGTGAGCTCACTAAGCAGAGACTCTGTATTGTTGTACTGCTCAGGGAGTTAAAAAGGGTTCTAACAGGTTGCTTGGTTGGCTGGCTGAAATGTGAATCAAAAAGTGGCCCACAGTGAGCTGGAAATGCCCGAGCTGTTTGGCTTAATCTAAAAGGGAGAGAGTCAGAGATTTAGTGAGACTGGAATGTTAGAGTGGATTTGTCATTTAAGACCTACTTACTCACACTGGGAAGGTCCAGAAGACATACTTTTCACCAATACTGTGAGAAATAACTTAGTGAGTGGAGCCTCAGCATCTTTGAAGAGCTCTGAGATCATTCTTGTCTCTAGGCCAGACCTGACAGTGGGAACTGAGGTCACTGAATTGGGCAACCTAAACAGAAAATGCCTGGAGTGGCAGAGAGCAAGTGGTACCTCTCAACCACCAAAGGCAAGATGCATCCAGCAGGTGCACAGACAGCAGAGTCAAAGCAGTGGTCAGAATAGTCTGATCGCCCGGACCTACAGCATTGATTAGTTGATCATAGTGTTACTGAAAGGAAAATAGAAAGCTTACTATGTTCTTGGCTTGGCGTCTATAGCTCAACTGGCTAAGGCGCCAGCCACGTACACCTAAGGTGGCGGGTTCGAATCCCCAGCCCGGACCCGCCAAAGAACAATGACGGCTGCAACCAAAAAATAGATGGGCATTGTGGCCGGCGCCTGTGGTCCCAGCTACTTGGGAGGCGGAGGCAGGAGACTCGCTTGAGCCCAGGAGTTGGAGGTTGCTGTGAGCTGTAATGCCATGGCACTCTACCCAGGGGACAGCTTGAGGCTCTGTCTCAAAAAAAAAAAAAGAAAGCTTACTATGTTCTTAATCTAGATAGGCAGAAAAGTTCTAGATCGAGTTTAACAATAAAAGTTTAGCCTGAATCATAAAAATAGAGTCACAGCCCCTCATTCAATTCATAGATTGAAGTCAATTTACAGGTCCAGAACATTTTGAATGGAGGAGAGATTGGGTCCCATTAAGGACAGACCTTGGCACACTACCAAAAGGTTGTGCTATTCATTTTTTTCCCCAAAGGGACCAGCAAGGTGACAGTGCACTGGGGAAAGGGAAGATATCAGAACTTTCAGGCACTCCTTGACATTGACTTTGAGCTGATACTGGTCTTAAGAGAGACCTGAAATGTCACTGTGTCACGGTAGAGGCTTATGGAGGTCAGGTGATCAATAGAGCTTTAGCTCAAGGCCATCTCACAGTGGGACCAGTGGGCCCCCCAAACCCACTATCTGGTTATCTCCCCAGTTCTACAATGCATAACTAGAACAGACATACTTAGCAGCTGATGGAATCCCCAAATGGGTCCCCTGCCATGTGGGGTGAGGGCTACTACAGAGGGAAAGGCTAAATGGAGACCACTAACTCTGCCTCCACCTGGGAAAACAGTAAACCCAAAGCCACACTGTATTCCTGGAGGAACTACAGAGGTTAGTGCCACCATCAAGGACTTGAAAGATGTGGGGTGGTAGTTCCACCACAGCCTCACTTACATTGCCTATCTGGCCTGTGCAGAAGACAGATGGATCTCAGAGAATGACAATGGATTACTGTAAGCCTAACCAGGTGGTGACTCCAACTGCAGCTGCTGTACCAGATGTGGTTTCATTGCTCAAGCAAATTAACACATTCCCTGGTACCTGGTGAGCAGCTACTGATCTGGCAAATGCCTTTTGCTCCATGCCGGTCCATAAGGTCCACCAGAAACAGCGTGCTTTTAGCTGGCAAGGCCAACAATACACTTCATTGTCCTACATCAGGTGTACATCAGCTCTGCAGTCCTATATCATAATTTAGTCCTCAGGGATCTTAATCTCCTTTTCCTTCCACAAGATATGACACTGGCTCACGCCTGTAATCCTAGCACTCTGGGAGACCAACATGGGAAGATCACTTCAGTTTAGGAGACCAGCTTGGGCAATATAGTGAAACCCTATCTCTACAAAAACTAAGAAATTAGCCAGGCATGGTAGCAAGCACCTATAGTCCCAGCTACTCAGGAGGCTGAGTGTAGGAGGATCACTTGAGCCCAGGAGTTCAAGGTTGCTGTGAGCTATGATTATGCCACTACACTCCAGCCTGGGCAACAGAGTAAGACAGATCTCATCTCTATTAAAAAAAAAAAAAGCTCATACCGGGTCATTATATTGATGATATTATGCTTATTGGACCTTGTGAATGAGAAGGAACAAGAACTCGAGACTTACTGATAAGACATTTGTGTGCCAAAGGATGGGAAATAAATCTAACAAAAATTTAGAGCCCTTCTACCTCAGTGATATTTTAGGGGCACGTATCCCTTTTAGGGTAAGGTATAAGGTCCCTCCTAAAACCCAAAACAAGGCCCTTGCCTAGTAGACATCTTTAGATCTTAGAGGCAACATATTCCTCGTTTGGGAGTGTTAAGAGCAGGCTCCACACACAACAGGTCTAGGCTGCTGTGCCAGTTGCTTTGCTGCTTGGGCCATAGGATCCAGCAGACCCGTTGGTGCTTGGAGTGTCAGTGTCAGATAGGGATGATGTTTGGAATATGTGGCAGCTCTCGTGGATGAATCTGCAGCACAGGCCCCTAGGATTTCAGAGCACAGCCCTGTCATCCTCTGCAGATAACAACTCTCCTTTTCAGAAACAGTTTCTGGCTTGCTACTGTGCCTTAGTAGAAAGTAAATGCTCACCACGCAATCTGAGCCACCAAGCCAGCATCAAATGGGACTGATGTGTTTGATCAGGTCTGAGCAGGCCCAGACAGTACAAGTTAATGTGACAAAAGACCCAAGTGCCTCTCTCTTGCTGTGCTTCCTTCTCTCTCCCAGTCTGTACCTATGTCCTCATGGGGAAGTTCCCTACAATTGGCAGAAAGAGGAAAGGATGGCTCAGACCTGCTCAATGGATGGTTCTGTGTGATATATGGGCACCTTCAAAAGTGGACAGCCCTTTCTGGGACATCCCTGAAGGACAGTCAAGGGAAATCTTCCTAGTGACAGAACCTCAAGCATTGCACCTAGCCATTTATTTCGCTTGGAAGAAGAAATGGCCAGTCCTATGACTATGAGGGCTGTCTGGAAAGTATCTAGTCATGTAATATGAAAAACAGAGACAGGCCAGGCTGGATACTTTCTGGATAGCCCTTGTGTGGGCTGTGGTAAATGGTTCGACTGGATTGTCAAGGACTTAGAAGGAATATGATTGGAAAACTGGTGACAAGGAAATCTGGATAAGAGTTATGTGGTCGACTTCTCTGAATGGGCAAAAAATGTGAAGATATTTGTGTCCTACGTGAATGTCCACCAAAGGGCAACCTCAACAGAGAATGTTAGTGATCAAGTAGACACAATGATCCATCTATGGATACCAACCAGACTCCTCCCCCAGCTACCTCATCATTGCCCAGTGAGCTCATGAGCCAAATGGCCGTGGCAGCAGGGATGGGTTACACATGGGCTCAGCAACATGGGCTTTCACTCACCAAGGCCCACCTGACTAAGGCTACCTCCATGTGCCCAATCTGGCAGACCAACACTGATCCCCCGATATGGCACTTCACCCCAGATTCCCCAGCATGACCAGTGTCAACTCTAAACAGTCTGATGTTTCTTAAAGAAGTTAAGCATAGCATCACTATATACAATTCTACACTTAGGCACATATCCCAGAGAACTGAAAATAGGTGTACAAATAAATACTTGTACTCAAATTTCCATAGTAGCATTATTCACAATGGCCAAAAGGAAAAAACAATCCAAATGTCTGGCAAGGAAAGAATGGATAAAATGTGATCTAACATTCCATAAGCAATGGAATATTAATCAGCCATAAAAATAAAGAGATACTGATGTATACTACAACATGGATGAACTTTGAAAACATGATGCTGAGTGAAAGCCGCCAGACTCAAAAGGGCACGTGTTGTATGATTCTGTTTATACAGAACGTCTGGAATAGGCAAATCCGCTGAGACGGAGACAGAGCATAGATGGTAGTTCTCAGGGGCTGGGGAAAGAACAGGGAATTGCTGACACTGGGGCTCAGAAAACAATACCCCAAAGTGAAAGCCCAGAAGCAAAAGCTTCCCTCTGACCTTCTCCTGCCCACCTGTCTCTGGCCCCTCATTCTCCCCCAAGGCTAGCTATAGATAGTAGAATCCCTCTTCCCAAAGGCAGGTCAGAGAAACAAGAGCCCCTTTTCCACAAAGCCAGTTATAAAACCTGAAAAATATTACTCTCTCCTGCTTTTCTGTATAAAAACTGGCTGTAAAGAAATCAGCTGATCTATCTTGTTTGATTAGAGATCATAAGATCCCCATTCTAAGGCAGTTCCTGCCTCATCCCCAGGAAGGAATGGTACACAGAAAGGCCAAGAAGAATCTGAACAGGCCTTGCTGGGTTTCCCAACTCACTCTGTTATTAGCATTAGGTCATGCCATTTGTGTCTAAATCACATTTCCACATGGCTGTCCATACATGGTTGAACCTAAGCATAAAAATGAATAGTTTTCCCTGTATCTTTGGGTTTTCATTCTGAAGGCTCCCCATGTCATACAAAATTATAATCAAATAAATGTGTGCCTTTTCTCCTAGTAATCTGACTTTTGTCAGTTCATTTTCAGAGGGCAAAGAAGTTTTTACTTGGCCCCTACATTGTTCATGGGTATGGGGTCTCCTTTTGGAGCAATGAAAATATTTTGGAACTAAATAGAGGTGATGGTTGGGAATGTCCTAACTGCTACGAATTGTTCACTTTGAAATGGTTAATTTTATGTCATGTGAATTTCATTTCAATTTCAAGGCATGGCTTCAAACCCAATTCTTAAATTTGCTTGTGGTGTGAGCTTCGCCTCCAGGAGTCTCCGTTTTCTTACCCTGTACAATTAGATCAAAAAAGATCATACCCTCCATGGTTTTTATGAGGATTAAGTAAGCTAATGTATAGAAAGTGCATGAGATTCAGCACATGTGAAATACTGGGCAAATGGTGACTTTTACTGTGATCACTCTGGGATTTATTCACATTTGCTCAGTGTATACTCATTCATTCAGGACTGGTCAGCCAGAGACACAGAAGGCTCCTAGAGGCCTCTGTAGGCCTGGCCAGGACTCTCAGACCCCATGGCTGCATCTAACATCCAAGGAGGGGGTCAAATATTTCCTGTCCATTAAATTACAGGAGCCGAACATTCAGGAAGAAATAAAAACTGTAACTATCAAAGCCAATGTGCAACCTTCCCGGGCTTTGACTATAACTTCCTTTAATAAAATAATTATCATTTAAAAGAAGCAGTCTGTGACAGGCGGCGGGGGTGGAGGGTGTGGGGGGTCCTCCTGCTCCATTTAAAGTTCCCTACATGCACCAACTTGTGTCCCCAGATCAAATCTCTGCAGCCACAAGGAACTAGCCAGTGGCTGTTTGCTCTCCAGACGTTATTTATTGCTCCTGTAAATTGGCAGGGATCTCCCCTGATGCATAACTTTTTTCCCTGACTTGTTTCTTTCCAGAAGATCCCAGACTGGGGGGCCAGCCTTGCAGACGCCAACAGAACAATCTTCTTTCAACAGCATTAATTATCTGTATGGCTTTCCATAACAACAAAAGAAAACATCTTGACCCCGTAGCCTGCCAATATTTAAGGCATTCAGAGAGGGAAATCCTTTTATCTTTGCATCTCCCAGAGCAGTTCGGTTTGATGAAACATCCTTCCCACCACCCCTCTTTTTTATATCCTAAACTTTCTGGCCTGATTAATTCTCCCCATCTCTGTAAAGGGCTATGTATACTCTTGAGTGTTGACTTGACTTTCTTCTATAAAAACATCCTTGCAAGAAATTAAAACAGCTTAGCCCCTCCTTGCTCTAGAAGCTCCTTGTAAAGATTCTTATTTTTCAATAATGAAAGGTAGGGTGGGAGGGGGCAAATGAAAAGCTTTGTAGCAGAGGACAAGAGTGGGGAGAGAATGTGGAAAATGGAATATGGGTTGAGAAGATTTCTTTATTTTAAATTAAAGTTAAGGATTAAAGGCATCAGGCTTTCAAGAGTTATCCTGAAAGGCTTTTTGGCAGTCCCAAGTGGACGGGCCGTAATCTTTTTTTTAAATGGCTATATTTAGACCACAGAGCACTTAGCCAGTGGAACCAGAAACTTCCAGCAGGGGACTACATGAGGGACAGAGGATGGTGTTTTGATATTAGCTGTGGAAACAGGATTTAACCTCCCAGGAGTGGTTTGTTTTTGAGGAACGTGTAGTGCCTGGAAATAGCACATATATTTTAGGTAGCAGCAGAAAGATTTTTGGCCAGAGACACCTCAGGAGAAAACCAAAGAGCTTGAGAAGGCAAGACTTCACCCCAAATACCCCTCTACTCAAGAACTGTCAGATTCACACCTATAAACTTCTCCATAAAAGTATCTGTGGCTTATAACTTACACAGTCTTTTTCAACAGGAAAAATTATCTTAAAACCTTGTCTCTCTTAATAGACCAATTAGCAGATTAAGAAAAGCAAGACATTATTTATGAAAATATATTAATTTCATCATCTGCCTCTTAGCTTAAGCTCCATGATCATGTTTAATGTATCTAAAATTTGACAAGTTCACTACTACCCTGGTTGAGGATGACTGAGGTATAAATGTTATTCTAACGAGGGCTATATCACACATTAAATTAACATGGTAAAGAATAATTCACCCCAAAATATAAGATAACAAGTTAGGGGGTTTTGGGGGGGGTAACAACTTTAGCAAGATTTGTTTATGTCTGAAATAAACAACCAATTTGAGTGCGGAACCCTGAAAAGTCTGGTGGGTGACAAGTAGGAATCTGGAAAGAGCTATTCAGGAGAAACAAGAATACTTTGGGGGCTATGGAGACAGCCAGACCCCCTGGGCTGGTTTCAGTGTGGTTTGGTTTTTGTTCATTATTGGAGGCACAAGTAAGTGTTCTAAAATCAAAAGTGACAATGACCCAACTTGCAAGGAGACATAATCCTCTCTGAGGAAGCAAAAACACGTTTCTTGCATTTATCTCAAATTGCAAATCAAAGCAGACTCTGATATTTTCTCTAAGCTAATCTCCAGCAGGTAATCCAACTAATCTCTGGTAACTTTAAAGGGGTTTAAATTAGTCCAGATTTGTGTGTGTGTGTGTGTGTTGTGCTCTCTCCCTAATTCCCCCAGGACTTGGGAGAGAAGGTGTCAAAGGAATTGAGGACAAAGAGTAACCCTGGGCACAAGCTTTTCCTTCACCTGCAAGATACCAGGCTTTCCAATATGCCAGTCTTCCCAATAGCCCAACTCCCAGGAATGGGGCCTGGGACTCAACACAGTTAAGAAGGTTCTCTGGGATTTTCATGGCTATTGCAGATACAGAACCATGGCTATTTGTGGTTTTAAGGGTTAAAAAAGACATGATTTAACCCACAATATTTCACGTCTAAAGGCACTAGCTTGTTATGCATTTATTCTTGCATTTATCCAATGTTTACTGAGCACCTGCTATAGGCTCTACCCTGTGCACAGCGCCAGGGCATGCAGCAACATAGAACATAATGGACAGTCACTGTCCTTATGGAATTTAGAGAAACAAACCAAACAAACAAGTTTAATACAGTGTTGGAGCTGGGGAATGAGAATGAGGGATTCTTTATGATATATACACTTTTTACATACCTTTGAAATTCTCCACAATAAAAGTTTCTAATGATAATAAATGTTATTTATTTTATCAATGTATTCATCCAACAAATTTCTGTTAAATGAGACCCACAGGTCAGGCACCATGCTGAGAGAACAAGATGGTGGGATTCTCCCTTCAAAGAACTTTTAATCTATCATTGGTCAAGTCAACATTTTTACCTATCAGATGAGTGAAGACAGTTAAAACGGTTTAAAGAATTTGGGGGTGGGGTGAGATGGCCACTCTACAGACCCACCAATCTGTCAGCTCAGCAGGAACAGTAAAGGTAATTATGTACACAGATTTTATGAACAAGCTCTGGGCAGGCATGGCTGCCATTGAAAGGAACACTATAGATGGGAGTTGGCAAACTATGGCCTGTGGACCAAATCCATCCAGCCTGCCCCATTTTGTGAATAAAGTTTTATTAGAACATAGGTATGCACATTCCTTTAAATATTGTCTACAGATGCTTTTGCATGACCATAGCAGAGTTGAGTAGCTATGACAGAGAGCATATGTTTAATTTTTTTAAACATAAAAAATATCTATCTGGCCCTCTAAAGAAAAAGTTTTCTATCCCCTTCCCTATGGTGTTCTTCATAGAATACTGATGGGGAAAAATTGACTTTGCTGTGAATTAAATCACCCATCCCCCAATTTGCCATCTTTGATGGTCCACATTTTTCACACACCAAGTTTGCTTAGAACTGTTTATCTTTGGTTGTAGTTGGGAAGCTTTAAAAAATCCTAAAACCAGATCACACCCCAGGCCTAGACCAATTAAATCAGAACTTTTGGCAATAAGGCCTATTAAAAAAAGCAAAAATCTATATTTTTTAAAACTCTCTCGAGTGATTCTAATAGGTTGTCAAGGTTGAAACCCATTGTTTAATAGGAAAAACACCATCCATCTGACATTACGTTTTCAAGGTCCACTGCAGCCCCCTCATGGAATCTAGCCTGGTCCTAGAACCAGCTGGATCCACTGGGAGGGCCAGTTGGTCCTTCATTGAGGCGGACTATACCTGATGGGTACAGGGGGACCTGGGGTAGTGGGTATGCTGATAAATGTTTATCTCTGGCTCTCAAGGAAAAAAAAGCTTTGTTTGACAGTGCCTGCCAATTTCTATGGTGTAAATACTCCCACCATGGCCAACTTCAATCTACTGACTGAACATCACTGAGTGTGGAGCTAGGCAGAAACATGCAGTAGCATTCTATCTTATGATATTTCCACTTTACAGATTGGGTAGATGCAAACATTCTCAAGAGCATATAATAATAAAACACAGTAAAAAAATTAGGAAGTGGTAAGTTTTGAGTATTTATTACCTTGGTTTGAAATGTAATTTAATAAGTTTATAATTTAATTTTTAATGTTTGTGTTTAACAACTGGTTTGTAAAAATACTAGAAATTTAATATTAAGCTTTTGCGAGCTGGTATAAACTAGCTCCAGCAATGAAATCACTTCAGGGGCTCAGAAAGCCAAGAATTGGGAGTTACCTGCACAGGAGAGAGTTGGGGAGGGATGGCTGATAATTATTAATAGAAACTCTAAAGGGAGATTTCCTACCCTTTACTTGGGAAATATGGTAAGGTAAAGGAAGTAGGTCTGCTGCTCCCTGGTTGTGTGACCTTGAGCATATTGGTTTGTTTCCCTGAGTCTCAGATTTTTCATCAGTTAAATAAGATTATAATATGGGCTCTGCAGCTTTGACTGACCTGGGTTCAAATACTGGTTCTGCCGTTTCCTAGGTGTGTTACCTTGGGCAAGTAGTTTCATTTCTCTCAACCTCAGCTGTCTCATCTGTAAAATGGAATAATTCTAGTAACCACCTAACAGGATTGTTATAGGGTTAAAAGTGTTCTTCTAGGCAAACAGAACATGGCATGTGGTAAATGATCAATAATTGATAGCTCTCATTATTATCTTAGAGATCTGATGTAGGATCTGATGAACTCTTTGTTGTTTACTGAGTGTTTATGTAGTCATTAATGCTGTCTGTCAAATACTTCTGATCTCTCCCTTCCATTCACAAGGGAAGCCTGTCCTTGGCTACTTGAGTGAGGCCAAGTGACTAGTTTTGGCCAATGAACTGAAAGCAGAAATCATGTGTCACTTTCAGAATGGAGCATTTTATGGTTGGTACAAGACGTCTCTGGAGGTCTGCATACTTCCAGTGGGGTAAATGGCACATTAGAACTGGTGGCTGCTCCATCAGCCTGGGACCTTGAATAACTAGGATGAGCAAAGCCTACTGCCCATGTATGATGGACATGCAGTCCATGAACATGTCATGTGAGTAAGAAATCTGCCTCCGTTGGGTTAAGCCACTGAAATTTGAGGATCTTTTGCTACAGCATAATGTAACCTATACTGACTAATACATTGCTAAATAAATGACACTCATTACTCTTATTAGTTATAGCACCAGATTCTCCAAAACCACAAATATCATGCAAAAAATCATACCCTCTTCTGAACTTCAGAGGAAAACTTTAGTATAGATTGATTGCAAAGTGTAAGAAACTAAGCATTAGCTGCCCAAAGATCCACATTTGAATCCCCCAATTTCAAGCTCTGTAACCTCAGGTCAGTCACTATCTGTTATATGGGAGTAATAATGATAAACATATTTGCCCTTGCATTACTGGGCTGCTCTGCAACTAAAATGAGATAAGGCACTGTATGAACCACAAGCTATTACTGATGGAGGGAATTTCAATCTCAGCTTGTGATAAAGTTAATTTTTCCACTGCTCTTCAGGCTAGCCCCCAAGGAATCCAGTTGAATTTTTCTTTTGTTTGTATTAACCACCTCTAGATCTAAATCAGAGTAAACAGTACTGATCTCCTCCACGATTCCTGTATAGAACTCCACATTCTTGAGCTCCTTCTCTTTTTCACCTTGCTCTGAATCACTGTCATCCTACAACATGGCTTGGCAACTTGTCCCAACAATCCCAATCCTGCTCAGAAAGTACTTCCTAAAGTCTTCCTTAGAAAATGCTTACCCTGGGGACTTAATTAATCCTGGGGCCTATATATCGACTTAGGATCAAAATGTAGAATGAAATCTATAAATCCAAGTAGTGTCCACAAACCAATTAGCTAACAACATAATGCTCCTAAATTGCCGATTTCTTCAACCTCAAAAAAAAAAAAAAAAAAAAAAAA
>NW_003852494.1:735055-791038 GCF_000181295.1 Otolemur garnettii
AAAAAAAAAAAAAAAAAAAGAAAAGAAAAAAGAAAAAGAAAAAAAAAGCAGCAGCAGCAGCAGCTCTTAATTTCATCACTCTGTCCTTACCACTTCAACATTTTGCAGGCTTTGGCATTTCCTAATTATAAGCACAGCCTAATTGAATCAAGATTCTACCACTGATTTTTCTAATGCGCTGACTGATGCTGTGAAAGCAACACTTTTTTTCCCTCAAATAAATTAAACCTCTGTATTATAATAATTACCTAAAAATTCTCCTGTAGATGTATAATTTCATTTTTTAAAATTATAATTACACACATCTACCTGTCAAATGAATAGGAGTTGTCAACATATAATGCATGTCAGCAGCAACTAAGCATTAGGCAAAAGGCCAAGAAAGCAGAGGAGGATTAGGCCTGGGGTTCTCCATCAGCAAGCAGAGACTAAAGTGTGTATTAGACTGTGAATGACAACACCCAATGGCCTGCATATCTATGACAAAAGAACAGGAGGGCATTCATTCATTCCCTCATTCATTTATAAATCTGTATTGAAAACTTACTGTGTGCTAGTTTGTGAACAAGACAGATCTGGTTCCTGTCCTTATGGAACTTATGATCTAGTAGGGGAAAAACACAAAAAACAAATAATCACATAAATAATTATTACCATTGTGATTAGGGCCACAAAGGAAGAGAGAGTGTACCAGAGGCTTAACAGGAGCTACAGCTCTAGGCAGCTCTAGACATTTAAAAAAAAAAAAAAACAAAAAAACCCTCCTTGAGGAGAAAATACTTAAGCTGGCACCTGAAAGAGGAGAAATAGTAAGCCAGGGGAACAGCAGAGAGCAGAAAATGCAGATATACCATCTTCATGGATTAGGAGACTCAGTATTATTAAGAAATCTTATTCTCTCCAAATTGAGGTTCAATGCAATCTCAATTAAAATCCCAGATTTGTTTTGCTTTTTAAATAGATATTGAAAAGCAAATTCTAAGATATATATAAAATTGAAAGGACATAGAATATTTAAAGTAACCTTAAAAAAGAAGAACAAAGTTGGCCAATCTACCCAATATCAGAACTTATTGCAAACTTACTATCAATAAATTGTGGCATTACTGTAAAGAAAGACATTTTGATCAATAAAAAAGAAAAAGAGCCAGAAATAGACCCACACATAGATGCTCATTTGATTTTCAAATAAAGAAACCAAAGCAATCTAAAGGGGAAAGAAAAATCTTTTTAACAAGTGGATATAGAACTCCATATAGAACAAAAAGGAAAATGACTCACAAAGTCTTACGTCACTTCGAACATAAAAGTTTGACACAGATCACAGACCTATACATAAATACTAAAACAACAAAGCTTCTAAAAGAAACACAGAAGAATATCTTCATGATTTGGGGGAAGGCAAAGATTTCCTAGACCAGACACAAGAGGAAGAGTATTCCAAACAAAGGGAACAGCATGTGGAAAGGCCCCCCAAAAAGGAAAGATTTGGTGTTGGTGGTTGTTGTTTTTTAGAACCCAAAAGAAGCCCAGTATGGCCGGAATGTGGCAAAATTAGAGATATTTATTACTATAGTATTTTTATCTGCATTTTTCAGAGAGTGAAACTACAAGTCACACAGTGGGAGAAAATATTTGCAAATCACATATCTAAATAAGGGCTGATCTTCAGAATATATAAAGAACTCTCGAGATTCAATAGTAAACAAACAATGCAATTTAAAAATGGACAAACTATTTGAACAGACACATCTCTAAAACAGATATATGGATGTAAGCACATGAAAAGTTGTTCAACACCATCAGCCACTAGAGAAAGGTAATTTTAAATGTTAATACATTTATGAAAACCACAATGAAATATTGCTATATCCCTAGTAGAATGGATAAAACTGAGAAAGAAAAAAAAAACTGATTAATACCAAATGTGGACATGTGGAACTGGTAGGAATGCCAAATGGTAAAGACATTTTAGAAAAAAGTTTGCCAGTTTCTTAAAAAGTTGAACATACACTTAATCAAGGGGCCCAGCAACCTCACTCTTAGGTATTTACCCCAGAGAGATAAAAATTATGGTCATATAAAAAATTATTACAGAAGTTTATGGGACTCTTTATTTAAAAAACTACCAGAAAGTGTAAACAACTCAAACATCTTTCAACAGGTGAATGAGTAAACTATGATATAACCACACAATGGAATACATACCACTCAATAATATTATAAAAAGAAACTATGAATACGTACAATGACATGGATGAATCTTAAATGTATTGTGCTGAAGGAGAGATAAGGGATTCAAAAGACTAAGTACTGCACCACTCCATTTATGCTACATACGACATTCAGAAAAAGGCAAAACATGGGGACAGAGAACATGTCGGTGGTACCAGGTGAGGGGGAAGGAGGAAGGGTTTGGACATAAGGGAATAACACAGGAGTATGGGGGCAGGGGTGATGTTCTATATTCTGACTGTGGTCAAATCTCATAGACCTGCACGCTAAAACAAACAAACAAAAACTTCTGGTTTAAAAATTAAAAATATAACTCCACAAGTTATCTCATCCCCATTTTGCCAGCCTTGCCATCATCTACTGGAGAGGATCAGAATTTCTTAGCCAGAGGCTCAAGGACTCAAAGTACCTTCCCAGGCTCCTACCCAACTGGTACCCTCTACCACTCATGCTCCAGCTCTCATTAACCATTTCAGTTAACAGAGACTTCAGGGCTCTAAGCCTCAGGGCCTTTGGCGGTGCTGTTCCCTCTGCCTGGAATGCCCTCACTTCCTTCTCTCCCTGGCAAGCTCCTATTTGTTCCTCCAGACATGGCTCCTTGGGTAGTCCACCCAAAATGCTAGGCACTGAGGCTGGGACCGCAGAGATGCTGAACCCAGCCAGGGTGAGCAGAATGATAATGTTTGATGCCCCGGTATTTAGAGAAATGGCGACCAACCTATACCTTGGATCAAGATGTCCACATTCCAAGAGAGTTACAACATGGAAAAAGCAAGAGGGGTGGTGCCTGTGGCTCAAAGGAGTAGGGTGCTGGCCCCGTATACCAGAGGTGGTGGGTTCAAACCCAGTCCCAGCCAAAAACTGCAAAAAAAAAAAAAAAAAAAAGAAAGAAAGAAAAGAAAAAGCAAGAGAAGAAAGGGGCGTTTGCCTAGCTCAAAAACACAGCCTTTTATAATCAGATGTATTTCAATCTAAGAACATGATGAGCTGGAAACTCTCCAGAGATGGATGCCAGGACAAAGTACAGCTACTGAAGAGGGGCCTGATCTTCTGTTCCTGCTCTGGGCTTCCCAGGCTCTTATCGTTAGGTCCCCCAAAGCATACACCTTCTCCAAACTTCCCCCCCATATCCCTCTGTGTCACACTTCCAAGATGAAGAGGCAATTCGTTCCCCACGCCCAGATGGATTACGGAAACAGCAAAGCCCCAGAACACCGCTTAAGAGAGATTTCTTAGGCCGTGTCTCTGCGAGTCAGAAATAAAAAGTGGGGTTTCAGCATCATGCAATTAATGCAGCAAACATTGATTTCTGCACTGTAAGAAGCTGGTTCATTAATTCCAGATGCTCCCACTAGTCAAACCCAGGTTCGGCTTCTTTGCAATATGAGGCAAATGAGAATACTGAATTTTAAAATTCCTTTCTGCAGCAACCTTTATTACCAAACAGAGCATAAAACCCACCCACCCAGACTGCTTAATTCTTCCTAAATAATTAACAGCACCTGCTCGCCTTCCCATTGGCATGGGCAAAACTCACTGCACTGATCAACCCTTCTTGTAAAAGGGAAGATCAACTGGTCACCACTGACCTTAGCCACTCCCCTCTCCAACCCCTGACTGACCACTTTATTTGCTTGGCCACCAAATATCCCTCCAGGATACCCAGCATCAGGACTCCTTACTGGATTAGATTTTTCTCTCAATCACTTTTGAAAGGTAAAGACCCAACAGGGACTTTCTGAGAAACACATCTGCAGGTTCTTTGAGGTAAAAAAGAAAGGAGAAGCCTTTGGGGAGAACCGTTTCCCTTTGGAGGAGGCTTCTGTGAGATCTTTCTTTAAGGCAAATTTCCCTTTGGGGGAGTTGGTGCAGTTACCAAAGCTCAAACTTCCATAATTCAAGTCCGGAAAAACAAAGAAATTGTCCAACTGTATTGTTGGGTTTTCTTGTAATTTGACAGAGCCTTGCTACTCAAAGTGTGGTCCACGTTGGACACCATCAGCATCACCTGTGAGTCTGGTGGAAATGCAGACTCTCCTCAAGACACTCCAGACCAGGGGTCTTCAAACTTTTAAAACCAGGGGCCAGTTCACTGTCCCTCAGATCGTTGGAGGGCCGGACTGCAGGCCCTGGGACAAGGCGGCTGCTAAGCAGGACAGGCAGCAGGGACAAAAACACCCAGCAGGCCGGATAAATGTCCTAGGCGGGCCGCATGTGGCCTGCGGGCTGTAGTTTGAGGATGCCTGCTCCAGACCTTCTACATTCCCAGGAGATTCTAATGTGTGTGAAAGTTTGAGGACTACAGATTCAGATCACCTGCCAAGAGAAGTCCACTGAAGCAGAAGTCTGACATCTGCTGGCCGCCATTTTTTTGGGGTGGGCTTCTTCAACTGGACGCCACCTGAACATGGGTCTTGGAGATGGGGGAGATCTACCCTTGTTTTCTACATGAAGAAGTAGTATGGGAGTACAGACAAAAGTGGTCATTAACCTGGGGCAGAGTCGGTAAAGGGATGAGGCAGCTTGGATCCAAGCCACTGTCTTAAACTCATGATATTTCTTTGGCAAGAGGCACTCATAGATCCGACCCATTCACTTCCCTATACCCCATCCTCTGTCCCACTTTCCTAATTCATAAGAACAGTTTCTTTATCCAAGAGGAACTCAGGGATGAAACAGTCTTTTGAACATGGGGGTTCCCCTTTCCTGCCTCCCCAACCTTCTCAGTTATCCTGGTGAACGCAAACGAAGATTTCATGCACCAAATACCATCCGGCTCCAATTGTCATTTCAGGATTCACACCGTTTTAATGAATGCCAAAACTGTTTTTTCACTTGATAGAGCCTGACAAGACCAACAATCACAGATTAGAGAGAAACTTCTTGCTTTTCAACAAAGGTTAATAAATAGTGACAGCATTAAGTCTATTCTGATTAACTATGCTGAAAGATATTATTGCTGTTTGTAACATGAAATCATTATTGGATTAAGCACAGCATATAAAAATGAAATGTGAGTTTTAATCTCAAACGTAGAATGCTGGCTGCTCGGATAAAGGCAGAGAGAACACTCAGAGGCTCGTATTAATTTTTGAGTTGCTCTGGCAAAGGGATATTATACTTCATTTGCCTGGTCTGGATTTGGTGGGGAAGAGGAAGTCCCTCAGTGAACCTCGTTCCTGCTCCCTCCGTAAAGATGCTAAGAGGCAAACACAGTGACAAGCACTCGTGTCAATCCTATCATCTTGAGTGGCAAAACAAACCCTGGCAGGATCCAAGTGGGATTAGATGAACCTCACTCTTCTAGGGGCATCTCTGACCTCAAAGACCTTCTCCAAAAGAATGCCAAATCCAAGTAAGGAGCTGGAGGTGGGGGAGAGCCAGCCTTGTTTTCTAAATGAAAAGTAGTTGGAGGAAAGGAGTAAAAGTGAATAAATGGATTCCAGTGGGTCATTAACCTGAGATAGGTTAGGAAAGAGATGAAATCCAAGTTCAAAGCCACCACTTGCTTTCTCTAGCATCCCATCCACTGAGGACCAATGAAAATGCCCCTAGCTGTGTGATTCCAGATGTTTTGTACAATCCACCCAGACTATGCTCCCTAAATAACATTGGTCCAAGGCTCCTTAGAACAACGTTTGAGCCTGGAAGAAAATGTATGTAGTGAGCCTACAACAACTTAGCCTCCCAGAAAGCAAGGAAACCATCCAAGGCCACTGCAGGAATTCAGAGGTTCAGAAGCTGAGCTGCAGAGGCCTCCATGTGCCAAAAGGTTCAGAGGCTGAGTTGCAGAGGTCCTCATGTCCCAGAGGTGGGACAATAAGAGCATGAATAAGGAGAGTAACTGACATGAATCAGAACATGTCAATTACACTTATATCTGTGGGTTTCTAATCATATTTTTAAAAACTTTCATCTGTCATTTTTGGAGGATACCAGGGAACCAGCTCATTATTTTGAAAACTGGCAAATAAAGGGAAAGAATAAAGCATTTGTCTTTCCTTTTGTGGACACACTTTCCTTCAGAGTAAGCAAATAATTGATGAGGGGCAGCTCTCTGAGAGAAATGTCCCAGCTAAGAAAGAGAGGAGGGACAGAGTCAACACTGTATCAATGTTTAGCAACCTCTAATGAATTAATGGACCCAGACAATGGTTATCAGTAGGCACAAAACCCAGCAGATGAAAAGTTGATGAGGAACTTGACAATGGATGGATCAGACTGACAGCTCCTGGACCCACCAATCAATCTCACCATCCTGAAAGGGAGACAGCCACCTGACAGAATAGCACATGGCCACCTGTGATACAATCTTGCCAAAAATGTCTACCCAACATCTGCTCAAGGCTCTGGGGCTCCCACCAGTTCACAGGAGCTCCAGGAACTGGAGGAAAGTGATAATCAGCCAACTCTAATGGAGAGAAACTTTATGGACCAGTCTGGCTTCTTTAGCAAGAAAAAAAGAGGAAGAGAAGGAGAAAAGGAGGGTGGAGACCAAAAGAGAACAGAAACAGAGGGAGGAAAAGAGAATGAAGAGAGAGAGGGACAGAGAGTGAGGATCGGGTAAAGACAGAGGGGGAGAAACAGGATAAAACAGCAATCCAAGTTCAGACTGATGTAAATTAAAAAATGATTAGACAAATGGGGGAGAAGGAAAACCTCTTCCAGTTAATAAGTGTAAAAGTAATAATGGAAATAGAAACATCTCTTGGCAAAAACCATAGCAATGATTGTTTCAGGCGAGAAGCATGGATGAATACTGAAAATTAGCAGGCAAAAGAATGATGAGAAACAAAGAATTGCATTGTCCCAAAACGTTTCCCCACAGTTATGTATTAGCTACAAAGTGAAAAATAATTTTAGAGTGAAGAATCCTGCAAGAGACCAAAGTTAACATCCATAGTACTGAGATAGACAGATATTAGGTACCTCCCTCTCTGATGCGCTGAGAAGGACACACCATTACTACAATAGCAAAAAATGCACAACCTGAATCTGATCATGAGCAAACATCTTACATTCCCAAATGGAGGGACGTCTTACAAAATAAATGGTCAGTTCTCAGCAAAAGTGTCAAGGTCACAAAAGACAAAGAATGACTGAAGGACAATTTCAGATTAAAGGAGACCATGAAGACAAGACAACTACATGCCCTCATGATCTAGACCTGGACCACAGATCAGAAAGAGGACACCAGTGGGACAAGTGGCAGAATTTGAGGTAGGTCAGTTCACTAGATAACAGTGTTGCATCCATGTAAATTTTCCTGATTTTGTAACTGTTCTGTGGTCAGGTTAGAAGTTAACATTCAGGGAATCTGGGGAATTCTCTGGACTGATTTGGCAACCAAGGAAAAGTTTAAAAATACCATTTAAAAATAAACTAAAGCCTTCCCTAACTGCCCTGTCTCATTTATTTAATTTTCTTCCTCATGAATTTTAATTTCAGGCATTTGTTTTTTCATTGTAGCTTACAAATCCCATCCTAGACCCTTCCATTCCCTGCACCCTCTGGTTCCCTGCGCAGGGAGGAGGCATTCTGCCTGCCGAGGCAGACAACCCTGCACCTTCAGCTCCCCTGAGCCTGGCAGGACAGAGCAAACATGGCTAGGCATAGCCTTTCAAATCAGGCTATGCCTAGGTGAAACTGCAGCTCCCGGAGCTCCCTGAGGCAACAAAAGAACTTAGCTGGGAACACAGAGAAGAATTATAAGTGATGTCTTCATGGCATCTTCACCTGATTAAATTAGGCAGAGAATCCTGAGGAAAGATGTATATACCCAGTTGAATGTCAAAAATGTTTCTGCAAAGGAGAACTTACATGGACTTACAAGGACTCACACAACCCACAGCAGGTGAGTAGGCCGTGTGCAGGGTCTGAAGGCTTAGCCACAGAACAGGAAGACTGACCTTGGGTGTGATTCAGAGGGACAGGGCCACTGTCACAAAGAGCCTCAGGTTCCTCTTCTGTGTAATGGGGGTGGAGGTGTAGATTCAGTGCAGGTTAACACTCAGTACAAAGCCTGGTACACAGTGTTCAACCAGTGAGAGGTGGTGATGTGTATTATTGTAGGTCTTGAATTTATAATGCAACAATCTTACCAGCACGTGGGTCCTGCTTGTACAGAGCTCGTCCCTCAACCGTTTCAAGGCCCAACAACTCCTGTCCCCTATAGCCTCACCTCTTCCTTCTCCTGGCCAAGTTGGACAGCAGCTGTTCCCCCACCTCCCTGCCTTTGTGCCTACAAAGTCCTGAAACAGAAATGTGCTTTCTGCCCCCTCCTTTCTGTCACACATTGCTGGCAGTGTCAACACTCAAGGACCTGCTCTTGGGACTTCCAGGATTACCTCAAAATCTATCACTCCCAAGGCACTTTGCTCCTATATCTACCAGCAATTAAGACTCATTATTAGTTATTAATATAACTGCAATTAGAGCTGCCATTAATTACTATGAATAAAATTCTTGATCCTCTGAATAGGTAGGCAACAAGCATTACTGTTCACCCACTTTACAGATAAGGAAACTGAGTTACCAGAGAGGTGAAGCCATGTGCCCAAGGTCACCCAGCTGGGAAGTGACAGATGCAGGCTTCTAACACTAGTCAGTGCTCACCAGAAAAGGCAGCTGGGAAAAGAATCTACATGCCCTGTCTGAGGGTGGGGGCACACAATATGGGCCCTGAAGAGACAGAGTATGTGCACATACATGCATACGCAGTCTTCTGGCACACAGTAGCCCTCTCTTGAATTCCAAAACATCACCCCTTCGCTGAGTCACCACTTCCCAAGCTCCTTCCTGGGAGGAGAAGGAGAGAAATCAATACTCATTGCCTATCAACTCTAATCAAATCAACCAGCATCAGGCCCCTGAGGCCATGGCTGATCATTCCAAAACTCCCCAATCCCATTTCATTACAGTTAAAAAAATATATCCTTTTAGTCACCCCTAAATATTTCCAAAGAGGCAGAAATAAATAAGACTGCCTGGGGAGAAAGCCAAATGATGCATCTTTGCACTGAAGGGTACCGACAGGGCAGCAGCCCTTTCCAGCTCAGGGCCCTGACCCTTAATGTGGGCTCCAGGTCAATTTGGGGGAAGCAATGAGCCTTCTTCACTGAACAGATGAGCAAAGGACAGTTCCTTAGAGGACATGGTTGTGAATACCCAGCTGGGAGAAAGACTGTTTCAGGAAAAGTCACTGAGGCTGATATCCTGTTCATCATATGTGGAAGCCACACTGTCCCTTCCCAACTCTACCCCTTTCTTCAAAGGAAGCATCAACATTCTCTGAGAGCCACAGTGGGCTGCAAGCCCGAGTGGTCCCAAAGGATAGCCAAGGTGAAGTGCAAGGGCTGAACTGAGAGTCAAGGTCACCAAGTGGTTACCACCAAGTGGGGCCAACCTGACAGTGCTCTGTGACCCTGAGGGTGTCTCTGAAGCTCATTGGGCTGCTCTTTCCTCCTATTAACTAGAAATGGAATTTATAATCCTCCTTTCTCCCTGGAGACTCTGGAAAACAGTCCAGCAATAATGATCATGACCACAAGTTCACCCTGTGTGCCAGGCCCTTTCCTTAAATGTTATGTATGAATTATTTTGTTTTACAGACGATGAATCAGTGGCACAGAGGTGAAGCAATGTGTCCAAGTTGCACATCCAGAAGGGAGAAGTGCTAAGATTTGAACCAGGAAATCCCAGCTTCTGAACTGGTCCCTTCTTCCTTTTCCTCCTCCCCACATGGCCTTTGGAGGCCTTTGGGATCTTTGGGACCATCTCTAAATGATGGGGTTCAGCTAGAATATTCCTGACCTTCCCTTTGGACTCTAATAGCCTATAAGCTTCCCATGAGCCATCTTGAGATTTTGCTTCTAAATAAAAATCTTCTCAATGCTCCACACTCACCAACAAGCATTCATTAGATGCCTATCATGTTTTTATACTATGTGTCAGGGGAAGAAAGAAAGGCAAAAATGGCCAGGATGTGGTGGAATTAGATAGAAAGCATTAACAAAAGAAAGAGAAAGAAGAAATGCAGAAGACAATAAAGGCAAAAAGAGAAGGAGGCAGTTTGTCGAGTTCACCCAGGTCTTGGGGTTCAGGTAGGTTAGGGGTATATAGACAGAAGGGCACACCAGGTGTTCAGAATAGCCTGGGCAAGTGCATGGGCCCAAGTCAGTACAATCAGAGTAAATCCTGGGACATTTGCTAAAGCTAGGGAAGGAACTGCTTTCTTTCCTGGAAGTTACCAAAGTGGTGAAACAGAGCTGCAGGGGGAGAATCCTGGCTGAGAACAAAGCCCCCTTACACAGAGGAAAAGTTGAGCCAGAATATGAGTGGATGAGATAACATCATTTGAGCACCTGGATACAGCCATACCAGAAAATCAGAACCCAGAACTTGCAGGTCACATGAACCAATAAAAATCTTCTTTTGCTTCAGCAGGCTACAGTGAGTTTCTATATAGAACCACAAGATTTCTGCCTACTATAGCAGAGAGAGTGTGGCCTCAGATTTCCCCTGACTGTGACAAGGTGTCTGAATAGTCTACTTAAGGTTCACATACAAACCTGGGCTTCTCCACTTGGTCCCAACAGGGTGTTTCCTTGCATCCCACCATGGAGCACAGAAATGTTCGCTGAATGAATGAATCCATGGATGAACGAATGAATGTATGACGGAATGAAATTCCCCCCACAGTCAGTACACACCTCTCTGTCAGGGTCACTGCCTCTAGCCCATTCCCTGACCTTTTTTTTTTTTTTTGAGACAGAGCCTCAAGCCGTCACCCTGGGTAGAGTGCTATAGCATCACAGCTCACAGCAACCTCCAACTCCTGGGCTCAAGCAAGTCTCTTGCCTCAGCCTCCCACGTAGCTGGGACTACAGGCGCCCGCCACAGCACCCAGCTATTTTTTGGTTGCAGCCATCACTGTTGTTTGGTGGAGCCAGGCTGGATTCGAACCTGCCAGCTCAGATGTATGCGCCTGGCACCTTAGCTGCTTGAGCCACAGGCACCAAGCCCATTCCCTTGCCTTTAGGTCATGTGATAGCATCCCAGTTTCCTGCCAGCTCCTTTATCTCTGGCCATTGCAATCACAGTTAAGTCATTAACTCCAAGAGATGTTCTCAGCAAAACAAAGAGGCTTCAAAATCAGGCCCTTTCTTCATGGGAAACTGCAAGGCCATGCCTGAACCCAATCAGCCCTTAGCCACAGTGAGCTTGGGAGCACCATCTACACATCTAACATGTGTTTGTTGAGCAACTACTACACAATGGACCTTTTCCTCAAAGCTGACAGATGAGTCTGGTTCGGGGGCAAAAACTAAGGAGAGTTCTTTCCTATGAAACAGAAGAGGCTCCACCCCTATAAGCCAATAAGACCCTCAAGATGAAAGTAGTGCTCCCTCTAGGCAGGAAACTTACAAACTTATCTGTTGCTAATAATAATACAATGTTTTTCTCCTAAAAATAACCTTCCCTTTAGTCATCAAGGCATCAACTTTGAATCTTGTCTTCATTAAAATCGCAAGGAATATTCCCTTGCAAAAAGATAAAATAATAATAAAAGTAGTAACTACCACGACTTTTTTTTTTTTTGATCCCTTACTATACCAGTTGCCAGGCTAAGTATTTTAGCTACACTGTCTCACAGAACATTGCTACAATCCTATGAACTGGGTAAACAGAGGCTCAGAGAGGTTAAATAGCTGGTCTGAAGGTACCCAACCAACTGAAGGAACCAGGATTTCTACACAGATTTAGAAGATTCCAAAATGTCTCTGAGTCTTGGCTTTTTCCTTATAAAGTAGGAATAATACTAAATCCAAGGGGTTTCCAAAAAGACTAGATGGGGTAAGGCACACAAGGCATTTCAGCATCTGGCTTGGCCCAGGCAGAGGGCTTCACCCAGCAAGCCTGAGTATTTCATCATCAACATGCCCGTCATGATTTAAGGTGGGGTGGGCTCAGGGGAAATACCACACCACTCTGTTCTCTGCCACCAATGCTCGCATATCATTCAGCTTTGGACAAGCACACAGAACAGTCTTGGGTGCCCACAGCTACAAGCCCAAGCTTGCTGGATCCACCCTCAGAGCGGAAAGCTGCCAGGTGGCTCTCTTGCTGGCTGGCTCCCACCCCTGGCTGCCACCCAGGGTGACTTAACCTGAGTCTGTACCCGCCTTGCCAAATTCTTGCAGGAATGCCAGGCACATTTTGAGCAGCCCACCCATGCAGGACACCCAGTTCCTAACTCGTACCACAATGCTTCAGGCACACCCAGCCAGGTACCTGGCACACAGCAGCTGCCTGACAGCACAGAGTGGGCAAGGCTGCAGAGAGAATGGGTCACAAGTTGGATTTAAAAAAAAAGATATTGTGGCAAAAAAAGAAAAAGATATTGTGTTGCTGACGGGATGTTTTAAACTGGGTTCAGGCATTCCAGAAATAACAATAGCTCATGCTTTATAGCACTTACTACCACCTTTTATGTAAAGTAAGGAATTTAACCCTCACAACATGCCCATGTAGTCAATACTATTATTAGCTTCATTTAACTGGCACAGATGAAATGACCTGCCTGAGATCACACATAGCTAAGCCATATTGACTGCAGTGCCCCATGTCCCATGCAAATCTGTCAAATTCAAGAAAGATCCCAAGGTAACAGGTAAGAGAAAGCTCCAAGCCTGACACTGTTAAAATTCCCATTTTACAGGTGAGAAGACTGAGGCTCAGAGAAGCCTACCAACATGCTCAAGGCCACACAGCATTTGAAGCTGGGTTCTGGATCTGCATTTGGCCCAATCATGTTTTGCAACAGCACCTGGTTTCTACTTTGTAAAATCTGACTTCACCCCAGCCACTCTGTTCTGTAGCAGGCGATACCACAATAACAAATCCCAGGGAAGGTATGGTGAGTTGGACCAGAACAGAGATAAAAAGAAGTTCCTCGGCTCAGCGCCTATAGCTCAACTGGCTAAGGCGCCAGCCACGTACACCTAAGGTGGTGGGTTCGAATCCCCAGCCCGGACCCGCCAAACAACAATGACGGCTGCAACCAAAAAATAGCCGGGCGTTGTGGCGGGCGCCTGTGGTCCCAGCTACTTGGGAGGCGGAGGCAGGAGACTCGCTTGAGCCCAGGAGTTGGAGGTTGCTGTGAGCTGTAATGCTATGGCACTCTACCCAGGGGGACAGCTTGAGGCTCTGTCTCAAAAAAAAAAAAAAAAAAAAAATGAAGTTCCTCCAGCTCCGTGGAGAAGCCCAGCAGCCACCAGGTTTCCTGTAAGACGTGGGTCTTCTGCCCTAGAGAAGCAATTGTGGCAGGTCACAACCTGCAGATGGCAGGGTTTGGGGCTGCTATCTCGTGGGGGAGCCCTGACTATCTCCAGGGCTGTGGCCAGAGCCCCTCACCACCCCACTCAGAGGATCCTCCCGGGAAGGATCAGTCCAAGAACCAAACCTGGAGCAGCAGCCTCTGCCAGGCCACCAGAACAACAACAGTCAACCAGGGGTCCTCATTACCGGGGTTGGTACACCTTGAAAAAGCACATTCTGTATGATAAGATAATTTTATATTTAGACAATACCCCTTCCAAAAACAAAACACCCATTGTTTTTATAGCCCAAGCTACAGAAGGCAAAGTGAGATTGGGTTAAAAATGGCCACAGCCCTCAGAGGGATTTGGGAGGATTTCTGAGTCTCTGACCAGAGTTGGAGCTGATGCCAGAGGCTGGTGGGGTTTGACAGTGCCTGTACTGTATTCTCAGGGCCAAGGAGGTCCATGAGGGTCTGCTGGAGTCTCACAATTTGAGAAGATGGAAAAGCACCACATACATGCTCACACGCAACATGTGCTCAATGCACAAGCACCACTCACACCCCCACATGCAGTGTGTGCGCATACTCAACACTCTCACATTGTAGCACACGTGCAACATGCATGTACACATGCCCCACATGACACCCTCCTCCATGTATGCTCACATGTTCAAATGCACGCTCATATTCACGTTCTTGCATGTGCACGCTTACATGTTTACACACGCTCATGGGGACGCACACCCGCTGACACAGGCACACACAGATGTCTGTGCCCACATGGACCATGATCATGTACCCATGTGTCTCTCCAAGATGCACATACACATCCACGCAGATAGAAAAGGCACACAGGGCCCCAGAGACATGTCCTGACCCATACTCAGCCACACCCATGGCCATCTCCCCAAAACACAGACATACACACACGATTCATGGGTGTACACATAGAGCCAGAGATCCATGTTCAATCTTGCCCCTGGGTGACTCTCAAAGCCACAATACGCACAGCACACAGAGAGAGATACACAGAGAGCCACAGACACACATACATTGGGCCAGATGCACACACAGACACAAGAACATATACACACAAAGTCAGCCTCCTACACTCACACCCCAAGTCCTCCCAACAAAAGGTGGGTCTTTGCACTCACCCCAGACAGCTTGTGCCCTTTCTCCAGAGCCGTCCAAGGTCCCCAGGAGTATCCAGACACAGCCCAGGCCAGGCAGCCGAGCCCACTCCAAGGGCCCGTCAGCAGCACTGCCGGCAAATAAAAAGCGAATGTGCAAAAATAAAAGCGAAAGGCTGCGATAAAGCCGTTCCCTTCCCACAGGACTCTGAGCTGACGCAGGTTCTGCTCTGCAATAAACATTTTCTTTCTAATTTTAAAAGACATTAGCATTACCTCTTTGGCTCTCGATCCAGCCAGACGGTACCTCGCTCCCTAGGCTGCCCATCGGCCGTGCTGGGCATCAAGGGGACTCAGGGTCACTCTGCACAAGGGGCACTGACCCAGGGACGTGCTGGCCACCTGAATTAGATTTCATACCATCCCTGTGGGCCCCAATGAAGTAGTTAGATGGTCAGAGAGATTAGGAGCCCCCAATCTAGTGAAGAAACATCTTCCAACTTCTCCTGGAGAGTCTGTCTCTCACCCCAGCCAGGATCTCCGTGGGTCCAACTCTGTTCTCCAATGTGAACGTACACAAGGCAGGTGGACTTCAAATGGCAAGTCTACCCCCAACAAATAGGGGGCTGGGTGAGAACTGGGATAATATTTGCCACCCCTACTACCCTCCCACAACTCATCCTGCCTGCACACTGGAGTCTTACCTCACACCTCCCAGCAGTGACCCAACCTGGATTTCTGGGTTTGGCAAGGACTTAGGAAGAAGGGAAACCACATGGCGGTCTGGGGAAGCAACCCGAGCTATTCTATAAGCTCAGAGGTCTAGACCTCAACTGCAGCATTGCCTCTAGTCTCTGACTTCAGCTCTTGCCTGCCCTGATCAACCTGGAGGTCCCAGGCACTCTGAGCAATGACTTCCACAAAGCTCTGCTCTGACCTTTTGCCAAGCTATTCCCTCCACTTTGAACACACGTTCCTGCCTCTGCCAGTGCTGTACTGGGTCACCCTTTAGGGCTGAGCTTCCAAGTCACCCCATTCCATACTGAAGAGGATATGGGATCACATGGTGAACAAAGCAACCTAGTTTCTGCCTTTACTGAGCCTCCTCTAGGAAGCTTCCTCCCTGGCCTTCTAGGCCATGTTGAGCACTTCTCAGCTCCAGAGCTCTCTGGGGCTCCAGGCTCAGGGCACACCTCTCCCAGGCTGGTTCTGTCTGCCTCATTCCTGGCCTGTTCCTGTCTGGGGGCTCCCTGAGGGCAGGGATAGTCTGCCCTGCTCCCTGCCTCCCCTGCACTGGGCACACCATAAAGCCCAATGAATGAATAAATGAACAACCAGCTGTGCAAGCTGAGGTCAAATCCCTCCCGCATGGCTCAGCATGTTTCCCCTCTGGATGCATAGAGAGAAACCAGGAAAGGGAGACTCCACGGTCCTATGCCTTGCTCTTGTCCACGCTGCTCTAGGGCTGGGGATACAGGTCCTCCTCTGCCCATTCCCAACTGTTAATGCATTATTATGTAGCCAACTGAGGCTGTGCAGTCTTAGGGGTTAAGAGGTAGGATGGAAAAGAGAAATGACAACAGGCAGCTCATAGTAGCCTCAGCATTCTCCCTCCAGGCATGCAAGTCTCCCTTTGAAAGATCCCTCAATGGCCCCTCCTGGGCAGCCCTGGACCAAGGCCAGATGACCACAGCAGTGTCTGCCTCCCAACTCTGCTCTTGCCCCTACACGTCACTGCTCCATGCAAAAGAGGCTTGAGAGCTCTTTGCAAAAGGTAAGTGCATCCTGTCACTGCTGCCTCTGGCTTAAACCCTTCAAAGGCTTCCTGTAGCTCTTAGAATTAAACCTCCAAATCCTCACACTGGGCCTCTAGGGAAAAATCCAAACTCTACACGGTGGCCCAGGAGGCCCTCACCTGATAAAAACCCTGCAAACCATTTCAAGCTCACCTGGATCCCAACAAAATGATTTGTAATGCCCCAGAGCTCAAGTCTGACCCTCTGTGGCAATGCCTACCTTTTCCCAGTGTCCAGTGCTGTTCCCAGTTTTAAAATAACCACCCTAATTCCCTGTCTGACATACTCATACTTTGAGACCCACTACTATCTCTGCAAGACTCCTTGTCTGCTCCAGACTCTGGGCACCTACTGAGCACAGTACCCCCTGCTGTGGAAAAATGCCATCTTGTGCTATGATGGGTAAGCCCCTTGAGAGCAGGAGCCCATCTTATTTACCTAGGAACTCCCCAGACCTGGCCCAGAGTAGACACATGAATATGTTATGTTTCTGCTGCTGTGATTAATAAAATTTTTAAACTCCCTCTGCTACTTCTGCCTTGCCCTAACCTCTTGTATTAGTTTGTTTCTAGTAAGTAAAGCCAAAAATACAGACCCAGGCTCTTCTACATTCTCCTCAGTTCCCCACACTGCAGCCTGGTGGTAGGGAGTTTGGGGGACCAGCAGGTCAACAATGAGAAAAAGCCCCCCAAAATGAAACAGAAACAGGGGGAAAAGATGGCACTTATCACCCAAAAACAGGCATCTGAGGGTATCTGAGACCCTCACACTCGGCAGATGCCCACTCAATTTCCAAGACCCTGCTCTTAGGATTTAACACATTTCACTTTAAGAACAGGGATTCTCTCTCTTTCTGCAGCCAAGAGCTTTGCTGCTCCCTAACTTCTTTTGGCTAGGTGTCCTGGACAATTTTGGCTCTAATTACAGGCCTACCCACGAGCAGAGCCAGTCCTGCTCTCTGGAAGCTGAAGACACCACTGAGCTGGGAAGTGGGGACATAAAGGGATCAGAGGAGAGGGACACACAAAGGGAATGCCGTGAGACCTCAGGTAAATGACTTTGCCACTGTGAGCCTCAGTCCTCATCTGGAAAATGGGTGTGAGTAATGAAACCTCCTGAGATTCTGAACAGGAAGCACCCAGCCCAGGGCCTGCCCTCCCACTCAGCTCCACGTGTGGTGGCCTTTATGACAGTAATTTGGGAAAACTCAGGTGGCTTCTAGGAGAACAGGAAGAAAGGATTACAGGCAAAGAGCCTGAGGTCAAAGAGCTCCATTTTAGACCCTCTAGGCTACCCTAAGAAAGTGAACCAGGCTCTTGTGATGTAATGCTCTGAGCACCTAGCAGCTCTTGCTTTTCCCTGCTAACGCAGGGACTAAATGGCACCGACAATCCTGGGCTCATCAATCATGAGTCACTCTACTCAGGCCCAGCTGAGTCCCCAGTATTTCCTCCTGCCCCCAGCTTTACTGACAACCCCATCAGCCTCCTTGCTGGAGTAGGCTTAGACTCACATGGGGCAGGAGACAGAGCTCCAGCACTGAGCAGATCCTCGAGAGCTGCTACCCTTTATGGGGGCTCATGCCAGGCCAGTTCTGGTGCCAAGTGCATTAAGCTCCAGCATTTTCTGACCCTCAGAATACGTACATGTTCCCTCTGTATGGCTTCAAGACACTGACAGGGGGCTTGTGAGTTTTTCCCTTCAGTCATGGAGAGAAAAAGTAGTGATGGCAATAATAGTAATATAAAGAACAATGGTTTCAATAAGAATGGCTGTAACTTACAGAACACCAGTTCTTGGAAGATTTTGCACCCTCAAGAAGGTAGCATTGTTAACACTTATTTTACAAATAAGGAAACAGACTCAAAATGGTGAAGTCATTTTCTCCCTTACTACATTTTATAGACCAAGAAATAAAGACTCAGAGAGGGCAGGCCACTTGCCTGAAGACACACAGACCTCAGGAAACAGACCAGAACTTGAACTCCACACTTTTAATCACAGCCCTTCCCTCCCCAGGAAAAGCCATGTCCAGTCATTCAACAAATAGTAACCAAACCTGTAAAAACATCAGTAGGTGTTTGGTGCTTGAGAGCCTGAGGGAGAAGTGATGAGTCCCCAGGCTCTTACAGCTGACCTTCTTGTGGGAGAAGGACAGACACTGAAGGCTCTGTTACTCCCAAGGTGATGAGGGCCAAGATTAGGAAGAGTCCCATAACAAAGAGTTCCTCTTCTCCCAGAGATTAAGAGAGCCCTACTGGCTAAGACAGCTGCCAAGCCATACAAAATTCTGGCCCAATGGGAAAGACAGACAAGCACTGAACAAGGACATAAATCATTTCTATTGTTTAAAAAGGTTGATGCCACCAAAGGGCCAGGCATTGTTGCCACCAAGGCACAGACCCCTATTCCCAGTCCCTGCCAGCTGGCCCTCTAAGCTCACCCCTTAGCAGGGGTTACTCACCTGGTAGGAAAACCAGGCTCCAGGCGCTGCCTCCCCCTGCCTGCTCCTGATCCCCGGTCACTTCTCCTGACCTTCGGGCACAATGAGGTGGTCAGAGCTACTCACTCCAGGCCCAGCTGCAGCCCTCTGCTTCCCCTTCTTCATGCGGCTCTCAGAGTTATCGATTCTGCCAGTGGAACGGCTGGGATAATTTTGCTTAGCTTCAAATACCTGGTTCTCATGAATTCCTCGGCCAGAAGGTTATAAAGCTTCCTCTAAAACGTGGGGGAAAGATTAAGCCTGCTTATGGTTAATAATACACTGTTCCCTGTCCGTCAAACTGCCAGTCTGCTATTGAAAGTTCACTATTAGATACTTATTTAAACGGCCTCGCAAGGCTTCCGAAGAAAGTGCAGTTATGCATTTTTCCCCTCCTTGCTGGCATGAACGACTATAGATAAACATCAATTCGCTCCTGCGGATCACAGTCACAGTAAATAAATTTTTCAGGAAGCTTGAGATCCGCACAAAGGCTCCGCCAAGCTCCCATTTCACACAACATCAATGTTTGGCCTCTAAGAAATAAAAGCTCTAAGGTGTCCATCGCCAGGGCAAAATTATCAATTGTCAAGTCACTTTTAAAAGAGAAAGAAGATAGAGCATTTCAGAGAGACAGTTCCTCCTGCAGCTTAAAAAAAAAAAAAAAAAGACAGAGGGACAGAAACTGTCATTTAACCCACAAACTAACAACTGGGATCTGCAGCCTAAAATCTCGGGTGCCCATCCCCCAAATTTCTGGCCTTGGACCTACTACCCCAGGCAAGCTGAGGCAGTCGCAGCCTGGAGCAGCAGGTTCCGGCTGAGTTCAGTGACTTCAGTGACTCAGGCATTGGGTTATTTTTATTTTCTCAAAGCTGTTTTTTTTTCCACTACTTTTAGAGGTGACAGACGAGGCTTGTCTATTATAAAATATTTGTTGCAAACACACACACACACTTGCTCACCACCCCATACACAGTTCCTTGCTGTGTAAAGATCTCAAGTTCCTGTGGTGTGAGGGACAGGAGATAGGGAAGCTGAGATGTCTCCACCCCACCCCCTGGGTGAGCTGGGGTTTATGTAATACTCAGCATGATTCTGCAGGAAGGAGGGGTCCTCAAAGCTAGGGAAGCCAGAGTAGATGTTATTTTACAGAGAAACTGAGGCACAGGGAAGCCTCAGGAAGGGAGAACTGGACTTGGATGTGTCTGCATTTGAATCTCAGTACTGCCACCTTCCAGCTGCGGGGCCTCAGGTAGTCTCTGTCTCACAGGGCCCCTGTGAAAGCCTCTACATCTCTACTTGTTACCTTTATTTTTACAGGACTCAGATCCACTAGGCAGTCACTGGATCAGGGCTGAGTGTCAGAGGAAGGAGCACTGTTCTTGGAGTCTGAAGATCCAGCCTTCATTCTAAGCCTATCACTTCAAAGTCATGGCTCCTATTTCTATCTCAGATTCTTAGTCCAAATAATGAGACCTCAGACTAGTCAGTCTCCAGCATTAAAATTTATATGATGCCTTCACAACAACCTAATAGGGAAGGTGTTGTTATCATTCCCAGATTACAGAGAAAAAAACTGAGGCTCTGAGAAAAGCAAACAGTCAAGGTCGAGGAAACACGAGCAGCCTAGATCTCAGAATGTGACCTTATTTGGAAATAAGATCTTTGCAGATTTAATCAATTAAAGTAAGATGAGGTTATAGTGGATTAGAGTGGGCCCTAAATCCATTGAGTGTTGTCCTTATAAGAGACAGGCACTAAGAGAAGCCAGCCACTGAAGACAGAGGCGGAGATTGGAGTGATGTTGCTGCAAGCCAAGGAATGCCAAGAATTGCCAGCAGCAACCTGAAGCTGGAAAAAGCAAGGAAGAACCCTCCCACAGAGCCTGCAGGGGGAGTATGACCCTGCCGAACCTTGATTTTGGACCTCTGGTCTAT
The DNA here is from genome assembly GCF_000181295.1 of Otolemur garnettii. Taxonomy (NCBI): domain Eukaryota; kingdom Metazoa; phylum Chordata; class Mammalia; order Primates; family Galagidae; genus Otolemur; species Otolemur garnettii. The sequence goes on from NW_003852494.1 coordinate 755,965, forward strand.
AGAGCCATAAAAGGATAAATTTCTGTTGTTTTAAGACCCTTAGTCTGTAGTAATTTGTTATGGTGGCTGTTGGAAGTAAACATAATGCTGTTCTATAAAAAGATGATAAAACCCCAGGCAACTATTATCTGGGCTTTTGGAAGGTTCTAGGCTGTGCGGGCTAAAAAATGAAAATGGGCTTTGTTGACTGGACAACCAGGACCAGGTGGCCCAGTCTTGTGCCCCTCAATGGCGCAAGATCGAATTGAGGGGCTCACCCAGATCTTATAGGAGCCTCTTCCCAGGCCTCCTTTCAGTGGTTTGTACAAGGAGAGGTAAAGCCTGCCTAGTTACACTTGACCTTAGGCAGAGGTGGTGACTTCAGTGGTGTCCCCTATATCCTTTGTGGAAAGGGTATGGCTGAGTCAGGACATCTACTTTGGCAGCTTTGGAGCTGTGAATCTTACTTCCCTCCCCAAACAGGAACAATTAGGCCATAATAACCTCTTGGGGTTATTCGTTGGTAGTGGCCTCTCGCCAAGTCCATTCTGTCTACCAGGCACCACGCCTGGCCGCCCAGCCCTGGATGGAGTGGGCATGCTGATTCCTTCCGCTACCTCTGGGGCTACATCTAATGAATGACCCCTTACACAGATGTCCGAGCTGAGGCTTAGACCAGCTAAAATTGCTCATCTAAAGTCCCACTTAGCTAGGACACAGCACAGCTGGACACAAACGCTGCTCTGCTGGATTTCATCACCCTTAACCCAGAAGATCAAGGACGTACCATACAGGGGAGCCTCCGCACAATGGGTACTCCATCAACGCTGGCTTGTGCTTGCTTTGGAACCTGCACTTAGGTGATGGCATTGTTTCTTAGCATCTCTGCTTAAGTAAACAGGGGAGAGGAAGAGAACCCCCATCTAGTCTTTACAATTAAAAAAAAAAAGGAGAGAGAAGAAATAGTATCTCTGTTAAGCTGATCGAGTTGTGTTATATTTGAGGAAAAAAAAAAACAACAACATTGAACAAAATAATGGAGTTTGTGTTTTTAATACCAAGGCCTCCATTCATCCCCCTTGGGAATTTTTCTTAACCTCTTGGTGGAGTTTGTGTTGTTTTGCTGTCACTGCAAGGCATGGGATCAGGGAGGCTGCCATTTGACCTTCACTGAGGTAAAGGATGCCAAGAGATGGGGGAAGTAGCAATCACCTGTTTCACAGATGAGACCAAAAAAGAAAGAGAGAAAAGTTAGGTAGAATCCAAAACAGAAACCCAACTCCCCTCAATGTGCCCATATCTGGCCCCTTAAAGAGCTCTATCAGTTCTGTACAAACATCCTGAAGTAGTCTACCTCTATCCAAGTTCATTTCCACACTCTGCATCTGTCCCCCATGACGGCTTACCCAGATCTTGCAGGAGCCTCTTCCTAGGCCTCCCCACTTCTCCAGGGAGCTTGCCTCTACTCTAATCCATTGCTCATGACTGCCAACCTTGTTCACATGTAAATCTATCTTCATCATTCTTCTGCTTAACCCTCCATGTCTCTTCATTGCCCTTAAAATGAAGCCCAACTCCTTACTCAGCCATGAGCTCCCTAAAACTCCTCCAGACTGCTTTGGTTTGTCTTAATAGAAGAGAAGAAGGCCAGATAACTAGGTTTTGCTTTTTGCCTGTTTAATGATCAAGTATTAATATCCTCATTAACATCCTAATTAATTTAGTTCCCCCAAAGCACTTGTACCCTCTGACCTCTCCCTGGATCCTCTTCCCTCTACTTCCTCCCACTCACCTGGAAAGCCTAGTTATCTGTCAGCTCTCAGCTTACCTGCTGCCTCCTGGAGGAAGCTCCCCCAGCCTTGTGGGAGGCTCCTATTAGAACTTATGCCACCCTGCTAGAAAACCAGCAGTCAGGTAGAACTCAGGTCCAGGAGAACCAGGCCCAGAGGTGCACACCAGGGAGGATAATTCAGATAGAGTTTTGGCTGCTTGCAGCTCAGAGCCCTGGGCCTTGGGGCACACAGACCACAGTTCCTAATCCCAGACCCCAGATACAGTCCGTGTTTTTTGCTCCCTACAGTGCAAATACATCTTCTTATTTAATCACTTCCTATAGTGCTACCAAATACATCTTCTTATTTAATCCTCATTATTTCTTCATTTCTCAGATGAGGAAACCAAGGCTCAGAAAATCAGTTGTCTGAGGCCACAGTTTCGTGATCTGCAGAGACTTGATCCCAGCACTGCTGGACTTTGCCCCCAGAGCCTGTCCCCTGACACCACCATGGGCAGAAAATGCCCTGAGAACAGCAGCCACATGAGACTAAACAAAGGTACCACATTATTACCACAGGATGCCAGAGCTGAAAAGGACCATGCTGCAGTTCCTTTCCCCTGTGCCTCAGTATCCCCACTTGTAAAATGAGCATCACGGCAGCCAGCACTGCACACAGCTGTCCTCATGTGAGGCAAAAGACATGCGGAAGGGGTGGAGGTCTTGACTCTTGAGGCCAGTCAGGTGGGAAGCTTAGGACTCTTGGCCCCCTTTCTCCCCTATACTATAGAGCTATCAGCTACTTGACAAGTAGGGACCCATGTCCCACAGCTGCAGGGTCAGACATCACAGGACAATGCATGACAGGTGAGCTTTGCAGCTCTGCTCCATATCCAAACCATGAAGACTCAGAGCTAAATGTCTAGGAAAGGACTCAGGGTTTGAGTCCCATCTCCACCACTGTCCAGCTGTGTATCTTCAGGTAAGTCCCTTAACCTCTCCAAGCCTACTGCCATCTCTGTAAAATGGTGACATCACCACCATCTACTTCACACAGCTGCTGTGAAGTCTTAAGTTAATGGCTCACAAAGCAGGGAATTGTCCACTGTATGTTTAATAATTAATGAAGTGCTTTTAGTCCTTTACTTTTCTTAAACTGGACTTTTTATTTTGAGGTAATCGTAGATTCACATGCAGAAAGAATAGAGACAGATCTCTTGTACTCTTTATCCAATGTCCCCAAATGGTAATATCTTACGACACTGTAGTGCAATATCACAACCAGCATATGAACACTGATAGGGTCAAGATGCAGAACGTTTCCTTCACCACTGCAATCTCTCAGGAGGCCCTTTTATAACCATACTTATGTCCCTCCCCTGCCCCTAATCTGTTTTCTGCTTCTCTAACTTGGTCTTTTCAAAAGATGTTATACAAATGGAATCATACTGTGCGATCTGGGACTGGCTTTTACCCCTCAGCATAACTCCTTCCAGCTTTATCCAAGTTGTTAGTGTATCAATAGCTCCATCCTTTTTGTGGCTGCATAGTGTCTCATAGAACAGATGTACCACAGTTTAACCACTGGCTGGCTAAAGAACATCTAGATTGTTTCCACTTTTGGGCTGTTTATAAATAAAGATGCTGAGAACTGGCTCGGTGCCTGTGGCTCAAGTGGCTAAGGCGCTAGTCACATATACCTAAGATGGTGGGTTTGAATCCAGCTGGTGCCCGCCAAACAACAATGACGGCTGCAACCAAAAAATAGCCAGGCGTTGTGGCGGCACCTGTGGTCCCAGCTACTTGGGAGGCTGAGGCAGGAGACACACTTGAGCCCAGGAGTTGGAGGTTGCTGTGAGCTGTGATGCCATAGCACTCTACCCAGGGGGATAGCTTGAGACTCTGTCTCAAAAAAAAAAAAAAAAAGACGCTGAGAACCTACCTGTGAAAGTTTTTGGGTAAATTTAAGTTTTCATTTCTCTGGGATACAGTCCTTCATTTTTAACCCACTACAAGCATATAATTTCATTCATTCACCGAATGTTTATTAAGCACCTACTATGTGCAGGTACTGTTCTAGACACTATGGAGATAGCAGTGCCCTTCCCTCTTGGATAATACAAAACTGAAGAATTGAATAGGCAGCTTATAGCAAAGTCCACTCTACAGCAATACACAGGTGTGGAAAGAGTGCTCTGATTAATGATAAAATTAGTAGCCACACTGGAGAGCCAGCAAAGCACCTGGGTGTGTTTTCTCAAGGAAAAGCATTATCTTCTAGTTCAGTGATTCTCAACCTGTGGGTCGTGACTCCTTTGGGGGTCTCCTGCATATCAGATATTTACGATTCATAACTGGCAAAATTACGTTATGAAGTGGCAATGAAAATAATTTTATGGTTGGGGGTCACCATAACATGAGGAACTGTATTAAAGAGTCACGGCATTAGGAAGGTTGAGAACCATTGTTCTCGTTAAATATGCATTGCCTCAAGATGTAGTGACTGGTCAGCAAGCCCAAAAACTCTGGTGACTTTTCATTCACAGCATTTTCTTTAGGAAGTTCCTTGTTATTGTGGAACAACCCTAAAATGTTCCTATTTCATAGATTTTAGGAAGTTCTTCACTTGACAACTCAAATAACAATAGGTAATATTCCCTGAGTATTTATCATGCTGGGCATCATTCTCAAATTTTTATATACATCATCACCTTTTATTAAAGAGACAGTCTTAGTATGTTGCCCAAGCTGGATTCAAACTCCTAGACTCAAGTGAACCTCCTGCCTCAGTCTTCTGAGTGGCTGGGATTATAGGTGCATGCTACTGCACCTAGCTACACATTGTCACTTTTAATTCTCATAGACCATAACTGCACCATTAGCTCCATTTTACAGAAGAGGAAACTAAGCTTCCAAGTGCTAAACAACTGGCCAAAGGGTATTTGGCTGGGAAGGGCAGAGCCAGGATTGAAACTCAAACCTGAAAGGATAGAAGGAGTTTTTTTTGTTTTGTTTTGTTTTGAGATAGTCTCACCCTGTTGCCCTGAGTAGAGTGCTATGGCATAGTAGCTCACAGTAATCTCAAACTGCTGGGCTCAAGTGAGCCTCTTGCCTCAGCCTCCCAAGCAGCTGGGACTATAGGCACCCACCCCAACGCATGGCTTATTTTTTCTATTTTGTTTTTGGTAGAGATGGCATCTTGCTCTTGCTCAGGCTGGTCCCGAACTCCTGAGTTCAAGGGATCCTCCCACTTCCAGAGTGCTAAAGAGTCATTTGGTGGTCTAAAAAAGGAGCCTTCGTTCCCTCTCACTCCACGCCCAGTTCTGTGATGTTGAGTATATTTCTCTCTAAGGCACTGCACACCTCATTAAAGGCCTGGGCAGCAACTGTTTCCAATATAAATTGGACAGTTCCTCATTAACTATGAAAGACCTAAATGCTGATCACCTCAGTCAATATGTTCTAAGCTCTCATCATTAGAAAAAGAAATAATCAGGTGAGCTGAACCTGTTCTCTTTGATTAAAACGTTTCCCTCCCAGATGCACCCTGGGCCACACAGTCCCAGGTGCCTGTGAGCTAAGTACTTTCTCTATCAATGAAACAAACTTCATTTTTAACCTCTGAACTCCTGACATGATTGCTCTCATGACAACACAAGTGCCCGCCATGATACGATAGGAATATTTAACCTCCAATGTGACCAATATTTTCAGAGGGAGCAGAGAGCACCCTCTTCCTAGCTGACAGGTTGGTAGCTGGTGGGGGGTAATTACTGTGACCATTATCAGAGAGGCCTCAACCTGCCACTATGTTGCTTCAAGGATAAGCAGAAGGGATCCGAGAATTATGTTGCCAGAATGAGACTGGGCACAAAGCAGGGGCCTTTGACTTCTCCATTGGCTGCATTTGTTCCAGATCCCTGATCTCACACCACTGAAGACATCTTCCAAACCAACACTGGGTCCAGAAGAGGCTCTCTGCCAGCATCACTGATGAACCTCAAAGTACAAAGCAGGTACTCTATGCAGACCCTTGCTGGAAGGTGGGAAGACAGCAGGGAACAGGTTCTAACCTCAAACAACCCCACACCCAATTACAAACAGAGACAAATGCTGGGAAGGGAACAAAGAGGTGCTGATATAAGAATAAAAGTGAAAGATGTGCTTAGCTGCACAAATGGTCAGAGATGGCCTCTCTAGGGGAGAATGGAACAGAAGGAACCAGCCAGGGGAAAAACACTGTGGGTAACAAATAGTATATGCAAAGGTCCTGAGGCACAAACAAACTCAGACTATTCAGAAGCCAAAAGCATTCAAGGAATTTACTTGGCTGTTGTCTCCTTCTACTCTCTCCTTTGCTTGTGGAGTCACAACCTCACTGGCTTCCAGGATATTCCACAAACCTTCCAAATACATTCCTGCTTCAGGGAATGCCTAGCACCCCCTTTCCAACCCTCCCCCATATCTCTGCATAGTCTACTTCCAAATGTGTACTGGTAAATGTTTAACAATAGGCTCTCTGGGGGAGTAAGCTCTGATTGGTGGCATGTGCCAATTTCCATGCTGTAAATGCTCCCATCATGGCTGATCTCAAGCTACCACCTGAACAAGGGGCTAGGAAAAGACACTTCCATGAACCAGCTCTAGCACCATATGTTACTCAGGCCTTTAAAAATGTCTTCTCACCAGAGGAAACTTTGCTAATTTCCCTCATCAAAAACAATATCCTATCCCCATCCTCTACCTTGTTTTTCTTCACTTTGCCATCCTTATTACCTGTGGTGTTCATTTATTGTTTTTCTTTACCACCTGTTTCTCTGACTAGAGCAGTGGTTCTCAACCTGGGTCACAACCCACAGGAACTATATTAAAGGCTCGCAACATTAGGAAGGTTGAGAACCACTGGACTAGAGGGTCAGCTCCATGGAGGCAGGGAGTTCTGCTTGGCCTACTCGCTGCTCTGTGGCCAGTGCCTAGAACAACACTCAGCACACAGTAGATGCTCAATAAAGATTAAGGGCATACAAGACTGACAAGGGAGAATGGGAGAAGAAGGGGTGAGGGCTCCCCCTAACCCTCTATACCCCACAAGGTCCTGTCCAGAAGCAGAGGGCACAAAGCACCCTGAGTGACAGTGGGCCATCTGCCAGCCCTCCTGCCATAGGGCTCCTCATCATATGGCACCACCACTGCTGCGAGGCCTTTGCAGCCACTCTCAAACCATTTTGCTTTTAAAATAGAAGTTTCCTGTGAACCTGTAAATAATTCATTGCTCAGAGTCCTTAAAATGTTCACAGGTATTTAAAATGCTATATAATCAAGTTCACAAAAATATAAAGTGTAAGCGTTAAAATACTTTAATGTTCTAATTAAAACAGACCACTTATGCCCTGGCTCTGACTCCTGTTTACTATTTCCGTAATAGCCTGTGGCCTGTTGGGGCGAGAGGGGGTGGGGGAGACTTTTTCTTCTTTTTTTAATTGGCCTTAAAAAAATAGGGGGAAAAAGTTAAGTTTGCTTTCTCCAGCAGTGCATTGAGAAACTGAAAATCACACTCTTAAAATATCCACAGGTTGCTAACTGCTGAGACAGGGGTGGGGGACATCTGCAGGCCTATCTGCTACCTGGAAATAGAGCTGGATGGGAATGGGAAGAAAGGGTGAGTAGGAAACCTTCACATCTCTGAGAATACCCACGTACACCCCAGACCTCAGTGCAGGCCAAGAAGGAAATCATATTGTAAGGGTTAAGGAGATGAGTCTATCTAACCTGATAAACCTTGGTCTCTGGCAAGCATAGCCATGATGTGTTCACACAGGCTGTTCCCTTGCCCATCCCCATGCACACATCTGCTCAACCTGCTCTCAGCTCCGGCTTCCTCGGGGAAGACTTCCCTGAATACCTCCAGTCTAGTACTGGAGGAAATTGCCCTGTTGGCTGCTCTGCCCCCACCAAAGTGACCTTGAATGAATGACTTCTCTAAGCCAAAAGTGGGCCATCTTCATGATGGTATCCCCTGACCAACCCCTAGCCTCTTCTCCCAACCTCTCCACCAGCCCTGCAGCTCCCAACAGGTTCTCCTGCAGTCCCTTGTATAGTGCTGAGTGCCATCTGTGGGTCTGCTCACTGTAAGCCCCTTCTCCTCTGGCCTATGCTCTCCATGAGATCAGAGGCTGTGCTGGGTGCCCAGAGCCAACTTCAGTGAGTGAACACAGTAGATGCTCACCAAGTGGCACAGGAAACAGCTTCTCTACTCCCTCCCAACCTCAGTCCTTTTTTTTCCTGAGGGCCTCATCTCTGGTTCATCATCAAGGACCTATTTTGTATCAGGCTCTCAGGACACCTCAAGAAATATCAACTCTGGGGTCCTCCAAACGTCCTGACCCTAAAGAGTTCTCTTTATTTTCCATCTGTCCCTGGCCCCCAGAAGGGCAGGCACCAACATCACTCTCCTTCATGCTCTCCGTGACCTGCTAATCCCTGGCCTTCTCATGCTTGCTCTGGAAGGCCCTGCACACCTGTTCCCTCCTCCCCCAGTCCTGCCCTATTTCTGGGTCACATCACTGTCCATCTGCACAGTGGCTACTCTCTGGCTGGTCTTCTGTTCCCTCCCAACCTGATACACTGCTTCTCTACTGAGGATGACCCTGCCCCTCCAGCGGGCATTCAGCAATGTCTGGAGACATTTTTGGTCATTACGTAGAAGCCATAGATACTGCTGAACATCCTACAATGCACAAGACAGTCCCACAGTGAAATGGCCCAAATTATCAATAGTGCAGAGCTGGAGAAACCTTGTGATAAAAGAATCTTTTAAACACAGCTTCAAACTTCTCACCCTCTTGCTCAAATGCCTGCCACAGCTCCCCATGGCCCACCAGGCTACCCACCAGCCCCTCTACATGACACTCAGGATGCTGCATTCTTCCAGCCTAACTTCCATATTGCCCGCCCTTCCACACACAAGCCAGGCTGGCAGGCTCAGGATTCCCAGGTATGGCCTTGCCCTTTGCCCATGCTGTGATGTGCTCCTGGGGGACTTGACCTTTCAAGTTTCCCAGCCCTGTCCTTCGTCCAGCTCCCTGGCTGATCTAACTACCTTCTGTCCTCTGCACCCACACCCTGAGCTTCAACTTCCCTGGGGCTGCCTGCCACTCTGGCTCAACTTGGGTCACTGCTATTTGTTGATTCCCTCAGACGCTGTGGGAGACTTGCCCAGCAGAGAACTTGGCACATAGTAGGTATTTCAAGAGAAAAGGAATTAATTCAAATCCCTCTTCTCACTAAAGTTTGTGAATATCACATTGCTGAATGTCCCCTGGGGGGCAGGGTCATCTCAGCAGAGAAGTACTGTATCGGGTTGGGAGGGAACGGAAGACCAGCCAGAGAGCAGCCACCATGAAGGTAGACAGAAAGCTCCTACAACACAAACCAAATACACAAATAAATTTAGTCTGTATCCGTCTTTTATCTGGACTCCAATTCGTTTAGTTTCACTTTATAATTTTCTATTTGTCCCTTCTCTTTCCCCTTCATCTTAGCTCAGTGAAGAAGTCCAACTGCTCTATCCACAGTATGGGCAGACACAAACTACCTGCTGTCCCCACACAGACATCCCCAACATTCCCAGGGACACTCCTGCCATTTTGTAGCAGATTAATTTCAAATTATAATACATTCCTGTGCTGAAAACCCAAAATCCTCCTTAAGAAAACCAAACACAAAAATCACCTACCATCTCCATCACTCAAAGGAAGAGCAAAACAGACCTTGGAATCACTCCAATCAGGGGTAAGAGAGCTGGGGCAGTTGTACCCAGTTCCTGAGAGCTGAGGGCTCCTCCTGCAGGGTTATGGGCTCAATACTTCTGGGGCCTGCCTATTCTCAGGTAAAGTGGTCTTATGGTTTTGGAAAAAAGCCCCCCAGGCATAGAAATGCAGCCATCAGCGGGCGGGAGCTTGCCAGAAGGTACTGGAAAGTCCAAGGAGACCAGTGACAGCATCTGCTCATCTTCTTCTGCTCTATCTCAGGCTGCACGGTGGACAGTGGCTGGTCACTACTGTAGCATTGATTTCCACTGCATCTGGCAATCATCACTCCTTACTTTCATTTGAGGATCCCTTCTTTACCCTGTCACCTCTCCCAACGGCCACGCACACCTGTTTGTGCCTTCTGGCCAGCCAGCGTCAGACTCTCATTCCTACAGGTGGAGAAACCCCTCCTTACATGAGCCTTGGTGGGAGACAGTTTCTGTTGCTTGCAATCCTAGATGGGGGTCCTTCCTCTCAACTCTAGGGAAAGGCTTGTGAACCAGGCTTGGGTCAATGACTAAATCTCATTCCCCTGACCAAGGGAGGCTCTGCTTTTTAAAGTTACAGAAAATACGCGGTACGTGTCACTTGGCAGTGACTTTTATCCACAAAGAAATATGCTAGGGATGTTTCCCTGAGGACAATAAATATCAATTGGTCTTTCCCTTCTTAAAAAAAGAAAGAAAAAAAAAAACACACAGCCCAAAACTTCCCATGCTTTTTTAAAAAATAAAAATTAAATCAAATAAACTTTGTCTAGAAGAATTTGAAACACCTCTTGAGAAAACCCAAATCCCAGGGGTGTTTATGATCCCATTTGGGGACTCTGGGTGGACAACTGCTGGAGGCAAACAAAAGGACTGGTGCCCCAGCTTGTGCAATAGTCAATCAAGAATGGTGATAGGGTGGGCAAGGGCCGGTCCTTGGATCTCAGGCACAAACTCCACTTCTCAGAAACACTCCCATAACTGGGGAGGGCCTTTGTTATTTTTATATATTTATGCATTTATTGAGACATAATCTCATTCTTGTTGCCCTGGGCTAGAGTGCAGTGGCATCATCATAGCTCACTGCAACCTTAAACTCCTGGGCTCAATCATTCCTCCTGCCTCAGCATCCCAAGTAGCTGGGATAACAGGTGCCTGTCACAATGCCCACCTAACTTTTCTATTTTTAGTAGAGACAGAGTCTTGTTCTTGCTCAGGCTGGTCTTGAATTCTTAAGTTCAAGAGATCCTCCTGCCTTAGCCTCCCAGAGTGCTAGGATTATAGGTGTGAGCCACTATACCTGGCTGGGAGGGCCTGTATTATTTTTTGTACCTACAGCTATAAGAGCTCCTATTTATTAAAGAGTCACTGTGTTAGGAGTTTACCATGAACTTGACTTCCACAGCATTGCCTCTTCCCAGCAACTTTATGATAACTGTCACCAGCAGCATCTCGACTTTATAGATGAGAAAACTGAAACTCAGGAAAATTTAACAGCAGTAATATTAACAGTAGTAATAAAAATTTACATTTGTGGAGTGCTTACGGTGTACCAGGCACCGTTCTAAGTGCTTTGCATTGTACTGACTTATTTTATTCATTCTTTTGACATGTTTACTGAGCACCACTCTGACCCAGGTGCCATTCTAGGTACTAGGAAGACAGTAAGCAAAACATACAAAAATCCCTGCCCTCACAGGGCTAACATTTTAATGGGAGAAATCAATGAACAAGATAAATAAATAAAATATATATGTTCTATTATGTTTTCTGCTAAGGATGAAAAAAATACAGGAGGGAAGGAAGTGAGGGTGTGTGTGAGTGTGCATGTATATGTGTATGCTATGCGATTGTAGTTAGGATGGTCAGGGAGATGGTAGTTAGGATGAGAAGGTGGCTTTTGAGTAATAACCAGATGAAGTGTAGGAGTAATGTAGGACAACATGTGAGAGACCAGAGACCAGCAAGAACAAAGGCCCTGAGGTGGGAGTGTGCTCTGTTTCTTTAAGGGAATAGGATAGGCAGATGCTACCATCATTCCAATTTTAGATGAGAAACTGAGGCCCAGAGAACAGAGTGACATGACAGAAGGTCACACAGCAAACAAGAGGACATGACAGAACTAGAACCCAGGACTTCTGACACTAGATCAGAGGACTTTTCCTCACTGAACAATTGTGTGCCACGCCCAGATTAAGAGACCTAAGAGAGCTTGCTTGTCACCAAGGAGGTTGTGAATGAGGCTTCATACCATCTAGTCCCAAAGTCATGATCAGAACAGTCTTTGTGGGCTGAGGATGCTCACACAAGACACACACACAGGTGTGTGTGCAGGGGATTCTGCCCGGACAAAGCAGGTAAGAGAACAGCATCCCTGGGGGATGTGCAAGGATTAAGTAAATAAAGCAAGCTGCCCAATTGATGATCTTTGGCACAGAGCACTGGGGAAAATCCTGCTCCTCCAAGTCCCACCAAGACCATGACCCCAACCAATAGCACAAGGAAGATAGGAAAAGAGATGGGCTTACACACGAGAAGGAGCTGGAGCCCCCAAGGTATAGCTGTGTGATGTAGACAAGCCACTGCCCCTCTCTGAGCCTCATCTGTAAAACAAGGATGGCAACATCGGTCCTTATGCAGAAGGCCACTGTAGGTCTACACTGGTGCATATCACAGATGGTGTAGACAGTCTCAAACTAGATAACACACCTGTCTGGCACAAAGTCAGAGGCTACCAGAGGCCACAGAGGAAAAAGTCAATCCTTACCTACCCCAAGATCTCCTTGCCAGGGGCAAACACTGTTGGCAGCTTCTTATGAGTCCTTCTAGAAAAACGTATACCCAAAATTAACTTGCTGTACATGCAAAGAAGAATTTATCTGAAGTTCCCAGCTTACAAAAGGCAGAGAGATTGGAAGCTCCCACATCTATCTGATTTCACAGCCAATATCCCCAGCCTCTGTGCCACTTGTTCCCCACTCAGCCAGGATGAGGAAAAGCCAAATATTTTGTCCTGTCCCTTGCCTCCTATGAGACCAGGCCACTGTGGGCTGTGGGCTACAGGCCTCACCAGGCCAGGCTTGGGCCCCAGCTGGCCTCAAGCAATACCTCCTCTTCCTCAACCACCTGCCCACTGACCAAAACTGCTGAATCCGCATCCTCTTGCCCACCATGCTGTCCCCTGGTTGGAACTCCCATCACAGTTCTCCAGATGCAGACCCCTCAGTACTCCCAGGCCTCCAGCCTACTCTCCAGAGTGACCTTTTCCAGCACAGCACTCAAACAAGTCACCTCTCTGCTCAAACCCTGCCTGTAGTTCCCCAATACACCTCAGAAAACACCCAAACTCCTTCCCCAATCTAATGAGGTACCCTTGTTACTTTCTCCCAGGGCTTCCTCTCTGCTTCTCCACAACACATGGCCTTATGACTAGACAACTTGGTCCATTCTTTCCTGCTTGGCATCCCTCACCAGAATAGAAGCTCTATGAAGGTGGGAACCTTGTCTCTCTCAATGTCAGCTTCATCCCTCTCACACAGGGTGGGATCAACTGTTTGTTGAATGAATGAGTAAATGAAATGGGAAGAAGCAAGACCCCTCCTCCAAATTACTCTTCCACAAACTCAATTTACTCATTCCCGATTTCCATACTATTGCTGTGAAAATCTCAGAGAACAGAGATGGAAACCCTAATCCTTCCCAGAGCTAAAATGTCTTTGCTACCTCCAGCCCCAGTACTGCCTGGACTCCCTTTGTTTCCTCCCTTCTCTCTTGTTATTACATTAAGCAAAATTTCTTCATTGGCAAATAAATGTTTTTTCCATCAATAATCACGGATGACTAAATCAAACCTTTAGCTGCTGTTCTTATCTCTTAAACAGACCCATGGATTTCCCAACTAATCAGAAAGTGAATCAAATGCTGCCATTTGAGGTGAGAGATAATCCGGTCAATTTCTTCCAGGAGGAGGGATCTGGGTGGGAATTTGCGTATGGCCCCCAAAAAACAAACACTCTTGTAAATAAAGCTGGCCTCCATCCTGTCTCCACAATGCAACTCTTATTGAGTGAGTCAGGTGTTTGGCTGATTAAAAATTGATCCATTTCAAAATCTAATCAACAGAATAGGATTCTTTCATACGTTATCAAGAGAGCTGCTGACATCGAAAACCAAACCTGTTATTAACCCATGAACTTCAGTGACCTGCTCCTCACTGCTGTGAGGGACTGTAAATTATTCAGTGGTCCACGACTGGGGCTAGTGAGCCTGATGTATTTAGACCGTCAGTCCAGGGGGGCAGCAGTCCAGGGGGTTCAGGTCGATGGCGTGGCCCTGCCAGTCCCAAGAGGCTTGGGTTCAAGACACTCGGGGTCTGCAAGTCATGACTGTGAATACATTACCCACGTCCGCCTGGACCTTGCTGTGGCTGTGCCTTTGACAGAAAGGCCTCACTTAACTTTCTGAGCCGGGAAGGCAGGCTGGCTCGGGCCTTGAGGGGTGGTGGAGTTGGGGAATGATATTTCTAATTCCCAAGTTAATAAATTATTTCCCTTGAACTACAGAAAAGGAAAAAATAAATAAAAACAGGAGTATGGGCACAGCTCACATTTTGCAAACAGTTCGGAACAGACAATACAGTCAGTTCAAATATTTTACCTCTGCGTTCAAGGAGTAGCTCTGTTGCAATGGGACTGTTTAAAAGAGAAGATGAAAAGACCCATCCATGGCTGTTTATGTGTCCAGTGGAGCCCAGGGGACCATGAGCTTTGTCGTTGACTTCTACTCCTTGACCTTGAATTAAAGCCTCATTAAGAGTCATATCTTATAAAAACAAGAGCAGAGTAAATAGTTTTTTTTTTTTTTTAAAGAACGCACTTGTATTCACTCCAAAGTTTCTATCCTGCTAAGCAAGCAGAAAATCCAGACATAGCAAAGGCTGCACTTGACATTATTATTTTGGGGCCTGTATTCCACAGCTGACCTGATTAGAAAGGATTTAGGAGGGAAAAGTGTTAAGTTTCAGAGCTGAAAAGAGAATGGAACCTGGGAGGAAGACAGACTGCTGTGTGATGAGGGAGATGAGGGTGAATCATGTCCCCAGCCTGAGCTTCCTAGGTGACCCAAGAGAGTATAGATGCCACCATGGGCTCCTTGGAGCACTTGCTGGGAAAACGGGCAAGGCTCTGTGAGCTATGTAGGCAAATTGAGTTCAAATTCCAACTCTGCCACTTCCTGGTTGTGTAAGCGTTAGCAGGTGACTCTCAGCCTCAGTTTCCTCATCTGTCAAATGGAACTAATAATGCAGCTATGTACTTTAAAGTTCTCTAGCTATGGTGGGAAGCACATAGGAATTATTTAACTGTTCAGCAATCAGCATCTGTTGTTACCATTACTATTTTTGCTATCATTATGCCAGCTGTCTCCTTAAAGGAGTTCTTGATAAAGTCAGCAGCAGATTAACATCTTCTTCAGCTGCACCCTCCCAGCCCAAGCACCTTTATAGAAATGATTCTAACTTGCTTCCCCCATGCACAAGACTTTAGTGGGAACCCAGAAAGTACCTATATGACATGTGGTTGAGCTTGAAAGCCTAAGTCTTGGGTTCAGATCTCAGCAATGCCACTTATTAGCTGTGTGACTTTGGGAAAATGAAATCACTTCCCTAAGCATCATCTGTCTCAACTTAAAAATGGGATGATAATAACTTCGTGAGACTCACTTAGCACAGTGGCTGGCACCGAGGAATCTGGCTATCATCATCATCATCCCTGTTACTCAGACTCAGCTGCTCTCTTGATCAGATGGAGATTATTTTGTTCAGTTATGAGAAAGAGTTGAACCTGGCAGGAGCCTCTTACTGAGTAACCCAGGCAAGTCACTCAGCTACTCTCAGCCCTGGGTTCCTCCTCAGTCAGGCAAATAATGACACCTATAAACTCCATCTGGCTTGATCAAGATCCTATTCCCTTAATTGAGAAAAATGCCAGGAGTCTAATAAGTTGCTCAAATAAAGAAACAAAGCCCTACAAATAAATATACTTGCTTAATAAGTTCTAGAAAATGTCAGCAGCCAGCACGAACTGCCAACACCAAAAGTGCACAGAAGGTGACCAGCTCCTTCTCCACACTCAAACACTGCCCCCACACCCCTGAGGACGCTCCTCCCCCGCACTGCTGGGAAGGCACCCAGCTTACCCCATCCTAAGCTGCTCTGACACTTTGGCTCCAGCCCATGAACATCCGGAAGACCAGAGCAGGCCAACTCTCCATCCACCAAACTCTTACAGACCACCAGGAATTCTCTCTTAAATAATAACGTATGCATAAATCTGAAGCCCTTCTGACCTCTCCTCAAAGTAAAATCATCCTCCAAAGGCCCCTCGACCTGATCACATTGATCGTGTCTGAGCTGTAATTTCGCCGCTGCTCTGCGCAGACCAGCTGACTGCTCCTGGCAGCTCCAGGGGTGCCCGCAGCAGCTAGGATGAGACAGAAATCAGATCAGCCCCACAAAGCTGGGGACAGGGCTGCTCCTGCAAATGGGACTCAGGGTGGGGCTGGCAGTGGATGACCCCTCCATTAGCTGCTACCCTCAAGCTGGGCCCTTCATTCAGGAGGACTGAATGAATGAACAGGGAGAGTGAGGGGGGAAAGTTCTGGGAGCCCAAGTCCCACCCTTGGAATAACCTTACCTGGCCAGGCAATGGGGTCTCAGGAGGTCTTGGTCCAAGAGCCATGGTGTCCCCTATAGTGGTGGCCAGACCTGCCCAGCACCTTGAGGTAAGACAGATTCCCAAGCCTAGGCAGGCCCTCTCCACTGCTGGGCCCGCCGTCTGCTGTTTACCCGCTGCCTGTTTTCCTCATGACAGCCGTTCCAAGAACTGCAGCCAGAAATCAATGCAGCTGGTTCTGGTGCCCGCAACACCCACTTTCCCTCCTGCTACCAAAGTTCAGCTGCTGCTTCCTGTCAAGCCAGGCAGGCTGAGCTGAGGGGCAGCCCAAGGTGGCCCCCTCCCCTGTCCAGGCCTCAGGCAGCGGGGTCCTGAGAAAGACCCCAGCTGACTGGGCAGGGGAGCAGTGGGAACATTTTCCCGACCCAGTCTCTCACTTACTACATCTGGAAATAGGCAGGTGGCCCCTGGCATTTTACTCACCTGGGGAGTTTACCCTAAAGTTTTGGCTCTGAATCACCAAGAGCCTTATTTAACAATTCAGAGTCTCAACTCAGCCTCCAGATCTGTTTCAAGAGACCTGGTGTGGGGCCAGGCTAACAAGCCCCCAGGTGATTCAAATTCAAAGCTAAGCCTGAGAAAAACACTTTCTAGACAAAGATTCAGCTTCTAAGATGTTAATCATTAGTGTTCAGAAGACAGAAGAATTAGAATTAAAAAGATTGTAGATAAAATATAGAACATACAGATAAATTTCATTTTAGATAAACAATATTATGATCTTTTAGTAGAAGTATATTACAAATATTGCATGGGATATACATAAAACTAAAAATTATTCATTACTTATCTCAAATTCAAATGTAACTGCATATCTCTCATTATAATTATTTATTTTTCTTTTTTGCAAAATTTGGCAACCTACACTGAAAATCATTTACTATTATTCCACACTAAAGGACTTGTGACACAAACTGTAGCTCTCCTAAGGGAATGTTGTATAGCCTTTAAAATGTTTAGTAACAGCTAACATGGCATTTGCCATGAGCCAGGCCCTATTCTACATGCCTCATATATATTAATTAATCTCAGGTAATCCTCCAAGTAACTGAGGCAGGCATTGTTAGTGTCCCTATTTTACAGATGAGGAAACTGAGACACAGGTGAAGCCACTTAACCAAAATCCCATGGCTGGAAAATGGCAGAGCCAGGCATTAAACTCAGGAAGTCAGATTCCAGAGTTAAGCATAGACTTAATCACTTTACTGCTGTCTAATTGAAGAATAAATGATGAAAGACATAAAAGACTAGGCCATACAATCTAATGTGAGGTGAAATACTTCTAGCATGATTCCATCCCATATAAAAAAATAACAATAAATGCATTAACATGATTAGAGGGTCACACACAGCTGGTAGAAGTGATACAACCACTTTGGAAAACTACTTGCCAACATCTATACCAACACACAACATACGCCTCTCTGTAACCCACTAATTCCACTCCTCAGTACATACCAGTGGTTCTCAAGCAAAAGCGATTCTGCCTATCCCCTTGGAGATGTTGGGCAATCTCCAGAGACATTTTTGATTATCACAATTTGGGGGATGCTACCAGCATCTGGTGAGTGGACCAGAGAGCCTGCTAAACATCCTACAATGCACAGGACAGCCCTACAACAAAGAATTATCCAGCCCCAAATGTCAATAGTGCCAAGATTGAGAAACTGCAACTCCAAAAAAATGGTGTTTCCCTCTGTATTAAAATTCACTTAAAAGGTTTAACACCTTAAACCATAGGTTTAGAACACCTATGTTCTAAACAGCACTGTTCAGAGACGCTCCTAACAAAAGCCACCCAAATGTCCATCAACAGGAGAACGGATGAATAAATTGTGGTATACTCACACAATGAAATGCTAGACAGCACCAAGAACAGTGAACTGCCATGCCACACAACACAGGTGAATCTCAATAACATAATGTTGGCGAAAGAAACCAGACCCCAAAGAGCACACACTAGATGAGATAGACAAAACTAATCTGTGTTGTAAGAAGTCAGCACAGGGTCACCCCTGGGTGTGGGTGATTGGCAGCCAGCCACTGGGAGAGGATAAAGGTGCTTCTTGGTGGGCTAGAGATACTCTATGTTTTAATCTGAGTGATAGTTCTATGGGTTATGTTTAGTTTGTGATAATTAGTCAAGCTAAACACATAGGGTCTGTTTTCTTTTCTTTCTTTTTTTTTTTTTTTGAGACAGAGCCTCAAGCTGTCGCCCTGGGTAGAGTGTTATGGCATCACAGCTCACAATAACATCTAACTCCTGGGCTTAAGTGATTCTCCTGCCTCCACCTCCCAAGTAGCTGGGACTACAGGCACCCACCACAATGCCCAGCTATTTTTTGGTTGCAGCTGTCATTGTTGTTTGGGGGGCCCAGACTGGATTCGAACCCGCCAGCTCAGGTGTACGTGGCTGGCGCCTCAGCCGCTTGAGCCACAGGCGCTGAGCCTGGGCTGTTTTCTGTATGTTTGTTATATGTCAACAAAAGATCTAAGGGAACTGTGACAAAGATTTATCTCAGAAATGGATGATTTTTATTTTCTTCCTTTTTCTTTTTTTTTTTTTTAAACCGGGTGTCAAATGATCCTTTATTGAAACATTTTCCTTTGTACTTTTTAACTAGCTGGGCATTCCATGGCACCACTGTTGATGTCATCCATGATGTCATGAGGGTGGCAGCCATCAACATTGCAGCCCATGGACTGGGCCGTCCCCAGGATCTCTTTAATGGTTCCAGAGAGTTCTCTGGCTAAAGATTGGTACCGTACCTATCTGGCAGTGTTGACAATCTCATTGAAAGTGATATTTCCATTGTGTTTAATGTTTTTTTGTTTCTTTCTTTCTCTTTGCGGTTCCTTGAGGGCTTTGGTGATGAGGGCAGAGGCAAAAGGTACCACTTCAATCTGGGCCTATCTGTTCTGGATAGTCAGTTTCGTGATCATGGTATCTCCCCTGCCAGGTAAGTATGGATAGTCAGTTTCAATGTAATCCTCAGACCCTTCCAGTCACTGGTTGCCTTGGTGATGTCATCACCAACCTTTTTTGGAGACAAACCCAGGGCAGATGTGGCATCGACTTTGCCACCGGTGCACTTCAGGTACATGACTTTGATCTTGTTGGGACTGAGGAGGCATGGTGGAGGTGGCTGGTGTTGGATGAACCCAGATTTGGAGAGATTGAAGAAAGTTGCACCTTGGCCTCTTCCAAGCTGAAAGCCAAAAGCTTTCTTCCTTTTTCTTATCTATATTTTTTATAATTGCAACACTGAACATGCTTTGCTTTTTAAAAGAATGAGAAGGGTGACAATAAATACAAATGTTTATTCATTTATCAAAAAATTGTCAATGTGTGGGCCCTATTGCAGGACACTGGGGTGGCAGGGGTAGGAGGGTTTCTCTGCCCTCTAGGAGCTCACAGTCTTAATGGGTCTGAAAAGAGGACATAGCTACAACCGGGGTCTGTAAATGAGCAGACCCAAAGGCCAGAGACAGCCAGCAGTTGGGTATTTCATCTATCCAGCCCAGTGTTGTTTTTTTTTTCCTTGAGACAGAGTCTCGCTATGTCGCCCTCAGTAGAGTGTTGTGCTGTCACAGCTCACAGCAACCCCCAACTCTTGGGCTTAAGTGATTCTCTAGCTTCAGCCTCCCAAGTAGTTGAGACTACAGGCACCCACCACAATGCCAGGCTATTTTTGTTTTTGTTGTTGTTGTTGCAGTTGTCATTGTTGTTTAACTGGCCCAGGCTGGGTTCAAATACGCCAGCCTGGGTGCATGTGGCCGGCATTGCAACCACTGTGCTATGGGTGCTGAGCCCCAGCCCAGTGTTTTAATCAATTTAATTTCCCTGGGGCAGGACCAGGTCTCCCCAGTTTCCTGGCATCCCTTCTGCAACTTTCTCCTGCTTTACTCAGAGTCAAACCCACCATTACTTGCTACTTGCCTGACCCTGCTGTCATTGGAGTCTGCTATTCTCTGAAATAGATATTGCAGTCAGCATTGTACTGTGATAGAAAGATGAACCAAAGCACAAACTGCATAGGAGTAAGGAGATCCATACGGTGAAAGAATGTGCTTTTGACTGACACATGTAGACCAAATACTACTCTATAAAGCAAGCAAGCCTAAATCTAAATATGTACAAGATCTATATGAGGAAAACTTCAAAACAATGATGAATAAAATCACAGAAGAACTAAATAGATGGAGAGATAGTCCATGTTCATGGATAGGAAGACTCAATATTATCAAGTTGTCAGTTCTTCCCAACTTGAATTATAGACTCATTGTAATCCAAATTAAAATCCCAGACAGCTATTTTGTAGATATTGATCAAGGGATTCTAAAATTTATATGGAGAGGAAAAAGGCCCAGAATAGCCAACATAATATGGATGGGATAGAACAAAGTCAAGGACTGAGACTACTGAACTTCAATATTTACTATTAATATAAAACTACAGCAATGAAGACAGTGTGGTATTGCAGAAAGAATAGAAAAATAGATCAATAGATCAATAGAACAGAACAGAGCCCCCAAATAGACCCACATTAATATATTCAACAGATATTTGACAAATAAATGGCAATACAATGGAGCAAAGATATTCGTCTTTTCAACAAATGGTGCTGGAACAACTGGACAGTCACATGCAAAAAAAAATCAGTCTAGACAGTCATTACATGTTTCACAAAAATTAACTCATATAGATCATAGACCTAAATAAATGTATAGTGCAAAACTATAAAAATCTCAGAAGATAACACAGGAGAAAATCTAGAAGACCTTGAGTTTGGTGATGACTTTTTAGATATAGCACCAAAAGCACAATCCATGAAAGAAATAATTGATAAGCTAGACTTCACTAAAATTAAAATTTCTGCTTTTGAAAATACAAGATCAAAAAAATGAGAAGACAAACCACAAACTGAGAGAAAATATCTGCAAAAGACACATCTGGTAAAAGACTTTTATCCTAAATATACAAAGAACTCTTAAAACTCAACAATAAGAAAACAGCCTGACTAAAAGATGGAGTAAAACCCTTAACATTCACTAAAGATATACAAATTAAGTATATGAAAAGACACTCCAAATAGCATCATCAGGAAAATGCAAATGGGATGCTTCTACACACCAATTAGAATGACTGAAATCTAGAATATTGACAACACTAAATGCTGGTGAAGATGTGAAGCAATAGGAATTCTCATGCATTACCAATGGGAATGCAAAATGGTATCACTAATTAGGGAGATAATCTGATGGCTTCTTTAAAAACTAAACATACTCTTACCAGCAATCATGCTCCCTGGAATTTACCCAAAGGAAGTGAAAACTTATGTCCACACAAAAACCTGGACACAGACATTTATAGAAGCTTTGTTCATAATTGCCAAAACTTGAAAGCAACTAAAATGTCCTTTGTAGGTGAATGGATAGGCAAAGTGTGGTACTCCAGACAATGAACTATTGTCCAGCACTAAAAAGAGATGAGCTTTTAAGCCATGAAGACATGCAGGAATCTTAAATGCATATAGCTAAGTGGGAGAAGCCAATCAGAAAATGCTACCTATCTTGCTTTCAACTATATGACATTCTAGAAAAGGCAAAACTGAGACTGTAAACTATGGACTTTTGGTAATAATAATGCATCAATGTAGGTTTATCGAGTTATAACGAATGTACCACTTTGGGGGGGATGTTGATAATGGGGAAGCCAGCAAGCATATGGACAATGTCTATTTTGTTCTGGGCCAAAAACTTCTCTAAAGAAATGAAGTGGAGGCTCAGCGCCTGTGGCTCAAGTGGCTAAGGCACCAGCCACATACACCTAAGGTGGCGGGTTTGAATCCATCCCAGGCCCACCAAACAACAATAATGGCTGCAACCAAAAAATAGCCGGGTGTTGTGGCGAGCGCCTGTAGTCCCAGCTACTTGGGAGGCTGAGGCAGGAGACTCGCTTGGGCCCAGGAGTTGGAGGTTGCCGTGAGCTGTGACGTCACAGCACTCTACCCAGAGGGACAGCTTGAGGCTCTGTCTCAAAAAAAAAAAAAGAAAGAAAGAAAGAAATGAAGTGGAAGGGAGGAATGGAGGAAGGGAGAGAAAGAACCAATGGACCAACCTTCAGATAGTGTTAACAGTTTCATTTCTTGTGTGACCTCTGAGATATCTAGAGACACCCCCCGCCTTGGTGTCTGACTCAGGCCCACTCCCTCCCTCCCTCTCTGAATACCTGAGATTCTGGCTTCTGTCTCTTCTGCAGTTGCTGTGGGAAGATCAGAGACTTCCTAACTCCTCCTAAAACCAAAAGGAGCAGCATGAAGGTGTGTGCCTAGGCCTCAGTCAGGGGAGAAGGCAAGCCCTATGCCCAGGACCCTCCAGGCAAAGCATGCCCTGTGCGGCAGCTCTCTAATGCAAATCATGGGCCCTGGGCCCTGGGGCCATCAAAAGCCAAGCTCTAGGGTCCTTCTGGGACTGAAGTCCATGCAGGTGTTATTTAGAAGGACACCCAGGGGTGGTAACCTTGTTTTTTTATTAGCTAAATTATGCTCCTATCAAATTCATGAAGTCCTTAATCCCTATCTTTCAAGAGATAGGGCCTTTAACGTGGTATTTAAGGTAAAAATAAGACTATTATTATCATGGGGTCCTAATCTAACATGACTGGTATCCTTATAGTAAGAGGAGAGAGGGCACAGACATGTCTATAGGAAAGACCATATGAATACCTAGAGATAAGATGGTCATCTACAAGTCAGTAAGAGAGTCCTCAGAAGAAACCAACCCTGCTGAAACCTTGATCTCAGACTTCTAACCTGCAGAATTGTGAGAAAATGAATTTCTGTCACTTACGCTACACACGTACACACACACAAAGCAATATTTTATTTATGGTTGACCTTGGGGTACAGGGACTGCTGACACAGAAGACTTACCCAGAGCTGATTCTAAACTGGGTATTGAGAGATGAATAGGAGTCCAGTGGATAGACCAAGTATGGAGAGCTACTGTGGGCAAGGGAAAGAAAGATAATGCTGCTTTCTAGAAGCTGTGGTAAATTCTACATGGCTGATGCATGGGCTGTCATGGAGGATCAACCAGGATGAATCTGGAGAGGTGAGCTGCAACTTTACTGAGCACTTACTATGTGTCAGGCACTCTCCTACATTACTTTCCCTGTATCATCTACACTAAACCTAATAACCCCATTCTGCAGATGGGAAAAATGAGGCTCAGAGAGATAACAGGATTGCCTCAGGAAGGAAGGGAGCCAGAACAATTCTGGCTCTAGAGCTACATTCTTAACTATGAGATTTCCCCTTCCCTCCCATAGGACTAACACGGGGGCATTGCCAGCATCCCTTCTCCTCTCCTCTCAGGAGTCTGCCTGAAGCTACCAACCCTCAAGTAGGCACACAAATCAGAAAAGAAGACAGCAGAGTTGAACTGGGAAAGGCAGAGCAGGTGAGCTACAAAGCCACTGCTGCAGGGCCCTGCCGAGAACACAGAAGAAAATACCAGCTGCTCAAGCCAGCATCGCCTTTCATCTCTTCAGAAAATGGTTGCTGCTCCAGGGTCCCCTGAGACCCCAAAGTTTGGGTTGAAGCCTTTCTGGGAAAAAAGCTTGCTGTTGCAGGCGTCTCTACAGTCACCTCAGGTGACGCCTGACACTTCACCGTGGCACTCACTGACAAGCGTCTTCAAAGGACGGCAATCAGCTGGCTTGCTGGCTTTTCATACAGATGTCATTCATCCACAGGAAGCACTTTTTCCCCATGCATTGTGAGAGTTATTTTGGTTTGAGGAAGCCAACCCCAAAGCAAATCCAAGAAAGAAATAAAAGGAAGGGAGAAAGGGGAGGGCAACTCTGGCAAAATTAGAAAAAGTGGCGCTTGGGTAAACTGCACACAAAACAATCTTTTTCAAGATGATCTTTTTTGAGATCAAAGATAAAGGGGAAGAAATTGTGCTGAACGCCAGCAGGTGTGCAGGGCTCAGGGAGATGTGCGGGACTTTTCCAGTGTCTGCTGCCACTTCTTAAAAGTGGGCAAAATTCATTCCTAGAGAGCCAGACCTGCTGGGCCAGAGTATGTCAGCCGAGGAGGGCAGGTGACTCTTGCTAGGGGGTTCCAATGGGCTTCTCTGAAGAGAATCTGAGACCTGGAGGATGGCACCACTCCACGTCTGCTAAAGCTCTGCATGGGACCTTATTTCTCCGGGTAGTTTACTGACAGAAACACAGCCGAGTCACTGCCCAAAGGTTCCTGCCTTTCCTCAAAATCCTGAGGACAGTGGAGTTCTGCCAGGGTCGTGTCCTGACACACCATGTGGCTTCCCTCTGTCCCTTCGTCCTTAACATGATGTTCTTCAAACAACAAGGCACATCCAGCACTACCCAGTAGGTCAACACCATATCGGGTGGCAGATGTCACATGTCCAGTTCACTTTCATAGAATTTTGTTCATGCATAAAGAAGTGGCCAAGAGCTCCCAGAACCTTCCATGGGGACATAATTTTAAGGGGTATTTCTGATTGTAAAGGAAAGATACTTAACCTGAATGAGCTTAACCAAACAAACAAACAAATAAACAAAAAACTGAGATGGGCCTCAGGGATGATTCAGACCAGGGCTCTGCCTCTCTTGGACTTTCCCTGCAGTCTGGTTTCACTCAGTCCCCATTAAGTTGTCTATAATCCTCTCTACAGACAGCTCTAGGTTTGCTTCCTTCTGGCATCCCAGCTAGAGAGAAAACAGATTTCTCTCTGCTCCAACTGAAGAATCTCAGAGAATTCTTACTGATCCAGCTTGGTCATGTGACTCCCCCTTGGACCCACCACTATAGCCAAGGGGATGGAGTACTATGATTGGCAGCTCCCAAACTCCTTCAGTCGAGTCACACCACAGCAAAAGTTGGGAAGCAGGAACAAGGCCACCAGAGGAATGGCCCCAAAGTGTATCTGCAACACAATGGCCTCTGCCCACTCCCTGATTTTGCCATTCCATGAGCACTCAAGGGCCTGCCCACCTCCCCAGCCTGACTTCTCCAAATCCATTATGAGAAACAGGCTCACATGGCCACTCTTTGTCACAAGCAGGAACATTCTACTGGATATGTACCAGTACCTTCCATGAATGCTCTCTTTGGATCCTAACAGCACTCCTGTCACTTCTCCTTAGAGTTGGAGAAGCTGATTTTCAGAGAGGAGTTGCTCAAGATCACACAGCTTGTAAAAGGCAGAGCTGAGAGTTGAACTTGATTCTAGTAGACTTCAAAGTCAGTGCTTTTAAATCTTGACCCCATTGTGACCTGCCCCCAAGAAAAACACTCTTTTTCTTTTGAGACAGAGTCTCACTATGTCACCCTGGGTAGAGTGCTGTGGTGTCACAGCTCATAGCAACCTCAAACTCTTGGGCTTAAGTGATTATCTTGTCTCAGCCTCCCAAGTAGCTGAGACTACAGCCACCCGCCACAACGCCTGGCTATTCTTTTGCTGTAATTGTCATTGTTGTTTGGCAGGCCCAGGTTGGGTTAAAACCTGCCAGCTCTGGTGTATGTGGCTGGCACCCTAGCTGCTGAGCTATAGGCACCAACCGAAGAGAAACACTTTTCTTTTTTTTTTTTTGTAGAGACAGAGTTTCACTTTATTGCCCTCAGTAGAGTACCGTGGCGTCACACTGCTCACAGCAACCTCCAACTCCTGGGCTTAGGTGATTCTCCTGCCTCAGCCTCCCAAGTAGCTGGGACCACAAGCACCCACCACAAAGCCTGGCTATTTTTTCTTGCAGTTTGGCCGGGGCCGGGTTTGAACCTGCCACCCTCGGAATATGGGGCTGGCGCTCTACCCACTGAGCCACAGGTGCTGCCCAAGAGAAACACTCTTAATGGAGTCACATTCCCCTAGAGTAGCACAAGGAGATTTAGATGCTGGGATAGATGAAGGTCCTCATGTACACTGACCATGGGATGGTGTCCAACAGCACAGGTACTTGTTTCATATATAGAGCAAACTCCCCTCATCCCTCTCCCAGTGGGTGCTCAGCAAATGTTGGCTAAATTGGACTTCAGTTCCAGTCAAAAGCAAAGTGGAGAGACTCCTGGGAGTTGCTTGGCCTCTGGTCCCTGTGAGTGACAAAATAGGCCTGGATCTCAAGGTAAGTGACAAGTGTGAGGTTACCAAAGAAGCAGGGAGTTGCCAGAAATTCTAAAGAAGAATTTGAAAGGAGAAACTCAACTTTTCCTTAAATTGAGAGGACTTCTA
Source organism: Otolemur garnettii (assembly GCF_000181295.1). Classification (NCBI taxonomy): domain Eukaryota; kingdom Metazoa; phylum Chordata; class Mammalia; order Primates; family Galagidae; genus Otolemur; species Otolemur garnettii. The sequence continues at coordinate 782,507 of NW_003852494.1, forward strand.
TATATAGTGATATAATCTGAAACACTCCCATTACAAAACACCTAGATATACTGAATAAAGTATACGAGCATCCCTTTAAATATATAGGTCAGTTCTGTGAGAAAGGAAGAAATTCCCAAGGGTCAAAACTGAAGAGGAAACTCAAAATCAGACTGCTACATATGTGAACTGATACTTCAGTGCCCTCCATAATGAAGGGGTTAGACAGTAGCACGTCTGAGTAGTCAAGAAGGCTTCACCCTCCGAAAACTAAGAAGAGACATGGCTTGATCTGTCTTTAGGCCTTGCCTCTAAGTTAGAAAACTAAAAGATTACCTCTCATGAGAATCTGTAACCATAGGTCTGCACTCACATGGGAATGGAGTTCAAATTTATATTCCTTTGGGGTTTTCAGACTTGATAGCATGCATCAAAATCATCTAGATGGCTTGTTACACCCTCACCTGACTCTGTAGATTTGGGTAGGAACTAAAGAATTTCCACATCTAACAAATTTCCAAGGGATACAATGCATCTGATCCAGGAACCACACTTTGTGAACTACTGATCTTGTCCAAGAAATTAAATTTAAAAATTATTCTCACTTGGTAATACTACTGGATACTAAGCAAAAACAAATACAAAATCATTCTAGTATAGAGGTAAGCAAACTATGACCTGGGGACCAAATCTTATTCACCCTAGGCCAAACCCAGCCACACCCATTCATTTATATATTTTTTATGCCTGTTTTTGTACAATGGTAGAGTTGCATAGTTATGTTAAAGACTGTGGTCTGCAAAGCCAAAAATATTTTATTTACTATCCAGCTGACTTTTGCACTAGGGTCAATCCAGGTCACACAGAACTCACAGAGATGCAATCCTAGCCAAAATGACCCCTCAAGCTGAAATTACAAAATGCACAAGGAATTGGTCTACTATGTGCAAGAATCAACAGACACAATAGCAGAATCAGACTGAAGAACTTCAGATAATCAAATTATTACAGGACATAAAATTATTATACAGACAAAATTATTATACAGATATAAAAGCAACAGAGAGGCAGAGTCTACATTTAGCAACTCTTAGTTCTTCAATAAGGAGGAATTATGATGCTGATATATACTGAGTACTTACTGTGTGCCAGGCATTGGGCCCAGTGCCTTCCACATGAAGTGTTCAACATTAGTTGTAAGACTGAGGCTCAGAATTGCATCTTCAACTTAGTCCTACTTATCCAACTCACAGCAAATGAGACAGAACTAGAATGAAACCCATGCTTCGCGTTGAAGCCTAGTTCTAGAAAGTTCCAAATCTTATGCCTTACTTCTACCTCAGAGCAAAGTGATCAGTGATAGAAACTAGGAGCTCTTGACTTGGGATTCCTTCAATCCCTTGAAAGAATATGCAAAACGCATCATCTCTATGTTTATGAAGAGAGGATCCATAGCTTTCATTAGATTCTCAGTGGAGGAAGGAACCCCTGAGATAGTCAGATCCTTGTCCAACTCACAGCAAAATGAGGCAAATGCAACCTTCTCTCCATGTTATACCAGAACTGTATTAGTAGCTAATATTTCTTGCATGTGTTGTTGACACCATTTAAAGGTTATATGTGTATGCTTTAATTCCACAAAGATCCTATAAGGAAGTTCTTGTATCATCCCCATTTTACAGATGAGAAAACTGGGGCTGCAGAAGAGTCAAGTAATTTGTCTGGTGTCCCCTGATTAGCAAGTGGCAGAACAGGAACCCCAGAGTTGAACCCTCTCACTTGCACACTTACCACCTGCCTCACGGCCTCCTGCCACCTGTGGTGACCAGCCCTTCAGTTCTGAAACCAGTCACATGTCCCTATCAGCTTGGAATGTCCATCCCTGAGCCATTTCCACACTCACAAGAAACATGAGGTTCCTTCTACCCTGATTTTGAGGTGAAGCCCCTTTTCCCTCCCCAATCCCAAACTCCATGTCCAGAATTATATTTCCAAGGCTAGCCGTACATTTCTTGGACAGTGTGCCTTCTCCTGTTCCCTACCACCTTGCCTGGTGCCAGCCTAGAAACCAACTACCTACTTGGCTGGTGCCTTGCTCAATGACAGCGTAAACACACATTTACTCAATTTTTCAGAATGAGCAATATTTACTCAACAGCCCAGAATGGCTCATATGGAACTATTAAACCCCATTGCCTCAGTCTGCAGCTCTGAGTGCGATAATGAATCAGTATTTTGGAGTGATTACGATGCTAATAAGAATGTGTGAGGCCCAGAATATCACTATGCAGGGGCGGCCGCCAAATCCCCTGGACTCCCTGCCTTCCAACCTCTCATTCGGGAATTTCACCATTCCAGAAATCCGTCTGCCTGAGAGCATCCAGCTCCCACAGCAGGCTGCACTGGAGTTGCTGGAACACAACAACAGATAAGAAACAGGAGCTCACCATTTCTCGAGTTTGGGCCCCCTACATCAGCCTTCTCCAGGGGTGATGGTGCCCCCACTCCCAACGGCCCCAAAGGCCACAGAACCCCCTATGCCAGCAGGGTCTGGAGTTTCAGTGTAGCCTTTCACACACTCAAATATATTGAAGAAATAAAAATACTGTTCCCTCAGGCTGAGGGCCTAGAGAAATGATGGATTGGGGTTTTTGGTAGGGGGTTGATTTCCTTTTTTCTTGGATCCTTTTCTTTTTCACAAGCCCCATTCACAATAATAAATGGCAGAAAGGAAGCACATATTTGAATGGAGCAAGGCCCACCCCCAAGCGCTTGCCCATTTGCCTGGGGAATGGCTTTATTCCTGTGCCTACCGTGGTCTGGTCTATCCCAGAGATAATTTTCCAGGTGCCCAGAGAGGCCAGACATGTGGTCTTGGGCCAGAGAACGGTAGTGGCAACAACTGAACCCCCTTGTATGGCCATTTCTCCAACCCCAGGCTTTGGGCCTTCAAATTGTTCCACTCCCCCTCCTCTTCTATCCCCTCAACTTCCACCACCATAGCTCCTTTCTGTTCAGGATAAAGACCTCATCAGGGTCTATAGGCTCCATTTTGAGCTTACTATGTCCATCCTCCCAAGCCACACCCTGTCTCTCTGTCCCTTACCATGTGCTCCAGTCACACTGGCTGCCATTCACTTTCTGGAACCAGAGATGCAACCAGAGGTGTATCTTCCCACCCAGGACCTTTGCACATGCTGCTCCCATCCTCTCACTGGATTACCCCTTATCACTTGGCTAACTCAGGGTTCATTCCTGACTTCTAGACTAAATCTGTTCCCTGTCATGCAGTCTCATCATTACTAGCTCATTTTCTGTGTAGCCCTTAGCAGGGCCTGTGACTTCAAAGTTGTGTGATTAATGTCAGTCTCTTAAGGGATTTTATTTCTGAATACTATTGAGACCAACAACACCAAGAAGGCAAAGAGCATGTCCATTCTGATCACCAAGGCATCTCTGCAGTCTGGCACATAGTAGGTGCTAGATAAATACTTGTTAAATGGATGACTGAGTGACTGACTGAATGACCCTCCTGACAGACACCCTTCCCTACTCTGCTTCCTCAATGCCAACTCCCTATGTGCTGAGTAGGACACTGAAGCTTTTCAAGCCTTTTTTACATGACATCATTTTATCTACTATGAAGTGCCACATTCACATTACAAGCCCCAAATAAATATTTAATCACAATGAAATGCTTGTAGACCCTCAACCAGGATGGCCCTGTGTACTCCCTTTGGTTTAGCTGAGTGAGCATATGTGTTAGTGTATATGTGTGCACGCACACACAGCCATATCTCCATTCTAGTGACCCTGACGGGAATGCACATACTCGCACAGAAAAGCCCCTGCCTATGAATGTGCCATCCACATTCATTCAGCAAGGATCAGGTAAAGCACTCATGACCACCCGGCAAGACAGACCCACCTGCAGCTATAGAATAGGCAGTAATACTGTGTGCTTACTGTGTGCTCACCCTGAGTTAATCACTTCAGGTAAATTTACTCATTGAATCCTCACAACACTCCCTGTGAGTGAATCTATGAAGATGTCCATTTCACAGATGAGGAAACTGTGGCACAGAGGGAGTACACACACTAAAATCTCACTGGTGGGGACAGAATTTGAACCCAGGTGTACCTGACTCTAAAGCCAGGTGCTTGGCTGTGAGGCCCCCATCCTTCCCTGTTGAGAACACAGCCAAGTACACAAAACTTGAAGCACAGTCTTTCCATCACAGCAGTATTTGAAAGCAAAAAAAACCCAGAGGTGCCCAGGGACAGGGCCAGGCTGAGGGGACAGTGATCCGCTCACTTCATGGAATATTAGGCTAAAATGCTTCTACCAAAGACAGCAAAATGATGTGGAAAAGCCTAATGTGGATGTTAAATGAAAGGGCCATGATGCCAAATTGGATGTAGGAAGAAACCAGACAGAAATACGCTGGAGCAAACAGGGACTGAGTTCTTCACATCTTCTTCCCTCTTTTGTCTATTTTCTCTTTCACAGCGTGGTGACGTGCCCTTCATAATACAAAATTAATTTCTTAAATTCCTTTTCCTCTTGCAGTTCTGAGATTTCTCTGAAAACCCTTCTGTGTCATATGCCTCCCTCCCCTTACCCCAATCCCAAATATCTTTCCTTGGCTCCTCTTTGTCCCCTAATGACTTAAACAGGAATAAAAATAGACAGGAAGGCAGGAGCACAAAGGTAGCCATGTGCATGGTATGTGGGGACCCTGGGATGTAGCCTTGGGAAGCAGCATCCTCCTTTCCCTGCATGTGTGCCTGCCTGGTGATGCTTCAGGACTGTCGAGCCTCACCAGTCTCCACAAGGCCATGGCCATTCCAGGAAATACCTTATTGCTGGCCCAAGGGCAGGCCAAAAGTCCCAGCATCCAAGGCTGGGAAATGGCAGGTATCACTGCTCATTTCCTTTCTGAAGGCCTTATGTTCTTCTTGGATGGAAGATAACTGTGTCATTTCCTTTGGTCTCTATCCCTGGCACCTGGCCATCTAAGGGATTAAGCCAATAATAGAAAGTGGGAGAGGGCTAAGTCTTCCCTTTGGGCTTCTGAGGGCAGCCGCTGCAGCCTAACTCTTTCCTTGGCCCTTGAGAAATGGTTCCATTTAAGTCCTCACTTCAAAGAAGCTGTTGGCTCCAATAGAACCTTTGAGAGCTACAGGTTGGACTGGGCTGGTCCGGGGGGAAGTGGAATTTACTTCTCTTAGCATCTTCAAACTAAACAGAACCCCTGCTTCCTGCTAAGTTACAGCAAGTTTAGGAGTGAGATTTCTGGGAAATCTGACAGGGAGTGGGCAGTGACCTATGTTAGGTCACGTGGCAATGCCCTTGCTGGGAGCAGCAGAACTTTGGTGCTGTCGATGGATACTAATGTGTGCCAAGCTCTGTGCTTGTGACAAGAGTCAACAAGACAACACAAACATTACCCTCATGGGCCTTAAAAATAAAAGACAAGGCAAGTAATCTGAATCAGCTGTGATATATGTTATTATGGGGAGAAGCCCCCAGTCCAGCCAGTAGGTTCAGGAGAACCTCCCAGACTAGAGATGTTCCAGCAGGGGGAATGGAATATGCAAAGATATTGAGGTAACAGAGCATAAGGCATTTAAGTTTAAGCCTGGCTGGTGGACTTGGGGCAAGAAAGTCTGGCAAGAGACAAGATGGATTGGCTGGGCCCAGTGGCTCGTGCCTGTAATCCTAGCACTTTGAGAGGCTGAGGTGGGATGATCACTTGAAGCCAGATGTTTGAGACCAGCCTTGGCAAGAATGAGACCCTATCTCTACAAAAAAAGAAAAAGAAAAATTAGTTAAATGAGCATGGTGGAGGCAGGAGGATCCCTTGGATCTAGGAGTTTGAGGTTGCTGTCAGCTAGGGTGAGGCCGCAGTTTTCTAATCTGAGCCACAGAATGAGATTCTGTCTCTAAAAAAAACAAACAAAAAAGAGACGTGTGGCACCTGTGGCTCAAAGGAGTAGGGCACCAGCCCCATATACTGGAGGTGGCAGGTTCAAACCCAGCCCTGGACAAAACTGCAAAAAGATAGAGAGACAACATGGTGGAACTGGACAAGATAGTAGGGGAGGATCACAACAGGAGGCCTAGAGGGCCAAGGTTTAAGTTTGGACTTCATTCCATGAGCAATAGGGAGTAACTAAAAACTTTTGAGTGGAAGACAGGGTGTGACAATGTGATGTGATGTTTCTATAAAGATTCCTAGAAGAGGAGCTCAGGGTCCGAGCCTCTTAGTTTTAACCAAGAGGATCAAGCAAGGGCATTGCCATGTGACCTAACGTAGGTCACGATTTCCAAGGAATTTCCTGTGGCCTGCTAGAAAGACCAGGTGACTCAAAATCCCAAGAGTGGTAGTAGGGGTGGGAGGTCCCCAGAACTCCAGACTAAAGCTGATAAATCTAGAAGGGGTAGACAGGGAGAAGGGGCTGCTTGTAGAACCCACCCTCTGGCACAAAGTCCGTCTCCTGCACATCCCCAACCAGGACCAACCTCCTCTGTTTGGTAACACCCTTTTCCAAGTCATCCCTCACTTCCTGCAATATCTAAAGAGCTTTGCTCTCAGAAAACAATCCCAGCTCCTCACCATGGCCCTTAAGGTCCTATGTCATCTGGCCCTTGCTATCTCTCCCACTTCCCCATGCCCACGTCTAGGATACAGAGAGATTGCACTGAGAGGACCCAGGAAAGTCAGAAGAGTCACTTGCCTCATTTTGCAGTGGGAAAAATTGAGGCATAATGGGAGCCCTCATTGAAAACAAAAACGTCCCTGAATCAGGCAGAAGTCTTGTTCCTTTCACTGAAAGAGACAATTATCTCTACCCAGAAGCCCCTTGACAGGGGGGCCTTGCCTTTATCCAGGACGTTTAGGGGCATGGTCCCTCCGCCCACCATCCAGCATGCTCAGTGAGGGATCTATACATTTTTTTCCAGAGACCAAGCCTAATTCCAGAATGGAAACATATCCCTCCTCCCCTCTTCCTGCCCCAGAAACCCTGAGCGGGGCCTCCTCAGATGATGAGTGGCCTGTCCAGCTGACCAGTGTGACAAGTGCCGTTCTTTGCAAGGATGCAGTAAAACGTTCCCTTGGGCCCACCTTCTCAGCCACCCTCCATCTGCTTTTGTACCTGGGATTTGAGACTTGCTCTCTGTCTCTCTCTGTCTCTTCTGTATTCTCCCCTCCTCCCCAGCCAGGGAAAATGGGTGTAAAAAATCTCCCAAGATCCCCAATTTAAAGTAAAGTCAGATCTTTTTCTCTCCCCTTCCTCACTACCTAATAATCACACTTGTGTGAAGTTGATGCTCTACATAACGAAAAGAGAGGCCTCCTTAGAGAGGGTACAATCAGACAATTTTTAAGATCATGGAGCATTAGACCATTCCCAGCTGGGTTTACTAATCAAACAGCCAAATCCTTCATAACCAGCCAATCCCTACAGGGCAATTAAATCCTTCCCCTTTAAAATACTTGCCACACTGTCTGGGGACAGAAAGAAAAATTTGCAAAATTCATTTGATAAATTAGCCAGGGAAAAGAAAGGAGTGAATCAGGCTTTGTTCTTTTCATTTTTTTTAATTATGGAATTCACAATGCCTGAATAATGTTTAATAAGAACTATGAAAATTCCTAACAGTATTACAACACAACACAAAAGAATTAACCTGGTTACCGTGAAAAATTGCATATTTAATTAAGAACAGAGAGTTCAAAACTATCCAGAGATTTCAAAAGTGCTGTTGCCTGAGGGGCCAAATTACATGCTTCCAGGGCTGCTAACGGAGTTAGCGCGTTCAGTCATTACCCAGGCGTCCCCATTAAGTGACTCTGGGCAGATGACATCAAATTCATTTCAAAAGCACCAGGAACTGAAGCATTCACTTGGGTAGTTTAAGGGAAAGCAACTATCCTGCTGGTACAAATCAGACCCCTTGTTGATAAAGGCAATAATTAAAGAATAATGTTAATTAGCTGCTTTTATTTGAAGAAAAGTACAGTAGTTGGAGTGCTTCCAGGCTGTTGTGGTGGGAGTCGCTCTTTCTGGAAGAAGGGGAGGCTGCTGGTGAGAGTGGGGAACACGGAGCCCACTGGAAGAGAGGAAGGTGGAGGAGGCCAGGGCAAGACAGGGTCCACCTGAGGAGGGTGCTGGCTGGGCCTGGCTGAGGCCTTAGCCCTCATGTTGGAATCAATTTGGTCACCCCAAGGCCCTCAAGGGGCACATTGGAAAGCAAGGAAAGATGGTGCTGCTGGCATCTTGGACACTGTCACTGTCAGGCCCACATCTATCATGTTAGACTCTGGCAAAGCCAGATCTCCCTCCCGGGCACTTCCGGTCACACTCCCTCCCCCCCACAACCTCCTATCACACTCCCCACACACAACCTCCTGTCACACTCACTCCCCCTACACAACCTCCTGCCACACTCACTACCCTCATACAGCCATCTCTGTCACACTCCCTCCTCCCACACAACCTCCTGTCACACTCACTCCCCCCACACAACCTCCTGTCACACTCACT
>NW_003852494.1:791448-812975 GCF_000181295.1 Otolemur garnettii
CCTGTCACACTCACTACCCTCATACAGCCATCTCTGTCACACTCCCTCCTCCCACACAACCTCCTGTAACACGCTCCAGGCTCACCTACTCCCCTATTCAATCTCCTGTCACACTCACTCCCCCCCCACACCCTCCTGTCACACTCACCCCCCCACACAACCTCCTGTCACACTCACTCCCCCCATACAACCTCCTGTCACACTCCCCACACACAACCTCCTGTCACACTCACTACCCTCATACAGCCATCTCTGTCACACTCCCTCCTCCCACACATCCTCCTGTAACACGCTCCAGGCTCACCTACTCCCCTATTCAATCTCCTGTCACACTCACTCCCCCCCCCACACCCTCCTGTCATACTCACCCCCCACACACAACCTCCTGTCACACTCACTCCCCCCATACAACCTCCTGTCACACTCACTACCCTCATACAGCCATCTCTGTCACACTCCCTCCTCCCACACAACCTCCTGTAACACGCTCCAGGCTCACCTACTCCCCTCATTCAATCTCCTGTCACACTCACTCCCTATTTGGCCACTTCCTGTCATACCCACTCCCCTCACATAGCCCTGTCTGTCACACTCACTGCCCTTACATGCTCTCTTGTCACACTCTGGCTTGGCCATTCCTGTCACAGTCACTCCCCCTATACCACCTCGTCCCACCCACTCTTGTTTGGCCACTTCCTGTCACACGCATTCCCCTTAAACAGCTATCTCTGTCATAGTCTCCTCATGCAAACTTCCTGTCAATGCTCCCTACTCACCCACTTCTTGCCTCACCACTTACCCCACACAACCTCCTGTCACACCTACTCCCCTGCTCAGCCACTTCCTGTCACACTTGCTCCCTTCACAGCCTGTACAATTGGCCTTGAATCACCTGAATCATCACCACCACCCTAACTGTAGCAGACTGTCTTTTCCAAAGATGTCTGCCAATATCTCTCACCACTCAGGGTTCTTGCAAGGTGACCTTGACTCTCCTTTCACTGACTACTGAAATTTGCAGCCTCTCCATCTGAACCCAGTCCAACCTTTATTACTACCTCAACCAGGAGAACAGGTGGAAGTGATGTTAGCAACTTCCAAGGCTAGAACATGAAAATACTTTCATCTCTATCTCACCCGCTCAAGACCCAGCTGCCATCCTGTGAGGAAGCTCAACAGAGCCCACACAGAGAGACCAGAGAGAGATGCCATATATTGGTGCTCCCCCAGGTAGCTGAGGTTCTAGCTGACAGCCCACATCAACCACCAAGATGTATGAGTTGTCAAGTGACCCCCAAACTTTGAATCTTCCCAGCTGAAGCCCCAGCTATCACAAAGTGGAGATAGGCTCACTCAATTAAGCTCTATCCTCATCCTGGGCTCACAGAGTCTGTGAGTATAAAATAGTTGTGTCACCCCACTAAGTTTGGGGTGATCTGTGAACCAACACAAATGATGGCCACATTTACACAGGCACCCACAGTCACACATTTTAAGAACCATCTTCATCTTTAGCATCACCCTTTCCTCATAGACCGGTGCAGGAGGCCCCACGTGAAAAACAGGTGGATTGACTGCCACTGACAAGAACTCCTCCCAAAGAAACCCATAATTAGCTTCCACCTTTTGCCTCAGATCTCAAGAGCCCTGGAGTCCTCCAGGGGCCTATCACATGTGGCAGCAGGAAGGGCACAGCAAACCACACACATGACCTAGCAGTGGAGGGGAAAGAAAGCAGGAAACCCCATATTAAGGAAGACAAAGCTGAGACCCTCAATGCAGCTGAGTGGCCTGCCCAGGACCATAGCAGGTTCACGGCAGAGCTAGGCTCAGATCTGCCTGACTCCCGGCAAGGTGGTTTGATTCTCATTAGCAGGGTGCTTAATTAGGGCAGCTCATCAATACATCCCACAGAAACAAATTATACTCTGGTCCAGTCCACTTACCTGCTGGGCAGCAGCCCCACCCTGCTGAAGGTGCCATCTTGGTACAGGAAACAGGGATCATGGGGGTGCTAAGGCAGCCAGACCAGCTCAGTGCTGAGGGCTGAGGGGCTGCCTTCCTCAGGACCTCTCACCTCAGCAGCCATGCAGGAAGCAGGAGCTGGGTCTAGGTTTCTCTCCTCCCTCCTCCAGGGAGGCAGAAGGCCTCCACAGGCCTCACCTACCACGAGATGCCAAGATGCTCTGCTCTGCTCAGAGAATAATTTTTTTCCAGAGATGTATTTCACAAAGTAGGCCACGGGCCATGGGACCAACCCCTACGCTTGCAGGGGCTGAAGAAGATATCCTCTGAGGGACAGGGCTGGCTCAGAGAGGCTTCTGGTTTCTGGCCTGAGGGGCCCCAGGTCCAGCTACCCCAGGACATAAGGGGCAGTAAATAGGCCTGGCCCCTCCCAACATTCCTGCTATGGCAACTAGTTCCAACTATGGCCCTTGGGGCCCTGATGTCCTCACTGCTAGTTAGTGCCCACTCCCAGATATTCTGGCCCAGGCCTCACTCCTGCTAGGCTGTACTGTCCTCAAAAAGCCACCCACTATCACTTAAGACCTTTATGAGGCAAACCTGCACATACAGTAGCTTCTGGGGAAAAAAGGAGGAAACTGAGCATGCACAGAAACAGAGCATATATCCCAACTATACACAGTCTCTGCCTTGGGTAGTATCAGGAATAGCAAGGGGCAGGAGAGCCTGTGAACACAGACTCCAGAATCAGACTGCCTGTCTCTGCTGTGTGGTCTTGGACAAGTCAGTCACTTAACCTCTCTGTGCCTCAGCTTTCTCCTCTGCAAAATGGGGATATGAACACTGCCTACACCATAGAATTATAGTAATTGATCATTTAAATGATGGTATTTAGGAAACACTTAAGAGTTATTCCTAGCATATCTATTAATTAAAATTAAACAAAATTTTCTTTTAAATCTTCAGCACTCCTTCACCCCTGAAAGGTCCTATAATGTCCATTTTCTGTAATGGCTATATTGAGGCTAAAGATGGCAGAATCACGTCTATGTCAGTCACAGAGTTAGCCTAGCTGACGCCTGGAATGAGGTTGCTAACTCACATGTCTACAGGGGCCACAGAAGGTGGGCTCAGCAAAGTGGGTGCTGTGCAAAACAGGAAAACCCATGCCCCCATAATCCAGCCCCATGTGAGATATAGGCCCCAGGGATGCCAACTCTCTTACTGAAGAAAAAGCCAGAAATCTGAGTTTTTAAAATGTGACCTCTGATCTCGCTACCAGGCACTTAGCATTTGTCAAACACTATATCAAGTTCTGCACCTTCCATGGAGGGTAATGAGCTCACCACCTGATAGGGGAGATCAATAAGGAACTGGGGAATCACCGGGTAGTGTAAAAAGCATCCCAGGCCAGGATGTCCAAGTGGTAGGCAGAGAAGGGGCCCATTCCAGTGCAGAGTCAGTGAAAGAAAGCTCAGACCTACAAATAACAGTGTTCCAGGCAATGGGACCAACAACTGCAAAAGCTATATAAGGTATATGGCAGTTGGGGGACAATAAGGATGTAGGGGTAGGGATAGTGAGACAGAGGGATAAGGCTAATCTATGGAAGCAGCTGGTTGATATCCTAAAGCCAGAAACTCTTGGGAGCTAAATCCCATCTCTGCTGGGGAATGTGGATACCATCTGAACGTCCCTGGGCATGAGTGGCTTAGTATGTTGCTCCCACTAGAGCAGGTGGCAGTCCTTGAATGGACTCAGAGAAGCCACTGGGAAAGGGCAACGTTGAAGCAAGAGAGTTTCCTAGTTGTTTCCCTCCATGCTATAGCCTGAAATCATCGCTTCCCATTGCACTAATGAGTGACAAGTATGAAAGCAGATGACAAATAACATTCATGGAGCATCAGGCATGTGCCAGGCATGATGCTGGGCCCTTCACAGGGATTGTCTCATTTCCTCCACACAGAGAACCTATGAAGTGACTATTTTTGCTCCCCTATTTCAGAGATGAGAAAATTAAGGCATGGAGAGGCACAGTCCTCGGCTTGCCTCATGCAGCTGGCAAGAGCATGAACAGTCTGTCTCTGGCAGAAGCCTTACTCTGCCCTGCACCAATCTATCCACTCAGGATTTTCCCCTTGAAAGGATCAAGCTGAGGCTGAGGGAGCTGCGGCAGGTATGGCAGCCAATCCTGAGAAGGCAGCACCCGCCACTGGCCCTGCATTCTCCCATGTCACCTCCATTGCAGTGAGATCAATTCTCAGGGGGGTATTTTTAGCTTTGAGGAAATCATTAAATGTACACCAAACTAGTCAAAATATAATTGCATGGTAAGGAGATGTTGAATGTATTCTACCTGGGAGTACGAGAGCACACACACACACACACACACACACACACACACTAAGGTGCACACATGAACGAAGACATACACTAACACATATACACCCAGATACTCATGCATGGGTGATTACAGACACAGGCACCCAAGCAAAGACACACAGAAAGGCACAGTCACAAAGCCACTCAGACACATACCCCTACAAACACATACTAAGATACACACACACACAAGGATACAGACACATAAATGTGCAAAGACCCATAAACCCACTCAAAAATATGCATACACAAAGATGCAGATGTAACATGCATAAATACACAAATACAGTCATGCTACATTCATGTCCATCCCTATTTATTCTTTGTTCATTTGATTTTTTTTTTTTTTAGGGCCTACTATGTGTTCTGGCCTCTGCTGCTCAGTTCTGGAGACAAGCTGCTCTGTGGTAGTAAGAGTCCACAGAGGGAAGCAGGTGTTAATAAGTAATCCACTGAGATATGTTTGATACTCACTGTGTTAAGTACTATAGAGATGAGGGCACCTCATGGAGGCATATGAGGTAGAGCAGGGTGGCTGCCCCAAGGAAATGGCATTGCCCAAGCTCCAAGGGTCAAGGAGGAGTTGATGAGAGAAAGCATGGAAATAGTGTCACAGACGGGGTGCAGGTCATGCACAGGGAGGTGCAGTGCCCGAGAAACTGAATGGAGACACATGGTTGGAACATGGAGGGCACAGGGAATATGGCTCAAGATCAAGAACAGCAGGCATATGTACAATTATAATGTGCCAATTAAAAAAAAAAACCAAAGGGCTAGAATTAAGCTAATACAAATCTGAACCTTATTCTAAGTTAAGATATATATGGTAAACCCTAGAGCAAACCACTAAGAAAAAACTCAAAAATACAGTTTAAAAAATATCATTAAAAATTTAAAATCCTGCATTAGAAAATACTCACTCAATGCAAAAGAAAGCAGTAAGGGAGGGACAGAGGAACAAAAAGGACATGATATATATATATAAAATAAAAGCAAAATGGCAGACATAAATCCTACTGTATCAATAAAATATCATATATGTTAAATATGAATGGATTAAACAATCCAACAAAAGAGCATAAGTTTTTAGACTGGATTAAAAACACATGATCCAACTAAGTGTTATCTAAGAGAGATACGCCTTAGATTCAAAGACACTAATAGATGGAAAGTAAAGGAATGAAAAAAGATATATAAATACAAAGAGCAACCATAAGAAAATGGGAGTTACTATAGAAAATCAGACAAAATAGACATTAAAGCAAAAACTCATTACTAGAAAAAGAGAAACATTTGATAATAATAAAAAGGTAGGCCCATCAGGAAGATAGAACAACTATAAACATATACGCACCTAAAAACAGAGTACCAAAATACATGATGCAAAAGCTGACAGAAATGAAGGTACAAATAGAAAATTCAACAATAATATTTGGAGATGTAAATTCCCACTTTCAATAATGGATAGAACTGGTAGACAGAAGATTAGCCAAAAAACTTGGAAACCCAGAAAATTTTAACAACAGTATAAACTGAGAACAGGGGGTAGTGACCAATCCACGCTGAACCTGGAAGGTCATTTTGAGGTCTCTTCTTCAAAGGCCATAGAGAGCCATTGGAAATGTTTTTTTCTTTTTTTTTATTTCTTTTTTTTTCCAGATTTACTTTTGTAAAAGTTGATATATGCTGTTTGTACATATACTGGGGGTACATACGATATTTTACTGCATGCACAGAATGTGTAATAATCAAGTCAGGATATTTAAGGTATCTCTCACTCTAAGTATTTATCATTTCTATGTTGGAAACATTTCAGGTCCTCTCTCCTTAAAATGTATAATATATCATTGTTAACTATGGTTATATTACCCTGCTACTGAATATTATAATTTATTCCTTCTATTTAACTGTATGTTTGTAACCATTAGCCAACTTTTCTTCATCCCCCCATCTCCCAAAAAATGGATCTTAAAGAGTTTTTAATATTTTCCCTGACTGCTGTGTGTCAACAGAGTAGAAGAGCCCAAAGTCAGTACAAGAAGGCAAACTAGAACGCCAAAGTTCAGGGAAGAGGTGATGGGGGCATGGGTCTAAGTGCCAATGGTGGAGATGGAGGTAGGGGATGGTGTGTAGGAGATCCCTAGGAGACAAAATCCTCAGGATTTACTGATGTTAGTAAATTTGGCCAACCCTCACATCAGGGTTGGATGTGAGGGGCATGCAGGAGGGGGAGGCAATCAGGGAAACTCCCAGGTTTCTGTCCAGAACACCTGGGTGGAGCCATCCCTAAGATGGTAACCAGGAGAGGAGAGTTAGGTTTTGGATGTCTTTAGCTGGAGATGTCTTTGAGACACACATGCAAGAAAAGTCAATAAAGTGGCTTTAAAAAAAAAAAAAAATGTCAAGAAGGCTATTGTCTAGATAGGTCTGGAGCCCAGAAGCAGAAAACAAAGAGCTGGAAGGCAGATGTAAATGCAGATGAAGTCACATAAGAGGGCACAGGGAGAGAAGAGATGGACCTCAGAGGGCCAACTGGGGGAGGATGGGTCTGAAAAGAAACAGAAGGGATGATAAGAGGTAAGAGGAAAATGAAGAGAATGCAGTGTCAGGAGGGCCAAAAGGTGGCTCTACAGAAGAGTGGTGGGTGGAGTGGGCTAGAATGTGAGTGGTGGACATAGAAATGGAGATAGAGTATGAGCCAGATGTGTGGCTGAGCAACGAAGAGTTTCTTTGCCCTACCTCTCTTCATATACCCAGTACCTCAGTTTCCTTCTCTGCAGAACCAGAAGCAGACCAGCAGCACAGGTGGGACCACTTCTGACAGGCTCTGATCATCACTCAGAAGTTATCTGCACTGAATGGTGAAACCAGGGAGCTCCAGCCCAGTAGCAGGCCCAGTGACCAACCTTGTCTACCTCTTTGATCATAGACACACCCCTTACCCAAAAAATCTCCCTCAAGGACCTTGCTGGATTCCAATCTGCTATAAGACAGAGCTTGGTCCTTTCTTTGTCCAGAAGTTTGGTGACCATGGTTCCTATGGTGTCTCCTTGGAGGAAGGCTGCCCTCTGAGACCACCCAACCACTGCCTAGGTAAAAGGAGAATATCAATAGATCCTGACTGGAAGGAGGAGTGAAGAACTATACATCCCATGGTTAGTGCCCTCCCCAACAGCCTTCACCAACCTCCATAGGCCTGTGGGACCAGTGGCTGTCACCTCCCTTGACCCCCCACAACTCTGTATACAGCCTTTGATTGCTTTGCTGATGACACTGGGTTATTTCTCTACTGCTGATTCCTTCACCAGTTTGTAAAATCCTTAAGAACAAGGACTGCTCCCTCTCCATCTTTGCATTCTGGTGTTGGCTGAGTAGATGTTGTATAGATGCACGGATGGAGGAAGTTAATTTTTATTGGGTGGATGGGTATGCAGAAAGGTGGGCGAGAAGGTTGCTGGGTAGCTAAGTGGATGAATGGATAGATGGATGGACAGGTGAATTCATGGGTAGATGGATGGATGATGAATTCATAGATGGATGGACAGATAATGAATTCATGGATGGATGAATGGATAGATGGACAGATGGATGGTTAAGATCAGTAGAAATGGGTAAGTACAGCTGGACAAAGTATTGAGTAGATGAGAGAGATGATTTATGAATGAATAGAAAGAGAGTGTCAGGTGAATAGTAGATGAGTGAGTAGTGGATAGTAGGCAGGTAATCTCCCACTCCCTTCTAGACTTCCAATCTGTTAAGTGCTCTAAGATTAAAGAAAACTGAAGGGTGAAAAACATGCCTTAAATCATTCCCTCATCCCCTGCAACTCCCAGGTAGACATCCAACCCCTCTTACATCCAACAACACCATCATATACCAGGGCCAGGACATGGCTCTCTGGGACAGAACATTCATACGCAGCCTGGGTTCTATAACCACCCCACCTTGGTCAGCTCATCTCTTCATGGCCCTTCCTAACATATGGCACCTGGGAACACACTGGAAACCAGGCCCACAGAGATCAGTGGGCAAAGGGTTCATCTCAGAAGATAACCCAACCCAGATGACCACATACAGGGAACCAGCAGTGCTCTTCCTGAGGAAGCACAGCTATCACCTAGCTGGTGGCCAAAGGAGATGTCCCCATGGCAACCTCTCAAACCCCATACCAAATAATGCTCATCTTCAAAATACTTGTGTGCCCAAAGACTTGCTACCACTTGGACCCCTCTGCGCAGAGATAATAATGTCCAATTTGTCACAAAAACTCTCTTTGACCTCTTTTCCTAATGTTCCCTCTTCTTTCAATATTCCCTATCAGACTGAACTATAGTGTGACCCAATCATAAACTGGATCCTGTTTCTCCCCACTTTAGACCCTCAATACCTCCTACTTCACTAAGAACAGAATCCAACTGGATCTGGGCTTAATTGCTACCACTGTGGTCTACAAGGGCCTGCATAATAGGGACCTACGTACTACTCTGACCTCATCCCTGCCCCAGCCATACTGGCCTATCTTCAGTTCCTTGACATGCTAAGTAGATTCCCACCCCAGGGCCTTTGCACAAGCTCTTCCTGCAGCTATGAACTCTCTTCTTCCTGGACTCTATCCCATTCACTCCTTCACATGGTCCAGGTCTCACAACCTTCATGCCACCTACTCAGTGTGACCCCTCTATAACCACCCTGAATAACAGGCTCCCCTCCAGCTGGATCTCAGCACTCTGGCCATTTTTTTCATTTCTGTAATTACACATTTATTTGTTTAGTTTGCCCTTCCACTTTCAGCACCTGGCACTATGCTGAGCCCATGGCACATGCTTGATAAATAGTTACTATTTGCTGGATAAATGTCTGATTCAGAGCAAAAACTCTGACCAGACTGTTAGAGATTGAGTCTTATGTAACCTTGGGCAAGTGAATGGGAACCCTGGGGAGATCTCTAGGCCTCAGTCTCTTCATCTGCAAAATGGGGTAGCACTCATGCCACCCCAAAGAGTTGTTTGTTGTGAGGATTAAACCAAAGAATGTGGCCTAAGAATCATTACCCCAGACCCAGCCCTGGCCCTAACTCTTTGCCCCCTGAAACCAGAGTTAAGAAAGAAAGCTCTGCCATGAAAGGAAAGAGCTTATAAAGACAAATACAAAACATAGAGTGTGGCTGATGCAGCCATGGAAAGTGGGACTGAGCTTTGCTATTAAAAAAGAACAAAAAAACCTAAAAAACTTTTTTAATAAAGGCTACAAGTCTATCTCCTTCTTTCTTTATCAACGACACGATTTATTGACCAGGGAGGCCATATTGACTAAATAAATCTTGATAATGACCACAGCAGCAATCAATACCTGCTTATTATCAGCCCAGGCCGAGAATTCCATCTTGCGGAACGCAGGCCCAACGACAGGGGTGCCACTCTGCTCCAGGACCCAGCAGGCAGGACAGGGATGGATGGCCGGGTGGGGCTCATTTTCCAGGCTGGGAGACCGGAATCTTTCTCACTTTATTCAAAAAACTCACCTTCCCCCATGCCTCTCAGGCTTTTGGGCCCAGGTTCATTTCCAAGAGTTGACACTGGTGAGGTATTTTTAAAGGTTTTTGAAAAAGAAAATAAAGGGAAAAATATAAGCATAGTGATTGCAGATGGGGGAACCCCTGGACAAGGGACAATGAGCAAACATCTACCCTGGGAGGGGCACCTCTGGCCACTAGTGGGTCCAGAGCAGTGGCCAACAGACCTGGACCTTGGATTTGAGTCTCCAGGTTCTGCTGCTTGCTGACTTTGGAATGACCCTTTTGGCCTCAGTCTGCCCAGGTGTAAAATGGGGTTAGAAATACTGTTCCCTTCATAGAGTTGTTGAGAAATTTCAACAAGATAATTTTGTAAAGGGCTTTGAACGTTGTCTGACTTGCAATTTAAACAAAGTGCAAGAGGGATTTGTTAAAGAAATCCCAGGCCTGTGCGGGACTCTCCGAGAGCTTTCCTCTGAGCTTTCCAAGCCTGAGGAAGCCAGGTCCAGCCTTGCTAAGATCCAAGTAGCACTTGGAGAGGCCTGACCCCCTGTCTCGTGCTTCTGTGTGAGGAGCAGCTGGCTATTGGCTCTGGGGGGACCAGGTTGGAACACTCTTGCTAAAGATGGTCCTGGTTTAGACTCCTATACTTGTGGGGTACAGCTAGGGTCCTTACACCTGGCTCCTCTCATCTGACACTTGAGTAGCCAGGGCTGCAAATGAATCTCCAGTCTCTACACAGACTTGGGCATCTCTGAGCTGACCAGTGAGGCCCTAGAGGAGAATAACAAACAATAACAATGACAATAATAACAAACATAATAATAGCCACTCTTGTTTACTGGGGTGATCATGGGATCATGTTCCAACTTTGTGTGGAGGGCATTCCATGTTTCACCACACTGAATCCTTACAATGTACCTATGAAGTAGGGCTGTATTTAATTCCCATTTTACAGATCAGGAAATTGAGGCTTAGAAAAATCTAGTGAGTTTTCCTACCCAAGGCCTCACACGTAGGAAGCAGCAAGACCAGGGTCCAAAGTGAGGTCTGACTTCTCCAAGCCCATGCTCCTATCATTTCAGGTGCTGCTCCAAGGCAACTGCTGTCCTCACATTTTAATGATAATAATCATAGCTGTTAAAAAAGATATAATAATTTAAAACAGTCACCATTTAGGAATGTGCCCTAGGCCAAGAGTCTATATTGAACTGTTGCTTTTTTCTTCTTACAATCCTTGAAGAAAAGTACTTCTGCTGAAGAAAAGTACCTCCACAAGACTATGAAATCTTAGCTTTCTGAGGCTGGGATTTGGTCTGTTTCGGTCACTGCTACATTCCTCATACCTCATGCAGCATCTGACACATAGCAGAGGCTGAACAGTGTTCTTTAAATGAGCAAATGGGCCAAGTGTGGGTGGGTCTCACCAGTAATCCAAGCACTCTGGGAGGCCCAGTCAGGAGGATCACTTGAGGCCAGAAGTTTGAGGTCACTATGAGCTATGATGCCACAGCATCTAGCCAGGATGACAGAGTAAGACTCTGTCTCAGAAAAGAAAAAAAAAAAAAAAAAAGAGTGAATGATCTATCTTGACAAACCAGGGAACCACTTAAGACAGAGAAACGGAGGACTGGCCATGGCAGGAAAGATGGGATTTAAATTCTATTTATAAACAGGGAGTTCCTAGAGATAGTGACAAGGAAGCCCCTCACCTCTGGGATCACTGTCCAGAGGCCCACTGTGTGATGCCTGCTGGGCTGGTCAGGTGAGCCCCAGGAAAATGTCATCCGGGTCTGAAGATAATAACTGGCTGTCTTGTGTCCCCCATAACAGCCAACCCACAGGCTGCAGGAACCTGCTATGAGCTCTCTGTGACTAAGGCTACCAAACCATCACTAATGGCCCACAGCATGCCGGCAATTAATTAATGGATTTATTAATTAGGATGGGAGCCACCTCCCAGGCTGGAATTGGGGTCACCCTAAAGTGAGACTGACGGAGCTAAAGATAAACTCTCATTCACCATAGGCCTGAGGCGGGTGCCTGATTCCCAGGTGTGGGGTGAGTGACTTTCAAGAGCCAATGATGGGTGGAGCTGAGGGGCCACTGCCATTACCTTACCCTTCCTGTGGCATCCAACCACTCTATCACTCAAATATAAGATGGAGCTCTTATTATATCCCTGCCCTCCCCAGAGAGGGAAGAGAACAATAAACTAATGAACAGATAAAGATGCATGATCACATCAGGTAAAGCAGAGGGAGATGAGGAGAGCTGTTTTGGAGAGAGGTCAGGAAGGACCTCTCCAAAGAGGTGACAGTTAAGCAGAGGACTGAACCAACTGCAGGAGGGAGACATCTGGGAAGTGTCCTAGCAAGAGGGAACAGTAAGTGCAAAAACCCTAAGCCTGGAACACACTTGATGTGTTTAACAAACAGTGAGGAGGCCAGGGGAGAATGCAGGGGATGAGGGGGAGAAAATAGGCGGAGGTCACACAGGGAGGGGGACCAATCAGCCAAGTAGATAGGCAACAGGAAGAGGACATGCTGGGAGTGACAGCTCCCGTGTATCAAGCCATGACAGGGACCTTGGCTGAGTGTTCCAATCCCACTTCATCACTCCTGCTGGACAGTATGGTCCTCTGAAAATCAGGTCAAAGGTGGGATTATATGACAAAAAGATGTGTATCTGCCAGAGGGAGCCAGCATGAACAAGGAAGGGAGGGAGGAAAGGAGGTAGGTTGGTTGATGGGAGCTCCTAGATTGCCATGGAGCTGGCATAGGAGTCCCAAGTGTCCCAGGTAAGAGTCTGCTCCAGAATCCCTGCTGTGCTCAGTCCCCAGCTGGGCCAGCTGTAGGGTGGATGTAAGCACAGTACCTGGGGACAATCACTCCCTTGAAGCCAGAGCTCTGCAAGATGCATCCTCAAGGCCACCATCAGCAGGTGTAATATCACACCCATCTTCCAGACAAGAAGACCAGGCCTCAGAAAGGGAAAATAATTTGCCCAAGGCCATGCAGCCAGGAAGGAGCAAAGCTGGAATTTGAGTCCTGGCTGCCCTACACAAATCACACATGGAAATGAGAATGAAGAAAAAGACATTTTCCAATAGATCAACAAGTGGACCAAATAACTTGTTAAAAATAAAAGCAATACCCAAGGCTTTTGCAGTGTTTGACAGTTTACAAAGTGCCTGTTGAGACAGTCTTCCCTGGGAGCCAGGCATGTGGTGTCAGTTTACCCTCCCGCCTTACTTCCAGCTGGCAGGAGGTCAGAGTGAGGACTGGGGAGGCTGACAGTCTGCCCTGAATCGCACTCCAGCCTCACTGCTTCCTTCAGCAACTTATATAACAATTCTTCCACCTACCTCAGGGTCTTAGGACATGTTATTCCCTTCTCCAGGATGCTTTTCCCTGACCTTGTCTTTGAGATCTCTGCTGAAGGGTCACTTCTTCCAGGAAGCCTCCCCTGAAGCCCAGACCCAGGCAATTCCTTTGCCACATTTGTATAATTAATAATGATAATGATTAATTCCACCATGAGAGGTAAATATACAGTTCTGGAGTGAAGGCTAATCGCAATTATTATTAATTTTAACATTCTATAGTGTTTCTACGTGCTGGGTATGGATCTGAGCACTTCACATGCATTAACTCAATTAATCCCCCTGATTCTTAAGGAGGTGGCTACTACTATTATCCCCATTTTACATATGAGAAAACTGAGTCTCAGAGAGGTTAAGTGATTTATCCAAGGTCATACAGTTAGAAAGTGGAAGAGCTGGGACTTGAACCCAGGCTGTCTAGATCCAGAGTCCACATTAAGGATCTTTGGGGGTGAGAGATTCAGGGCTTGATTCTGTAGCCCACACCACACCCCCTCGGATTCCCTCACCCATGGATGCACCTGATAGACAACAAGTGCCCAGGATGTTTCCCCAGCAGTGCAGCCTCTGAGCGACCACCTCACTTGGGTAAATCTGCTGTCAACCAGCAGCCTTGGTGACCCCTGTGGTCTCCCATCAGCAGCACCCACATGCCATGCCGTCAGCTGGATAAGTCAATCGACCATAATGGTTCCCGGGGAGCCATTTACCCTGTCCAGTTTGAGCGACGGCGGCTCACGGAGTCTTAAGCACTGTTGGGCTCCAGGCGTCTCTGGGCAGACGACCAGCTCAGGCTAAAGAGGCCAAAGGATTGATTTTTTTTTCTTTCTTTCTAATGACAAATGTGTATCCTGGAACTGCTGTTTCATTTGGCTCAGCCGAAGGATGACAGAAGCTGGGGGTAGTAGCAGGGTGAGAGGAGTCTGATGGTGCAGCCACAAGACCACTTTTGGGGATGACTGAGCTCCTGGGGAGAAGCAGAGACAGCAGGCTCTGTAGCCTCCTAATCACATATCTTCATGAGACTGGTCCAGAGCCTTTCCTTTCATTTTTTCTGGAAATGAAAGCTCTTCTGACACTTGACACTTGGAGAGGGCAGCCAGTGGCCTTGAAAGCCACAGAGAATTAGGACCCTCCATGGGACCCCTACAGCTGCCATGATCCATTGCAGAAGCTTGACCCAAGGCCTTTGCACTGGAGGTTCCCTCTGCTTGGAATGCCTTTCCAGGTCTCCATTCTCCATCTCCAAGGGATCACCCAGTGCAGCCAGAGCTACTGACTTGTAAGGGACACTGGAAATCTTAAATTCTTCTGTGTTTTAAATGCTGACAATTGGTACAAAAGTGTTTTTAATTATTCCATTAATCCCTGGACTAGACTTCACTCCCAGACTGTAATTCCTGTGGTCACAGCTCCAAAAATGTAAGATATTACATATAATATTAGTAATACACCAATATAGTAAACCCCCAATGGGGGGTTTCAGAGAGAAGAGAAAACTTGCCCAGAAATCTCTAAAATAGCTTGTGAGGCCAGCAAGTTCTAGCAGCTGCTGTTTATCTGGTCTTCTCTTCCCTTTCCATGCTCTAAAAATAAGAAGGCACTTAGAGAGCAGTAACTGTGTGCCTCACACTGTGCTAAGCACATTCATATTCAAAGTGGTTTGCTCTTATTGAATAATCTAGAAAGGGGATACTATTATTAGTTTCATTTAAAGATGAGGAAAGTAAGGCTCAGAGAGGTTAAGTGAAGCATTCAAGGTCACACAGCTGGTAAAGGATGGAACCAAGATTTGAAGCCAGGCAGGAGCACCTCACTGTCCGGGCTCTTTATGCTTCCCCACTTGAGCAAAAGGATAAAGAACAACATTCTGGAATGAGTTTGATCTACCTTAATACTCTTAACTGAAAAGATAAAACTTTGGCCATCCATAACCAATATGATAGTCATCATGTAGGGTTGGCAAGCTATACCTCTCAGGTCAAATCCAGCCCCCTACCTGTTTGTGTAAATAAAGTTTTATTGGAACACAGCAATATCAATTCATTCTTATTGTCTATGGTTCCTTTCATGCTACAGTGGCAGAGTGGAAGGGTTGCAATGGAAAATAAATGGCCTACAAAACCTAAAACATATAATTATCTGGCTCTTTACAAAAAAAAAAAAAAAAATCTGCTACATCTAGGTAGACCTAGAATATAGAGAGAGATACCACATCCTGAGAAGGTTCTGAAATCAAACACTGCAGTATCCCTAGAGATATAGGAGCACATTTGCACATTACAGGGGGAGAGTCATGGAAGCATCTTTAGCCTTCTTCAGGATGAGCAGTCATAACATTTGGCCTGAGCCTGAATGTAATGAAGACACTAGGCACAGGAAGATCTGGAGGAAAAGACTCTTAGACAGAAGGAATTGCAACTGCGAGGGCGCTGAGATAGGAATGTGTGTGACAAATCTGAGGAACAAAAAGAAAAAAGCAGGTCATTGTGGCTGGAGCAGGGTGTCTGGGGAAGTGGCTGGAGGGGAAGCCAGCGTATTAACAGGGGACAGATCACATAGGATCATTCAGGGCAAAGGAATTTGGATTTTATTCTAGGCATAATAGGAATATAACTTCTACATCCTACAATGCACTACAAGCCATTTTTGTGAAGGGCTTGTTCAGGTTTGGAAACGAATTAACTCCATCCTAGATATAATTTCTTATCTCAAAAAAATTGCTTAAAAGGCCAATAGTCTTGCCACCGCCACAACCACAGCCAACATCATTAGAAGTCAACATATTTAAGTGGCCCACAAAGTATCTCAGTATCCTTCCCTTTATAATAAGCTGGTATAGTAGACAAAGTGGGCACGGCCAACCATTTGATGAATTAGAAAAATGGGAGACTTGGCACGTTGAATGATTCACCCAGGGGTGCTAGAGGTCACAAAGACTATAGCTCTTGGGGTTCCTTCTCCCCTGCCAACCACATCTACCATCTCTTGACACCCTTTATATAGCTTTTATATAAGCCATCATCATAAATAAAGAATACCCCCAAAGGAAAAAAATCAAACAGAAGATCAGACTCTGAATCTCAAGGCCAGGAACAAAGAGAGGCCACCCTTTTGATGCCCTTCCCACCCTCAACATCTGCTAGGCCTGGCCTCTGAATTAGATAAGCAGGAAGCTGCTAGAAACTCAACCCTTTAGAGCAGTACAGAAAACCACAGTTTCTGGGCAGCCCCATCTACCATCACCCAGGACCAAATTAGCACCAGCCAAGGTGCTCACGTTTAAAATCCCATCTGCTAGAAGAAAGGTTACCACGACAGAATGTCAAGTTCGAAGATAGAATCCTCTTTTTAACAGGAGAGTTAAAAAATATATATGAAAAAAAGAAAAAGGAAAGAAAAAGAAAGAAAAAAAAGAAAAACCACCACCACCATCAGAAAAGCTGTTCCCTCTGGTCAAAATAGCACCATGCTCATCTGAAATAACCCACCGAGACACTTATTTGCTTCTTTTGCCTTATCTGTGGTTTCTCAATTTTCTACAGTGAATTCAGGTATTAATAAAAGAAATTTCAAGACCTCCCCAAGAGCAAAACCAGCAAGGGATGAGATGTTGCTCATTTTCTTCTAGCAGGCACTAACAGAGCCCATCTTTGGGAAGCAATTTCTGTCGAGTTGAGAAACCACAATTTTGGGATACCCAGAAAAGACTGCTGGGTTCTTTAAATAAATTCTCAACACCTGTTTCTAGCTCCTTCTGCAGAAAAGCCCCACAGGGTGTGGGTTCTAAGGACTTGGAGAAGCAGGTAGAATAGGGTCACCCACTGGCCAGACCTACAAGAGAGTCCAGGGGTCTGGACGATTTGTCTTATTCACAGAACTGCTACTAGAAATTTCCCTTCACTCCTTGTGCCCCAGCCACTCCCTGTCCCCACCTCCTCCCCTACAGCCAACCCATCGCCAAGCCCTGTCTGCTCAGGCTCCCCACCCCACAGCAATTCCATTACAGCAAAGTTTCCAAAGTTAGGATTCCGCCAACAGGGCTGATAGCTTATTTACTGCTGTCATCTATAGAAAGAGGAATTTTGACACATTGTTAAATGATAGCACATTTAGATAAGTCAAGCTGTCAGAGGCTCTAATGGATGTCTAAACTCTCTGTGGCTGATATGTAAAATTTATGCACTTCAGAATATCATAAGGTTATAATATTTTAATCACATCCATGCTCTTTTCTAAACTTTGAACAGGGAAAAACATTCCATCAAGCACCATCTTGTTCCCCTGCACCAAGAGATCAAGCCTTCCCAGAAGTTTCTCCAAACTCCTTAGAAAAGTCCACCCTCTCTTGCTGGTTCTGTTGATCTTTTTTCCAGTTGCTTATGCTCCAAGCTGAATTTGTTTCTTCCTCATGGTCCTGCCAGTCAGGTTCTTTCCTCCCCCAGAAACACAGATGTGCACTTAGACCAAGCACCCACATTTGGACTTGGTGCCCTCAACTCTTTTTACCTTAATTAACCCTCTTCCAATGGGGAAAAGAAGATAGCATGGGAGACTAGACCCAGAGCATCATTTTAAAAAGTGGCAAAGTTAAGCAGAAAAAGAAAATCATAAAGGTATGAATCCGGTTACGACGATTATACACAGAAAAGCCATAAAAAAATACTGCATTAGTAATGTTCACCATAAAGCAATCTTATAACCAAATGAAATATGCCCAGCATTATCTTTGGATGAAATTTTATTTCTTCTCGTTTCCTGAGCCACTAGCAGCAGAGGCAAAAAAGGAAAAAAGACAGAGGGAAGCAGTTTCAGGGGTACCAGCATAGGCTACTGCATCTCAGATCATCTTCGCCATTAGCCCGCAAGTCATTAAGGTTGTTGACTGACTTCCAACCTAGGAAGACAGCCCTGCTGCGTTTAGAGACAGTGCTGGAAGGGCTGGACCACTTCCATTTTTGAAAAATATGTATTTCTGAAGGGCTGTATGCCAGGCTGGCACAAGGTCACCTTTCTTGCCAAGATCAGTGTGGCGTCAGCAACATGGTGTGGCCTGGGGACATGGGACTGCCTTGCTGCCTCAGTCACTTTAATGCTCAGGAACCAGACTATGAGAAGCCATTCAACTTGAACAACCAGGAATTAAAGCCACACACCTCCTCACCAGAGGCTTAGCTGTGGGATGAGTGGGTCCTGGGATGGGGACTTGCCTCTCCTGCCTGTGTCTCAGAACAAGCTGGCAGAAGTTTCCCTTTCTGGTTATCTTCCCTCTATGAGGAAAGCAGGGAGAAGGATAAATGAAAATAAAAGTGTAACATCAGAGTCATTAGCATTATGTACAAGAGGGTCCCAGGCAA
Source organism: Otolemur garnettii (assembly GCF_000181295.1). Taxonomy (NCBI): domain Eukaryota; kingdom Metazoa; phylum Chordata; class Mammalia; order Primates; family Galagidae; genus Otolemur; species Otolemur garnettii. The sequence continues at coordinate 810,050 of NW_003852494.1, forward strand.
AAGTGCTTAGGCTCATAATCCCTTTCCAACAAAAATGTCATCAGTGAGACTATGGGGGTTGAGGGAAGTGTGTAGCCTATTGGGCAGGGAAACAACTGAAGAGTTCAGGATGGGGGTGGGGAACAGGCAGATATAAGGGCTTAAATGTTTGCATGTGGCTGTGGCTGCCACATTTATTTCTCTGCTCTCTAGAAGTGTGCAGCCTTTCAAACTCCCCCAGGGACACCCCTTCCACTTAATATCGATGTAAATGAGCTCACCCCCCTTCCCTGAGAGCCTTCTCCTTTTTTGGTGCCAGACACACCAGCCATTGTCTTAATAAACAAGCCCCCTCCCCATATACACCCTGTGAGAGGTTTTAGTCCCCTTTCCCCATCACCTGAACAAACCTCTCCATCCACCCCACTTTCATGCTTTCCAGTTCAAATTTGCTTTTCCATCTCAGCATCTTCTAAAACCCTAACAAAGGGTTCCCATATCAATGGGAGTCCAGCTGGAATGAATGAAGATTTGGGTGACCTCCACTGCTCCACAAAAGACCCCTGAGGGCAGGACTGAAGAACATGAGGTTCAGACCCCTCCCCAGCTCAGAAATCAGTCCCCTGGGAGCCGCACCCACCCCTCAGCACCCAGCTCCAGCCTCTCTCTCGCTGCAGCCTGAGCTCCCCCGGACTGAAAACGAGTTATCTAATGAAAATTGTGTTAACTGACATTCCACCGACTGGGAGCAAATACCAGCGCTGTAAATCTCGCCGCGGAAATTTTCTCCAGCCCAGAATAACAATAGGACCCTGCAAAGGGCTTTCGCCAGCCCTTCTGGTTCCTCTCCTCTAGTCTGCCACGTTCTTGTCATTCCTTATGTTACAGAACATCAATCATAAATAAAGACGCTGTCCCCCAGCCGTGCCCGGGTCTCATTTACAAACATTAGCAGGGAATACGATTACCATTGGCCTTCGTGCCAAGCCCAATGTGGCTGCCCAACTCTCTCTCACTCTTTCTCTCGCTCCCACCGCCCCTCCCCACTCTTCCAGAAAGGCCACTTTGGCATCATTTAAACCAGCAAGCACAGCTCACAGCCCTGCTCGTCTCAGCTGGCCACCAAACTGTAGCCCCAATTCGAGTGAGGACCTGGAATTGCAAGGCACTCGACAGTTACTAACTGCATGCCTGAGTGCCCCGATTTTCTCCCTAGCTCAGTGGCTTTGGGGGGAGGGGGCGAGCCTGGAGTGGGGCGTTAGGAAGGAGGAGGACTGAGAAGAGGCCAAATAGGGAGAGGGTGTGGAGGAATGGGGGTGCTGGAACCACTTATCATAAGAAACTTAACGAGATTTGCAGGCGAATTTTTTTTCAAAAGTGGGTCCCTTTTTATCTCCAGACTGATGCTCTCGCATCTTCCGCGGATGTCACGGCCAAGTCAGGATTCTCTAATCGCTCTGTTATCCGCACCATTTCCCCGCCCCTTATTCCCACTGCACCGGCTGCGACTTTTCGAGACTCCACAGCTTGGGGGTCTTGCCAGAAGCGTCCTGGACACCCCCGGAAAGAACAGAGGCCGCAGCTGTGCCTCCAGAGCGCATTCTCTGAGATTCCATCTCCTAGACTCTGGATCCTCGGGGTTCAGCAGAGAACACCCCCAAATCTGGAGGAGACACATGACTCCCCGAAAAGGGCGTGGGGAGAAAGTGCTGGGGTTTGGGAAAGAGTCACCCTAGGGAAGGAGAGGGAAAGGGGAAAGAGGAAAGAGGAGGGGAAAGAGGAAAGAGGAGGGGAAAGAAAAAGGGAGAAAAGCAGAGACTGGACAGAGGAGAAAAGAGGGGATCTGCGGGGAGCAAAAGCAGAAGGCAGAACAGAACGAGGAAATCTCTCATTTAAAAGTTCCCATGGGCCCGAGGGCCGGGAGTCACCTGCTCTGTGCTGCTCCCGGCTCTCCACCGCCCGGGAGGCAGGAGCGCAAACTTGCGCGCGCCTGGGCCCATCTCCACAGCCCGTCTGCATCTAGACTTGATAAGGGGGTGGAAGAGGGAGACAGGGAAGGAGCAAAGACGAACCCCGAGACCCCGGCCCGAGGAGGAGGGGTCTGCCGGCGCGGGCTGCCAGTCCGGCGGCGGTGACTCGGGCGGCGGCGGCGGCCCCCGGATGGCTGCGTGTCCCGGCTGCGCAGCCAGGCGGGCAGCGGCAGCGGAGGTGCCGGCGGGCGGCGGGGCGCGAAGCCGCCTCCTCGTCAACCCCGGCTGCCTCCTCCTCTCTCTCCTCCTCCTCCTCTACCTCCTCCCCTTGCCCGCCAGCTCCCTCCCTCCCTCGCCCAAGCCCCAGCCCGGTGCGGACAGGCAAGGGGCGCGCTCCGCGGCCTCCTCGGGCGCCGCGAAGTTGGGAGGCGCGCAAAGTGCGGCGCAAGGGGGGCCGCCGGGGGTCCCGCCTGCAGCCCCTTGCCCGGGGCCGCGGCCCCTACCTTCCTTGCGCCTCGCCCGGCCGCTCACCCGCCGGCTTGCTCCCCCGGCCGAGGGCTCACTAGCGCTTCTCCATGGTCGCGGCGGCTAATCGATGATTGAACCGAACAAAGAGCAGCGGCGAGATCAATTCCTAATACCTATCGATGGGCAGCGGGCAGCCGAGCCCCGGCGAGCCCCGGCGGCCGCCGCCCGCCGCCCCGGGGCGCCCGCCCGTCCGCCCAGGGACCTAGCCAACGCGCCCAGGGCGCGCCCCAGGGCTCCCCACAGCCGCGCGGCCGGCGCTGCCCGCACTAACCTGGAGTCGCCGTAGATCAAATCGCTTCCAATATTGAAACATCGATCCCACATTGGCGGCCATCTTGGGGGCTATTCGAGACGCGCACACACAAGAGTTTGGCTTTTCTCAATGGCTGCACTCAATATCCGGGCTGGACTCCCCCCAGCCCCGGGGCCGCCGCGGGCCGCCGGGGCCC